>NC_092764.1:25454151-25826613 GCF_047496795.1 Chiloscyllium punctatum
CGCCTTACCCTCTCCCTCTAAGCCTGCATTTCACATGGCCCATCCCCCTAACCTGCACATCTTTGGACTGTGAGAGGAAAAGCACTCAGAGGAAATCCATGCAGACATGGTGAGAACCTACAAACTCCACATCGACCGAGGGTGGAATCGAATCCAGGTCCTTTGTGCTATGAGGCAGCAATGCTAACCATTGAGTCACCATGCTGCCCCAATGGGATTCAAGTTGAACATAAACACTGGCACACTGGTATGGATTAGTTAGGTACACTGGCCTCTTTCTATGCTGTCTACCCTATGCAATCCGTATGTACAAGTACAGCTTGAAAAGTGCTTCACCTCCAGCTGAAATGACGCATAACAGTCAGTGTGCTGACAATAAGCAGGTTAGATTACAATTTATCTGCTCACAATGGGATTGTTAGAAGGAAACATACTGGACAGAAAACTATCATTCATTTCCAATAGCTGAAACAGAACTCCAGCAGTAGAAAGCAAAGTTTTTGATTATATACTAGATAGAATATTGCAATTTTAACTCAATTTAAGCAACAAATTGTTATCTTAGGTTTATTTGTAACATAAACAGAAGGTATTAACTCACATTATTGCAAACACGTACCATACTGGCAAAAAGCTCCCCATCATCATCACAAGCGACTCCTCCTGGACTGTAGAGTTGGAACCAACCATCTTTGCCAGCTCGAACACTCAACAAGCAGGAATGGACCTGCCAGAATACAATTAATCAGCTTGAGTGCCATGCCTTGTAGTTAAAGTATGCTCAGTGACCCATATTACATCGGTACAGGATGACTTTGACTTATCCAGAGATCTATGTTTAAATCCAGGTCATTTTAATATTTTCACAACCAGTGAATCAATCATTCTATGTACTGTGTCTCATTTAAAGCAAGGAGTCGTGGACAAATGAATGACTTTACTTGAATGCAATTTTAATTTAAAAAAAGACATGAAATGAATAATTGCTTCGTGAAAACAAACAAACACATATAGATACACACACATACACACACACATTATTGGCACATCATTTCGCTGAGGTGTTTTCTGAGTAAATTGCTAGCCTCAGTGCTCAAAGGGACACTTGTGAAATCAGGTATTAATCTAACCATCTGAATTAACCAAAAAACATGAGAGCATTAAAAGGTCAAAACTACAACAATAATCTACATGCTGAGAGTTAATAGCTTGATTTGTTGTTGTGTTTTTGTTTGATGTTTTCATTATGATCTACTTCTTGAATAATCAATGATCCCCATGTTGAAACCAACCCTCAAAGCAAAAGTTAATTTTCTATACCTATATCAAAGATAGCTATTCCATAATTCACCAAGGGTCCTCAGACAGCACCTCCAAAACCCACTACTATCTAGAAGGAAACATTACTGCCTGCAAGTTCACCTCGAAGCCACACACAATTCTGACCTGGAAATATAATGCTTTCATTGCTACTAGGTCAAAATTCTGGAACTCCCTCCCTAACAGCATTGTGGGTCTACCTGCATGAATTAGACTGCAATGGTTCAAGATTGCAGATCACCACCTACTCAAGGGTAGTTAGGGATGGGCAACAAATGATAGCTCAGCCAGTGATGTCCAGGTCCCATGAATGAACACAGAGACAAAACAAAAGTTAGTCCTTATGGTCAGTGTGACAAAAATGTGAGGTCAACGCTAGCCACAATTTTCAGTTGTTCTGTAAATGTCATAATGGGTTTGGTTGATTATCAAAGTCTGACCCCACTTAATAGGTGAGCAATGGATAGTCTGCTTAATTTGTCCCCCTCCCTATCCCAGCAATATGAAAATAAATTGCAGCCTACCTGATGCCAATTAGCTAACTTAATCAAAGACTGAGATTGGATTTGGATGCATTCAAAAGATACCGAGCCAACATTTACTGCAAAGATAATATAAAGGTGAACAGCACTTTGCTATTTCTGTGCAAATTGAAATAAAATGGCGGTGCGCAGTCGATGCAAGGTTAAATCCTGGCCTGTAAGCTGGACGTGATCAGCGAGACATTCCTGAACTGATGTCATATATGCAGACTAAATTCAACTCAAATACATAAGGGAGTAACTATTTCCGTCTAAGCAAAACAACCCCTTTGTCAATGAAAACCAACTTTTACGAGATTGGAATCTGATTTCAGTTGTTGAAATGATTTGTATTTTTTTTCCTTTTTTTGCTTATGTCTTCTCACTCTTTATTTAATATTTTCCTCTCCATGTCTTTCTGTGCCTGATTTGATGTTAAGCTCAGTTGTAAATGTTAGTTCTTTGTTTTGAGCCTGTGCTGTTCACGAATAATATTTCAAGCTGGTTGGATAAGGAGGGGCACAGTACTTTTTCCTGATCACACAGGTCCCAAATTTGCTCAGAGCACACTGAAAACTCGCCGTACCTGTTTCTAGAGTTGGTAGAAATAGGAGAATGTGAAGTAGATTATAGGAGAGATATGGTGCAGGAGGAAGGACCTCATGATTTAACGTTGTGGGGCAGTAGGGGCCTGTTCCAAAGGCAAGTTTCTTCTTCATCAGACCTGGAAACAGTATCATTCTGGAAAGGTAAACTAATGCGATGGAAGAGGGTATAAACTAATTTGTAAGGTGATTGGGTAAAGAGGTGTAGTATTTAAATATAGAAACTAGGCACACTGATGGACACAGAATAAATGAACAAACTGAAAATACTAAGGGCTAATTTAGGTTTGGAGTACATTTAGGTAAATACATGATATAGTTAATTCACCCAGGCAAGTCATGAAGATGACATATAAGAAATTCATTATGCTTTGTATACTTGGGTTAAAATATCATTCCTGTTAACAAAGTACTTCATGGTGCATTCCCTCTTTGAGGTCTCTTGAGGCACAGTGGTAATTGTCCTTACTTTGGACCAGATGATCTGAATTTCAAATCCCACCTGCCGGCAAGTGTGCATAACATCCCTGAATAGGTTGATGTTAAAAAAATTGGATGACATCTTCATGCTGCAAGCTTATCTCCATGATGGTGAGCAGCAGTGAAAACACCATCACTTTCTGCATGTATCATCGAGTCTTAAGAGTCATACAGCATGGAAGCAAACCTTTTGACCCATGCCAAACATAATCCCAAACTAAACTAGTCCTACCTACCTGCGCATCCCTCCAATCCTTTCCTATTTATGTACTTATCAAAATGTCTTTTAACTGTACCCACATCCACCACTTCCTCAGGAAGCTCATTCCACACATGATTCACCCTCTGTATAAAGGCTTTGGCCTTCAGGTCTTTTTAAACTTTTCTCTTCTCACCCTAAAAATGTGCCCCCTCATCTTGAAATCCTTCATCCTCGGGAAAAGACAACTTCTATTAACTATCGATACTCCTCATTATTTTATAAACTTCTATAAAAGTCATTTCTCAATTTCCTATGTTCCAGTGAACAAAGTGCCAACCTATCCAGCCTTTCTTTATAACTCAACCCTCCCATATCCAGCAATGTCCTAGTTAATCTCTTTTGAACCCTGTCGAGCTTAATAATATCCTTCCTATAACTGGGTGACCAGAACTGGACACAGTACTCGCTTAATTTCAAGCGAGTTACTGCACTGTTAAAGAGGACAGTGTATTGTGACTTCAAGACATTGCTGAATCTAATTTGGGAAAAATCTGAAAGATGGGAAAGAGCAGTTGCGCAAGGTTTTCTAATATTGCCACAGCCTTTAGTGCAGAAACAGCAAAAACAAAAAGAAGTCCTGCATGCATAGGGGCCAGGAAGTCCTCTAAATACATGACAAAAGGGCAGGGGATGAAGTTGCTTTGAAGGTATAGCTAAGATCTAGAAAATCGAGAGTTGCAATGAATTTTTTTTAAGGTTGGGTGGCAATCATCTCAGGACATTGGCAAATTGGGGCATATAGCTAACGAAGTTCAACACAGAAGATTGAGGGGTGAAACACTGGTAGAAAAATTTAGAACAGATTATAAACATTAAGGTTTTGATGGATGTGTATATCCTTGAAGGTGGCAGATCCGTTTAACAAAATAACTAATAATATATAGGATACAATGTGTACAAATAAAAACTTAAGCTACAAAAATCAGGAATTCATCCTCATCTTAAATAAAACTCTAGTTTGGCCAAAGCTGGAATGTCCTACCCTAATCTGGGCAGCACACTTTAGAAAGTGCATGAAGCCTTTGAATCTTTGAAAAGAATTTAAGAAGAAATTCACTGGGAATGCAGGAGCTGCAAGTTCCATGGACGTTCTGCAGGACCTGACATTATTTCCCCTTGGAGAAGAGATGGCTAGGGGCAGATTAGATGGAAATGTTTAAAATTAGAATGAATTTAGCCAATTTAATAAACCATTTCCTATCTTTGAGGCATTGATTACAAATAAAAATGGGAGTTCGGGTATTTGGTCAAAGAATTACAGGTACCATGAGGACAATCTTTTTTTTAATGCCATGAGTGATTATGATTTAGGATATACTGCCTAATAGGGTAGTAGATACAGAATCAACAGTAATCTCAGAAACGGTATAAATGCTTGAAGGATATTGCAGGGATGTGGTGAAAGTAGTGGGTGGTGCAGAATGCACTAAATGCATTGCTCTTTGGGAAAGAAAACAGCACAAACTAAATGGATGAATGGACTCCTTTCATGTTGTACCATTCTGTGATTCTATGATGCACTAAATGCAAAGCGTGCTTAAATGTGGTTTAGAAAGATATGCCTAGATGTTATTATTGTTGGCTCACACAGACAAATACCTTATATGTTTGTGCCTATCTGCTATGCTGAGAAGGCGCTATGCATTCTTGTGTTTCACTCCTGCTTTATATCCTATGGCAGATCTAAATCTTTACAGAGTACAAGAAAATGATTAACTCCTGCATTATAACAAAAAGTGTAATGCATATTTGTCTGCTAATTTGATTACCTGTAACTTCTAGTTTATACCGAGATTTTTATCAAGGTATTTTGTGGATTTTACTCACTTCTTGCCTTGGATCTTCTGCAAATCTCTGTATGACGTACTTTAGTTCCCTGAAAAGAAGTACAAATAGGTAACTCGAAACCATCCAACTCCTACTGTCTTTACAAACCAAGTATATTAGGAAGTTTGGTTAAAAATAGGAATAGTTTCTATCCTAGCTCATTTTGCTGCTGGCAGTCAGTGAAATTGGAATGAGAATCACAGCAGACTAAAAGACATTACAGCATGGTTGGATATTTTTTCCTCTTGATAAAAGCTTGAAGAGATCCCAGTTATTGGAACTGCACCTGCCTGTTCTCTTGCCAAACTAAGGGCAAGACACAAGATATCTGAAGAGCTAAAATTCATCAAAATAGATTTATTTGGTACACAGATGTAAAAGGCTAGTTTTGAAACCTTTATCTGCTTTTGAGTTGGAAATTTCTACAAGTCCTGCTCTTGTGACTGATTAATATAAAGTGGCACTTTTAACTCAGTCAATTCACTGCGATGTTCTCACCAGATACTGACTGAAAGCCAGGTTAACATCACTAAAGCACTGCTTTTGTGAAGACTGTACTTAATTAAAACTTTTTAAGGAGTGACTGAAGCAACATGAGCTCTGTTATTTTCATCACATCCAAGTGAGAAGATGACGTATTTCAACACATTTTTAAGCACTGTATTATTTGAAAACAAGATTTATCATCTGTTAAGTTGTGCATTTTAGAATAGAATTCTACATCATAGCTGACAAATTTGATTAATGTATTGCACTTACATTTAGTATATTTTCCTCTGGTCATTAAGAGTGGAATGATTACTGGAGTGCATTACCTCATATTAATAACTGAGGAAAATATTATTGAAAATGTCCAGAAGGCAGTTTGGAAATGTGGACCTATAATCATTCCTGCAGTTAAAAAAATGTTGAACTAACCCACAAACCAATCACACAATTGTATTGAAGTTACTCAAGCATTAAGAACTGAATTGTTTAAAAAATACCTCAGAGTTGTAGATATACATAGACTACATACACAGACACTAAAGTGTATATCCACAGCACACTAGTAGCCAACAGAGAAGGTATGATTTATACTGCTGACATAAATCTTCGGAGTTAGACCTTCTACACCAATTAATAACCAAATATCTGAAGTATTCCATTTCAGTAGAATTCAATCATATTTAAACAATATGCACATAACATTGTTTATCATTTCATATTGTCCAGGGAAAGGATTAATTTAATGTATTCTAAGATACATCCATTGTCAGAAACAGATTTTGTAAAATGAACATCAACGATTAAGGATTTTCCAATAAAACAGGTTAATGGTTTAGGAATAAACAAGTTGAAAGAGCCAACTGAGTCAAATTTAACTGTGCACCTTACCTCTTGATTAAGAGGTACATTTGTATTCCATATATTTTACAATGGTTTCTCATATTAATAAATGAAGAAGGTTTGCTTGCTGGAGTTGGGGATTGAGGGAACATCCAGTAAATGCTGTTTATGCTGTCTTTTCTTGGAAGACAGAACGTAAAGAAATGTCTCACAGTTCAGTATGTTTTTTCCATGTATTTCACTGTATTCAATATTACAAATTAAATTGAACTTTACTCTTATCTTGGTAAAATATATAAAATGTGTTACTTACTTTGTGAACTTCACATGTGCAAGTGCCCTGTTGATAAAATGGACAAACATTTCATTCATTCGGCCTTAATACATTTATTCATTAAATGTAGGTGGTTTCATAAATTTTAAAATATTTTCACAAATTTTCATAAATTCCAATCTACACATTAGATACATGGGATATTGTAATCTAAAATAACTGTTTACAATTTTTTATTATTTCCATTTTCAGTGCTAAAGTGAATAAATGGAAATTTACTTCAGCATACATGATTAGAATACAGTAGAAAATTATTAAAGATCATTCTTTTGATTACATCAAATTAGCAGCTTATCTTGTTAACTCTAGGATCCGATTACTGGGTTGGTAGAAAAACAAAAGAAATTAGCAATATGTTTTCTTTGCCTTGTTGATGAGCTTCAGTCGATGTTTGCTGTGCTAATTGAATGATGTGCACGTCAGGTCGGGGTGATAGGTGCTAACATGATCTTGAAAGCTTGATTAAAGCTAATTCTGACCCTTTGGTCTGTACTTTTGAAACTACTGTACTGTTTACTCAAAGAAAAGTCCCAAAGAATACTACTGTACAGTAGAGGCTACATTTCATTTGATCCCCTAGCTAGGCAATGCTGTCTACATCAAGAAGGCTAACATAATGTTCTGCTTACAGGAACAGAACATTTGAGAAGTTATTTATTTTAAGATACAGAACTAACTTTCAATTTTGGATTCTGGATTAGTGGTGCTGGAAGAGCACAGCAGTTCAGGCAGCATCCAAGTAGCTTCGAAATCAATGTTTCGGGCAAAAGCCCTTCATCAGGAATAAAGCTTTATTCCTGATGAAGGGCTTTTGCCCGAAACGTCGATTTTGAAACTACTTGGATGCTGCCTGAACTGCTGTGCTCTTCCAGCACCACTAATCCAGAATCTGGTTTCCAGCATCTGCAGTCATTGTTTTTACCTCTTTTCAATTTTGGATAACTGACCACTGATGTCTCACTCAAAATCTTTTAAAAATTCTTTCATGGGACATCAGCATCTCTAACTAGACCAGCATTTATCGTCCATCCATAATTGTTCTTGAGAAGATGTGATGAGCTGCACTCCACGTGGTGAAGGTACAATGCAATGCTGTTGGGGAGGGATTTTGACCTAGCAACAGGGAAGGAATGATGATATAGTTCCAAACTATAATGGTGTGCATTTCAAACCATTTTTGATTTAAAGCCTTCCCCTGATCTGGTAGTATTTAGCCGATGTCAATAAATGTTTTGGCTTCCTTTGTTTTGTCATTCAGATCTATAGAATTCCTGGCATTAGGAATATGGTAGCAAAGTGATCATGTTAGTTGTCCAGTAAACCAGGTGTGAGAGTTCACATCTCACCACAGCAACTGGGGAGCTTAAATTCAGTAAACTAAATAAATCTGGAAGAAAAGCTTGACTCAGTAATAATAACATGAAAATACTGAATCGTTTGCTAATGTCCTTTAGAGATGCAAGTCTATCATTATCGCTAGTTTATGCTTATATTTTATTCCAGACCCTCAGCCATCTGATTAATTCTTAACTGGGTCCTTTTAAATGGCCTAGCAAGGTACACAAGAACAATTAGTAATAAAGAACTTCACCAGTTAACAAAGTAAAATACAATTTTAATTAAGTTCTATTTCACAGAGAAATTGCACTGTTTCTCATGTTTACATTTTTATATCTGAAGTTAATCTATTCTGCTGTATAGTCATGTATGTTTGTTCAGCTATGTGACTATTGAGCAAAATGTCAGTTCTGATTGTTCTTCCACAGCTTCCCTCTTCAGGAGGGAGATCTGAATTCTCCATTTTAATCCTTAAACTTCCAACATTCAAAGCATCTATTTCCATCCCTTTGCAGAGAGATGTGTTTAATTATTTTGTCATTATACTCCTCTGAATAGCACTCTCTTTCTGCTTTAGTTTCAAGATCTTGCACTTTTGAGTCTAGAACCGAAACAAATCAAACTTTATCTATATAATCTTAATTGTTTCCTATGCCATTGATTTGTGTGAAGCATAATTTCTGCAAAGGTTTCCACCTCAATTTATATTTTACCAACCACATTACATCCTTTATGTGGGCAACCAGGAGACAAAGCTATGATTTTCACATGAAAAGGAATACATTTTAGAAGCAATATTTGTTTTCTCCATCTTAACATACTTACTCTTTGGGAAAGGGAATAGGTTGAAGGAGACTCGCAAGTGCAGGTCTCCAGTCATCGTAATCTGACCTGCAGGAGAGACAGACAAATATCAATTCCTGCACCAGTTACACGTATGTTTAGAATTAACAAGCACATTTCCTAAAAATCAAAACAAATATCCAAAAGTCCAATACTTACTTCACTCTACCTAACAACTCAAACATTTCTCCCAAAAAAGTAATTATACAATGCAACTATTCAATTTTATGTGTGCTCAACCAATAAGGTTCCAAAAACTGTAGAAGAACATAAGAAATAGCTGGTCACATGCTCAGAGCTGGCTCAGTCATTTAATAAAATCGAGAGTGATCTTCCAATTAATTTCCACCTTCCTACCCTATCTCTATATCCATTATTCCCATAAGCATTTCTGATGGTTAGGGAGGTTCTACAATTTTTCTGTGTGAAACAATTTATTTCTTGAGTAAATATTTCACACGCTAAAGCGAAAAATAAAATCGTTGACACATTGATGTGAATAACCTAGACATAACTCACAACTGCACACAGTGTTCTAGAATGGATTTAAAAGACACAATAAGATTCAAGGGGTCAGCGCCCTTACTGAATTATGCCACCTAATGATAAATTATCAGTGGAAGAAAATTCTGGATGCTTTCCACTTATGTAACAGACCATAATAAAAAAAAGTGACCTCACTCTCTTGCATGTAAATTACAGTCATTTTACACTTTCAAAACATCAGCAAATTTGTCAAATATGCCACTTAGTTCACACTAATCAACAATAAGTCTGACCAGAACAGGTTTTATCTAATTTCATGTTTGGTCTACGTATGGACTTCCCTGCAGCGTGAAATTCAAGTAATGATCAAAAGTCCTTTCAGAATTGTCTAGCTTAAGCTGTACTGATCCTGTGCGTCAAATGTGTAATTCAGCTGTTTAAGAAATGTTTTTTCAGTATGACCCTAACTTCAAAACAAGATGTCTTATTTAAATTCTTCCAGACAGCTTCACTAACTGATCCATTGTCTTTTCTGGAAAAGCTTTTCAGTACTGTGTATGAAGAATTGCAAAGTGAAGGATAATGAGTTTACAAGACACTGTAGAACAGTTATGCAATCATTGCCTCTGGCAGTGCTGGTTTGCCAAGTCCCCATTAGTTATTATTAAGCCCATAAGTTTAGAAACATAAAAGTTATGACATACTTGCAACTTTGTATTTATTTTCTATGGTACTATTTTTAAAGATGGAGCAGCTTACTATGTTGATTTCTGATACTCTATTTGAAATGACGTGGACAGAGTTCTGGCTCTGTGCAACTGAGTTGTGCAACTGATTACAATGGAAAAAAAGTGATGCAACATCAAAATCTCAGCAGGAAATCACAAGATTATCACCTTGCTTTATATAAAATTCTGAAATGTTGCTTCATTGATATCAATTTGACAAAACATTGTTAAAATATTACACTTTCCAGTCATACAAGTAATTAGGAAATTGATAGGATACCACTTTCTATTTTAAGTGAGCCATTGATGTTTTAGACTGGATGGTAGGACTGTCATTAAACCTGTCCTTTGTGATGGATTCTTCTAGTAGGATTCTGCTACTACATTAAATCCTTAAATAAGCCCATCCTATTCCTTATCAGTTTAAACCAACCTAGTTATTCAATTCACCACCATATTGAGTTGCAACTTGCTCTGCTGGAGTCTGTTCATTCAATGAAGTCTTCATAAGAGATTGTTAGCTCAAATTGCAGCTCATGGAACTGAAGGCAAGTGATTGACCTGCTTAGTAAATGGTTGAGCAACATAAGAAAGAGAAATGGACAGGTACTATAATTGGCAAGCTTTGACTACTCATGTCATTCAAGGATCTGTGTCGTCGCCTCAAATATTTAATGACTCTGATTATAAGAGGAAGAGCTTCATTTCCAAGTATGCCAATGACACAAAAAAATTGGCACAAAGTTAAGCAACAGAGATGAAAGCAATAAATTACAAACAGATATTGATTTAACAAAACGGCAAAGATATGCCAAATGAAATAAAGAAAAAAAGCAAAATTATCAACATTAGACCTGGAAAGGATCGAACATAATATGCTTTAAGTGTTGAAAACCTCAAAACAGCAGAATTCCAATAGACTTAGGAGTTCATTAACGGAGATCATTAAACTGTCATGACCTGGTCGAAAATATGTATTCAAACTGTCATGACCTGGTCGAAAATATGTATTCAACATGTAATGAAATGTTGGCCTTTGTACTAATAGGAGTGAAATACAAGATGCTGGAAGTCACGCTACAGCTAAGCAAAGCCCTGATTTGACCACACCTGGAGTACTATATCCAGTGTTTATAGTGCACACATAATTTTTAAAATGAGGGCAGGTTTTGGCAGGGGGGGGCGGGGGGTGGGGCGCAGTAAACTACATGCTTCCAATTAATGGCTCATTAAGCTTAATGTAGAGTTAGTGAATAGCCTAGAGAGAACCAGAAAGAGATCTTCAAGGGATGAAGAGGAAGAATGGCCATTAGTGCACACCTGCCTGGAGTACAGCACAGGGCTAGACCTAATACAACCTCAGCAGTACATGTCTGCTCTTGTATTCTATAACATTGCATTTGCCTTCCCAACCACCAACTGAATCTACATGTTAACCTGAAGAGAATTCTGAACTAGCACTCTTAATCCCTTTGTGCTTCAGATTTCCAAAGCCTTTCCTATTTTGAAAAAAAAGATCAATGCCTCTTCTTCTAACCAAAATACATAACCTTACACTTCCCCCCATTGTATTCCATCTGCCAGTTCTTTGCCACTCTCCTAGCCTCAAGTTCTTCTGCAACCGCCCAATACACCTATCCCTCCACCTATCTTTGTGCCACTAGCACTCCTTTGTCTAACATGCTCATTACCTTCTCAAAGAATTCTAACAAATTTGTCCAGCAATGACATCCCCTTTATGACTCAGCCCTATTTTTTACCATGTACTTCCAAGTAGTCTGCAATCTCTTCCTTTATAATGGTCCCAAAATCTTACCAACTATACAGTCAGACCATCCAGCCCATAGTTTCCCATCTTCTGCTCCTTCCCATCTTAAGCAGGGGTGTTACATTAACCATTTCCAGTCCGCTTGGACCCTCCCTGATTCCAGTGATCCTTGAAAAAAAAACTAATGTCTCTGCAATCTCCTTGTCTGTCTCCTTCAGAAGTTTGGGTTGTAGTTCTTTTGGTCCAGGTGATTTATCCACCTTTCAGCTTCCCCAGCACCTTCTCCTAAGTCATGGCCACTACACTCACCTCTGGCTCCAATTTTCTTGAGGTTTTGGTAAGTTGCTGGTTTCTCCTCCTGTGAAATGTGATACAAACCATTTCTCCCACACCAATCTTTGAACCACACATTTTAATATCTAATCTTGTTGATCTTGTGCCAATTTCCTTGTTGGACAAGTAGTAATCCACAGATCGTTATCTTTTTGGTACTGCTTTTTAATTTAACTGCCAGCTGTTCATACTCCCTCAGCAGAACCTCTTTCTACCTGTATCATTGGTACCCACGTGAACCAGGATAACTGGATCTTGCCCCTCCCACTCCAAGATCCTTTGCATCCCAGATGAGATATCAGGACTCTCAATCTTGACCACAGAGAACAGTGTCTATTCCCCTGATTATACGATCCACATTTACAACTGCATTTCTCTTTTCTCCCACTTCTTGAACGGCTTCCTGTACCATGGTGGTATGGTCAGTTTGCTTTGCCACCCTACAGCCCCCACTCTCATCTACACAGGAATGATAAGCTCAAGATGAGGCTCCTTCAGCACTACCTCCCGGATCCCTTTACTTGACTCATTGTTAACATCCTCCTGTTCCTGTCCCCTGACTGAATTAGAGGTTATTAACCTAAGGCACATGACCTGCCTGCTGAAACACAGCATCCAGGTAACTCTCCAGCTCCCTGATATGTCACAGTGTTCAAAGCTCAGACTCAGCTCATCAACTCTGAGCCAGAGTTCATCAACCAACCATAATAAGTTCCAATAGCCCCACAACGTGTGGGTAAAACACATCAGCTGGCTCACCATCTCAGTTTCACTTACACAGTTCATTTGATTTTTAGAAGTTCCGTGCTGGTCTTTTACTTTGTTGTATATAAATATGTCTGCTATTTACTTTCAATGTGCAAGTAACCTATACTACAGTCAAATTTTAGTATTTCCAACCAATGAATTTAAGGTTCACCTGTGATGTCACTACAGAGGTTATCTTTACATTGCTGAATGATCCATAATTAAAGACAGCTTTGGCAGATGAGAATAGACTCAACAACGTTTTAGCGAGGTTTGGCAGATCTGGCAGTGAACAGCTAAAACCAAAGATCTGCCAAGTTGCTTCATGTTTCTGCCTCTTAGATTTAAGAGGTAGAGATGAGTGCAGTGTGAGAGAGAACCAGTAAAAATTAGAAACAGCAAAATGGGTTTTAATAATAACTAGGACATTGAAGGTGGAAGTATTGATATTTGCTTACAACAAGGCTCCCCCCAAATACCAACAGACAACACGTGTTCTTCCGGTAGACTGTCACTGGCGAATAAGAATCTCAAAAGGTACTTAGAAATAAATGCAGAGCTCACATATTTCAGAATGTGATCAAACATAATGACCGTCAATTCAAAATAACACCAACAGTTTATTTATCAGTTATGATATTTTTAAGAAAATACAAAAGGTGAAGGTTGTAGGTGTTTGTGGGGTTGGGGGGGGGGAAGACGTGTGTCAAAAACATCATTTGCTCGCAAACATGGGTCGTGTCTGCATTTCATAAAAGGAAGCTGTGCAGTGGAAGTTGAACGTTTTAGAACCAATCACCAATGGTCAGTCAACAGGAGACAGACATGTGCAGATGATGCACTTGGAATCTTAGCAGAGTACGTAGAAGGGAGTAGCAAATCCTATATCCATCCTCTAATCATACACTGAGGTGGCAGCAAGAACAGATAGCCACAGTTTGACAACAGCAGTTTGGATTTGGGTGCAAAGCAGCGGAGAGTTAATGACCTCACACAAGTGGCCAAGATTACAGAATGCATTTTCAAGTGATATATCCCACCAAATGCAGCACTAGCATCATATTCAATGCATCACATGCTCATCACTCACTGATCAGCAAACGCAATCAATTATGACTCATATGTGATTAGCTTGACCTCTCCATCACACTTAGCCATGCTAAAACATCAAACACATCACAGCTTATACACACTCCTAGCTATTCAACAATGATAACCACATCATCCAAACAAATTGCACATCATTCAGGGACACATATCTCTCTCTCTTTTTCTCTCTCTCTCCCTGCTTAAAAAGGGACAGCAGGAACTAATTGGAGAGGGACAGGCACACCAGCATGACCAAATGTCAGGTGACACTGGCCATTATTGAAAGAGCCAAGAGTGTGTTGCTGGAAAAGCACAGGTCAGGCAGTATCCAAGCATCCATTATTGAAACAGCCAATGATAAGATGCAGCCAGGAGTGAAGCTGAAACCAACAGGTGTTGGTATTCTTCTCAGGTGCCACTTCCTATCATTCGATAATCTCTTCTCACTGAGAAGCTGCAAATAGTATTAGTGTGCCCAACCTCCTTTTATCCATGCTTCCCTCAACATAAACTGATCCTGTGCCTTTTTCTTTTGGGTATCCAAGAGGTGCAACCTGACCAAATAGTGGGTGCACATCAAAGATGAGAGTGATGATGAAGACACAGCACAGTCACTTGATGTTGCAATCGCAGTCACTGGTACAGGTAGCTCCGAACATCATGGGTGAATAGATCTGCATGCAGTCAGAATTGAAATTCAACTGTGTGGCAACCAGGACAGTGGACAAGAGTAGTGCAGGTTCACTTGAAAGCAAGGTTGCAAAAGGAGTTCTGTTGCATAGCTTTTAAATTGATCTTCAAATGTTGCAAGCTAAGCTGGAAGGCTTATGAACATGCACAATAAAATATTTTGTGCTCAAGGAAGCCTTCCTGATGTACTTGGCAAAGACTGTGGAATGATCTAATGGAAACTGGGCACAGGGCTTTGCTCAGACCTTGGAGCTAACATGGTGGCCATATCTGTCTTTGCGTTCGTGGATCCAATCACGATGCAGCACCTGATTCCCAAGTCCCAGCTTCCACTGAATCACAAACAGTTTCCACTAGAACCCGAGTGCTGCTGCCATCATGGCTGTGGATACCAGTGTTCACAGCTGTCCAGCAATCTGTCCTCCAAGCCATCCCTACAGATGTTGAGGTGGCATCAGCAGTGTGGAACTGGCTATCCTCTCTTAAGAAGTCAGACTGCACCAATACCCCACTCGACCAGTGCCCTGTTTGGTGCCCATCGATGCCCATGCTGAGATAGAGCAACTGCAACTAGACCTTCCTGGCATCAGAGCTGCTCAAGCACATCGCCCAAGGCTAAAGACTTCCTTCCACCATCCATGCTGCAGTCACCCAGGCAGGAAGACTACAGCACTAGGACCTCAAGGATTCCAAAATGGCAACCATGGTATTGCAAGTACGTGTCTGAAGACAGCAGGGTAAAGGAGCTCACGTTCACTTAACTTCTTCTGAATAACGTGAAGCACGCAGGTCATGGCATCGATCAGCATGCAACACTGATTTGAAACCAGCAGCTCTATTTTGGTGTCTCACATTTCAGGCTACACCTTTATTTTTTAAATCTTGTATAGCTAAACATACGTTAGATAGCATGGAGGAAGCCACACCAGCACTGTTTAAAGTGATCATCAACAACTTACAGATTAGTTGCTGGCTGATTACTTCTGGCTGTTGCTGCAATTCTGTATGTTTTTGATGCTTCCTACACTTACTTCAAGTTTCATAAGTGATTGGCAAATGCTGACGTCACACCTTCTGCCAGTCATGGATGGCATTCCTCTGAAAATCAAGCAGGATTGGGTGAGCAGAAGCCATGGAGACTACTAAAAGAGGGAAGAGGAACATCAGGAAGTGGCAGTGGCAAAAGAGGATGCCATTTTGGAACTCTGCTGCTACTGTGCCCAATTTCATACCCGTATTAAAAGATACTAATTATTAGAAAATATTACACAGAAACCTTGGGTAAACTGAGGGGATAAACATTAAACAATTCCCAAAATCACAGTATTTAAGTTGTAGCAATTTGTAGAATTATGCCAGAGTTTAAACATTTGCAACTGAATCAATTATTCCAGAGATGGTGAAGGGCAATTTTGTGATTTTTACCTCACTGGTACACAGCCATCACTTTACACTCTTCACTAAAACACTGGTATACCATAAGCACATATTTGATTGTTAATGCCTCAGTCGCAAAAATATGTGCCAACTGAGTACGTGTCTAATCTTTGCAGACTTTCCACTAATAAATTATGCATCAACAGGTAAAACTTGTTCAGCAAAACCAAAGTAACATGTTCAGTTTTCTGTCAAACTGAGATGCTTGGAGAACTATTGCTGTCAGCATCTTGAGTGATAAGAGATTACAACAAGGAAAACAAGTATTCCATTGAAACAAGCAGCATACAATTAAACATCTTCTCATACACATTTCATTACGCTGACAATTTTTATGCATCATGACCTTTCTGTTGTTGAAATTCTTCAGAACAAAAAGATGATGTTGGAAGAACCATATTTGTTGTTTCTTACAAACATGTTAAATAGAAAGCATTATAGAAATATGTACATGCAAAGACAACGTTGATCCTTAAAAATAAAGCAGACTTCCCTCTCTGGGATTCTCTCGTGTCTGACCGACATGGCATCCATGACAGGAAACAGCTGAATGCTTTGTGCTCCTGGTCATTGATCTGTCTTGGGTGTCAGATCAATTGGCAGTAAAGGTCGTTGTAGGACCTCACAGTCCTGCTTACTCCTGGTAAGAAAGATCAGGAAACTTTGGTGACAGTATCCACCAGAGGCTTCCAGAATGTGGAAACTTCCCTCAGAAGGAACTGGCTAAACAAGATTTCCACATTTATGGTCTGCCCAAAGGATGCTACGTGTAGGGAAAACCATCGCTTCAAAGGTCATCAAGTGCTCATCTGATGGATCACTTAATGAGAATATCTGGGAAAGGAATGACCTGAGGGAAGCAATTTCATGTCAGCATATTGACAGTGCAGGGTGAATTCCCAAATGTAACTTGATAAAGCATCAGGAAATCCCAGGGCAGCACAACCTGAGCAGTGATTGTGTTTTTAAGCTACTTTTCACTCTCTTTGCAGCAGGAGCATCTCCCTTATCATGCTCCTCAAATCCTCTCAGCTAATGCCAATCCTTGACTTAGTGTGATTCAGAACAGGCAGCTTAGCATAATCCAGACATGCTTTTAGAGTGGATCTACTTACAGCATTTTGAGAATTTCCACGTAGCAGCTGAGGACCCGTTCAGCCTGCGAGCTCAGTTCAATGACCATGGTGCTGCAAGTGGGGCTGACCAGCAAGCAGTCAATCAGGCTGGGTTCACTGTCACTGTTGCTGCTGCTACTACTGCTGCTGCTGCTGCTGTTGCTACTACTGCTGGTGCTTCCTTTCAGTTTTTGATTAACCATGTTGCTCCGTTCCAATTCCACATGGATCTCGGTTGAGTTCACAATGATAGATTTCATCCTGGCGTCAGTAGTGACCTCCTGTGACACAAGGTCAGGGTTGCTATGCAGCAGCCGGAGGGGTAGATTCGGCTTTCGATCACACTGTTGCTGACAACCATTGCGTATTTCCTTCAGGCTGGGCGAGTTGTCACGACTACAGAAGAACACAAAGAAGTGTTTGGGCTATTAAATATATCATTATCTACTTGTTTATATCTTCAGCACAAATTACTGAACAAGTACCAGAGGCAGAAATGTGTGCAAATGTATTAATTTAAAGCATCACAAGATCATATTTTCAATCCAATCTTAGTCCTCTTCTGAGTTTCTCTAAAATTATTGGCAACAGTCCTTTCTGATCTACTGGACTTTGCTCAAAATCCACTTCACTTTCTGTACACTTCACAAACTTACAGAACAAAGACTTCAAACCATTTGGTTAGGAATCTTCAGACTTCAGAACAGATCTGCAGCCATAGCTTTTGCATTGTTGGTGGAGCTCTACAAAACACCTGTCCTGGTATCTTCCTTGTGTCATAGCTTTCATCACGTTTTATGTACTCTTCAATACAAGCCTGCTTGGACCTTGCACTGATTCTCTGGCTTTTGGAATGTATGATCGGGTTGCAGATTCCTATTTAACTATAGAGAGGATTATATTTCTTTATGGGTCAGTCACCCTGACCAGCAGACACACGCTTTAGATTTTCAATCTCTGATGCAAGCGCACATTCTGTCCTTCAGCTTTGAGGATTAAAGGGCATACACTATACTTTAAAGCAGCACAGACTTCATCAAAAGACATCTGGCAAATAGTTTCTTGTTTGTGGAAGTCAAGCCACAGATTAATTTCATCATGAAGATGTAATTAAAAGCAAGGAAGATTTTTGAGATCATCTCGATCTCACTGCATTCCATGTTTGGTAACTCCAAATAATTTTTATGAAGCCGTTGACTTTTGCAATACATGAGATTGTTTGTATTGTGAATACCTAAGTGCTCGAAAAACCCAGCAGATCTGACAGTATCATCGGGAGAAAAAAAGAGCGAACATTTTGTGTCCAATAACCTGTTCTTGCTTCAATTAGATAGGTATTCAATAGGTACTACTTGGAAGACTGGGGAGGCCAGAGATCCTAAACAGCCTAATGAGACAGTACCTCATTATTAAATCAATCCAATTCTGAGTTAAAACTTAAACAAATATCAGACATTTGTACAAACCTGTTTATAAATTCTTCATAACAAGAATATATGGCAGCTAAGCAAACAGCTACAAGGTTTGGTAGGACTCTTGGATGGGGACACTGGCCAGTTGGACCATGCATACTATAACATAAAAAGAAGAGAGATCATACTTAGCTCAAATCAGTTTATATACAGTATAAATTAAATATGTAACTAAAATAATTACATTTTTCTAGAAATATTCACTCTGAAATTTCATCAAAACAATAAATAAACAAATAAACAAACAAACAAACAAACGTGATACCTGGTCAATTATTTTGATAGTTTAAGTTAAAATAAAATGGTCCTATGTTATTGTATGAGCTTATTCAACTCAGTTTAAGAATTTTTAAGTCATTATTTCAACAGTTAGTGAGGAAGAATGTAAAATTGTGGATACCTGTGAATGAATTTCTTCACGACTTCCATTCCGGCATTCAGTTCATTTAAAGCAAGAATATACTCCTGAGTGAAAAGTCTCAAACGGGGACACTTGCCAAAATCCTGAGGAAAGGAGAATATAATGTTGTTTGGTTCAATGTCTAGTATCATTTAAACAACGGTGCAGCTCCACTAAATACCTCATCAGAGTGCTGCAAACAAAAACCTAACAAAATGCAAAGTGCCAAGTCTGGAAAACATAAATGCTTTCATGTAGAAAAACAACAAATGCTGGAAATACTGAACAGGCCTTCCAAAATCTTTGGAGATCGAAAGAGTGTTCACATTCCAGGTTAATGACTCTTGTTTATTTTTCAGCATTTTCTGCTTCTCTCAGTTTTCAGCATCACGGTATTTTGCTCTCTCACTTTACTTAATATTAAATCTCTGCTTGAATAACTTTTCTTGGACCTAATATAAAAAACCGAACTTGACAAGTCTTTGTGAAATTTGGCTTTCTTGACCTGATCTCTTTGTAAAAGGGTCAAGACCACCAATTGGAATCAGAAAACAAAGCAGGTAAATGTTCACTTAAGGTGATATTTTTCTAAAGTCTTGTTTTGTAGAGAATTATGAAAAATTGATGTTACAAATGAAAAGCATTAATGCCAGCCGTGTTTTCTGTTTAAAATTTGATACTATTCTTCTGCATCCTTGTTGATGATAATACATTAACTTGTGTTGCACTGAACTAGACAGACTGTGTTCCAAGTCCTAGTCCCAATGAATATCTCACTCAGCTCAGAAGTGAGGATGCTGTAGTTGAGTTCAATGCCACTCAGAATGGAGGAAATTCTGCTTCTGATTTCGTGAGCTAGTACTTACATGTTTTACATTAAATGGGAACAGGTTTTAGCTTGGTTGTGACATCTCCACAATTAGTCTGCTGCAAAGCATGTGCAGACTTGCACATGAAGGACAGCCACTTGTGAAATGCACCAGAGGGTGCCAGGTGAGTAGGGAACCATACCTCAACACTTCAGTCCCTTCGACAGAAGAGAGGTGGAACTGGAAGAACTATTCTTAGATCACACAGTTGCTGCTGTTACACCAGGACAAAGAAAGGGTCAGAGCCAAGTGTTAAGAGGTGAAAGTGGGGACTGCAGATGCAGTCAAGACTGGTGCTGGAAAAGCACAGCAGATCAGGCAGCATCCGAGGAGCAGGAAAATCGATGTTTTGGACAGAAGCCCTTCATCAGGGATGAGGCTGGGAGCCTCCACCCCAGACCTGCTGTGCTTTTCCAGCACCACTCTGATCTTGGCCAAATGTTAAGAACCCACCAACACATTGTAAAGCAAGTCTAGCCTAAGAGTACAGACTGAAATCTCTTGGCTGGTGTAGTACCATTATCATTAACATCTTTTGAAAAGACACTCAGGGTTTGCCTGATAACTTAGGCAAAATGCCATTCAAAAGTTACTGCTCTCAAATACTTTAAATAAACGTCTGCCCCAAAGGAATTCAAAAATATATTAACCAGCATTTGCTTTGGTTAACATAGAATCCTTTGCCACATAAGTCATGGGATATCAGTTGGCTTATTGTTTAAAACATTGCAATAAAATTCAGCCAAAACCATCCTTGGTTTATTAATATTTAATAACTGCTTCTAATGGCTGTGAAGTTCTAACATTACAGTCACTGGCCATTAATCAAATCAGTGTGCCACACAGTGGAATAACAAGTTAACTATTAAGTATCAGATCAACACATTAAAAATAAACCAATTTGCTTTTGCCTAGTCTTCCTGGAATTTGATCATTGAATTAACAATTTCTGTACTAATGATTTTCTAATCACTGGAGTTCCTTCTGGTGTTAAAATTACAGAAAATTCACAGAAGAGATTGAGACAAAAGTATGCACCAACTTTCAGCCCATACTGAAGTAAACTGCTCTTTGCATATTTTTTCCAAGCTGGAAAAAAAAACTGCAATGAACAGTTAAATGAAACAATTTGTCCAATATCAATTTTAAAATGCCAATTACTGTTATTATGCAGGAATTCTTAACTCTTGAAACGTGTAATCATGTGTAACCATAACTTTCAGAATATAATTTACATGCCTTCTAGTACACAGAAAAATATATTTATAGCAAAAGTGGAATATCAGTGAAATGAGAACTGAAACTAAAATTGAACTGGCCAGCATCTTTTCGTCATATCAAAAAATAGGCAAGAGTACAACCAGCACTATCATCATGTCTAGGGTTCATGGACAGACTATGGCTGAAATCAATGTTGGAAAGGTACAAATTAAAATTCCACCTTCATTTAACATTAAAAACTAACATAATCTGGTTAACTCTATTGTGGTTAAATACATGGAGTCTGAGGGCCCTCAAGAGACAAAAAATAACTCATCATCGCCCACTGAAAACCAAAAGGAAAGTAAATAAGAATTAACTTGATCTTACTTTAGAGAAATGCACCTCCTAGGTTTTGCCAATCATAGAAGGTGATAAAGGAGAACTCAGAAATTTCCTCCAATCCTCCCTTTTAACTACAGAAAGAAGCCAGAGTGGGTACTGGGTACTTCAAGGTGAATTTGATTTTTTTCAGACTTGTATAGATTAGTAGGGTTTAAATCAAAAGGATTTATCCACTAGGACCTTAAGCAAGTGTTTATCTCATCATGTCATTTTAAAATTGATTTAGTCCCATGTAATACAGAAGAGGCCCTTTAGCCCACTGAGTCTGCACAGACAAAAACTACCCTAAATCTACACTCGGCCCCCTTTCCAGCAAATGCTATGACATTTTAAGTGCTCATCCAAATACATTGCAAAGTGTTTTTTGAATGTTCTACCTCAACTATGTTTCCAAGCAATGCATTTCAAACTCTTCACCATCCTCTGGATGAAAACTGTTTTCCTCAAATCCGTTCTAAACCTACCTTTCACCTTAAAATTATGCCCCCTCATCTCTGTCCCATCAACTGGGAGGATCGGATGCTTTCCCTTCACCCTGTCCATGCCCCATATAATCATATACAGCTCAATCAGGTTACGTTGCAGCCTTCTCTGCTCTAAAGCAAACAACCAGACTCTCTTCATAGCTAAATTGCTCCATCCCGGTGAATGTCCTAACAAATCTCCTCTGCACCCCCCCAGCCCGTGCAATCACATCCAACTTATAGTGTGGTGACCCACACTGCACACTGTACTCCAGTTGTAGCCTGACCAAAGCTTTGTACAGATTTAACGTAACCTTCCTACTCTGATGATCTATGCCATTACTGATAAAGCTGTGTGTCCCGTATGCCTTAACTACGCTCTTATTCTGTCTTGCTGCTTTCAGGGATCTGTGCTCAAGCATCCAAGTGTCAACTGTAAATGTCTGCTGTATTCAGTCCAAGAAATACGCCTCTCTAAACCCTTTACACCAGAACTATCCCAATTAATGTTCGAGACGTTAAAATCTCCATATATAATTACACTATTATTGTTTTTATGCACTTCAGTAAATTGACTGCGTAACTGCTCTTCTATTGAACATCAAGGGTTTAGGAGTCCATAATTCTTCCTTCAGTGTGACAGCCATCTTTAATTCTAAGCTCTACCCATAGAACCTCGCCTCAATACACAAGATACTGTCCATCCTTCATGCAGTAACTGACTGCTTAATTATGTGGCAGCACTGCTTCTTCTACACTCTCCCTCACTTGCCTGAAGATCCTATACCCCGGAATATCAAGTTCCCAGCTCTGCGCATACCCCTCCTCCACCCACCCTGAAAAAGAACACCTATGTGTTACCACCAGCATCACAATTTCACCTGTCAATCCACACCCGACTTATTGGTCTTGCCTACAATACTCCTAGCATTAGAGGCTCATCCAGTCTCACCTTACTCCTTTGAAGTTCAACATTGCTGAACTCCCTCTTCCTGGGTTCCTTTACTAAAGTCCCTATTGTACAAAAACATTGTGTCCCCTTTCCCCCTGCCAAATAGGTTAATCCTCCCCACAGCATTAGCAAACCCACAAGGACGACAACACCATTCTAGCTCAGGTGCACTTTCCCAGAATTGATGCCAGTAATCTAAAACTCTTCCTCTGCCACCAACTCTTGAACCACACATTCATTTGCCCTATTCTCTTGCTTCTGTGCTCACTAGGATGTGGCACTGGAACTAATCCAGAGATTACAACTTTGAGGTCCTGCTCTTTGGTTTATTACCTAGCACTTTAAATTCTTGAGGCAAGACCTCATCCATCATTCCATCTACATCATTTGAACCAATGTACATCAGGACCTCTGTCTCATTACCCTCTCCCTTCAGGATGCCCTACATACCTGGAGGCAACACACCATCCAGCAGTCATATCTGCGACTGCAAAAGCACCTGTGTTATGGACCAGGCCAGACCCCCTTAAAACATTTCAAGAAGGTCGCCCAGACCCTACCTTTTCTAGTTGCTTTAAGCAGGTGTAAAAGTGGATATTCCAGGAGTGAGGCAGCTGGCCCAACCACTCAGTTTTGAACAAACCAGAATTTATTTATACACAAACACAAAAAAACAAATTGAGAATAAAGTAACTATTTGAAAACTTAAATTGCATCTATCACAACTGAATGATGCTGTTCCAAACAATTGCAACATCCCCAAAACCATTCCCTTGGCAAAAAAAAAGAATAGAATCAAACATAGGGTCTTACAGGAGAGATGTCAGAGAGAGAGAGAGAGAGAGAGAGAGGATCAGTGTGGAGCTGTTTCTTTGGGTCCAGCAGCTTCTCTGGGTTCCCAGCTAAAACTTGACCAGCTGCTGCAAACAAACAACTTGCTAAAACCAAACCAAACCAAACCAAACCAAACCCTGAACTAGGAGAACTGGCCGTCCCCTTTCATTGCACAAGTATTTTAAACACACCTAAAACGTTTCTTCAAATACATAAACCCAGACATAGCAGAACCTCTGACTTTACAACCCCTCTGAAAAAAACCAAGGACAACATAATCTTGTTAAAGGAGAAGCATCATCATCACACCTGTCTGCTCCTTTAACTAATGACTTTCCTATCACTACAAATAAATATATTTAGTACAAATTAACAGATAGGAGAATGAGAGCTCCATACTAAATCAATGCTCACTGCTGTATAAAATACATTTGTTCGAAGAACTGCCATTTATTTTGATAACATTTTGTTTGCATATCACACTCATGCTTATAGCAACTTAGCAAAGTCACTTCTACTTCTCACAAGACAATAATACTTCTCACTGCAAAATAATGTTGGCTTTGCTAGGGAAATCTAAGCTCTATTATGCTTGAATTAAGCAACAGAAAACTGAAATTCTTATGAAACTATGATCAAGACTGCAACGTTAAGTGATGTCAATCATACCTAGAATCAGCTTGAATTGACATCATGTCTAATTTAAGTGGAATTTTTTGCAATAAGAAGCTACTCAAATAATCATGATGAAGGGCTTATGCCCAAAACATCAACTCTCCTGCTCCTCATATGCTGCCTGACCTGCTGTGCTTTTCAGTGCCACACCTTCAGATTCTGATTCTCCAGCATCTGCAGTCCTCACTGTCTTCTACTCAAATAACCTGTTGTAATAAGAACTTGGAGCTTTGAACTTTGGTAAACTACCAATTAATCTGCCTATAATCTGATACAAACTGATTTATGTGTCTTTTAATATATATTGTAAATTTGGATTTGGAATTATCGTTCAGTATCATGTGGCTTTTCTGAGTGAATGAAGTTAATAATTAACTTGCAAGTGTTTCTCTACTGATGGTCAGTTACTTCCAAATATGGGCTACTTTAGCAGCTTAATTTTTTGATTTACTTCAGGATTTTAGAATGGAGCAAGAGAGACAATTATATTTCAAGTTTTCAGTGGTATTTTTGGGACTGGGAGTATTTTTTAAGTTCAAGAGAAACACTCACAGCTCAGGTGAAAAAGTAAATTCTTCGTTGTTTTAGTCTGAGTAGGCAATTCTGCCAATTCCTTGCATTGAGATGCTTGTATAATGGGAGAACACAGTAAAACTATAATACCTTAGAATAAGGACTTAGTGATAGCTCTGATGGCGAACTGTATAAGGGGTTTGTTTTCCTTATAGCACTACCTTTGTGTTAGTCAATTCTGTTACCACAATGCCAAAAAAGCATCATTGACCCATCAGTACATTAGCATCCAATTAAAGGCTAACAACAATGGAAGTAAGTAACAGTTTAGCTAATGAGGTTGCAGTAATTTATGCCATGTCAATGTCGCATTGTTGAAGGTCATGCTTTTTGTATGAGACGTTCAGCTAAGGCTTTGTCATTTCAAGTGTTTGTGAAAGATCCCATTATGTTATTCCAAGATGGACAAGGGAGCTTTTCTGTTGTCTTGACTGCGGTTTATTTTAAATCAATACTGTCTTGTTGTGCTGCAGACAAGGTGCAGCCTGTGTGTGTTTTTTTTTACTGGTTTAGGCATTTCTATGCTGGAGGTAGAAGGATGGGCTTGAGGGAAGTCCATCAATGGAAACACCAGCTGCTTTGTAGCCATTAAGACAGCATGGGGGAATTTCTGCCTTTTTCAATTAGGAAGTCCCATTACAGACCAACAGCTTTCTGGCACTTTGGGACAGAGGCACTAGATCAATATTTCAGTCAGTGTTTGTAGATCCCAACTGGTCCACTCTAGCAGACCTAGAGCTGGTGAGATGGGGTGATGGGTGAGGGGTTGGGATCTGAGAGACTGCAGGGATCAATGGACAATTTTGTCAGTTTCAAGATGTGCTTTGTGTTTACACATCAAAAAACAAAAACAAAGAGGAAACTTGGTTGGGCACTGTATTAAGTTAACAATTATCTTAACGTTAAAATGGATGTCACCCTCAAAGTTATTGGCATTCTATAGATTTATCCCAGGAGAAGAATGGTAGATTTCACCAATGCTTAGTTTTTGTCCATTTAGGCTTTTTGCTGATTCCAGAAGTGACGGCCACTTGTTTAATAATTATATTAAAATCCTGAGCTCCAGTTACATTAGCCAGACATTCATATAACTTCCCAGCATTTATATTGGCCCAGTACTCAGACGTCAAGCTGCCTAGATAGAACAGGCATCCAGACTGGAAGGATGTGTGTTTACAAGGGATTTTTAATTTTCTTTCATAATAAAATACATAGCTACATCTTGAGGTAATTTCAGAAATGTTTTTCCTTGTTTCCATTGTGCTGCTCAGAAGTTCTGAGCCAAGCTCACTGACATTTTCTAAAGGATATGTATCAATCTACTGGACCACAAGTTTCTAAAAGAAAAATCTCCTTTATAATGACTGGAGGAAGAACAATGGAGAGGTGGCAGGCAAGTGAAACTTCACCCAACACTGACTGAAACTTGCAAATTTACAAGCAGAGGAGCATTTATAGAGCTGTTTCTTCATTGTGCAGAGTTGTTACAGAATGGAAGGCTTTACCTCAGAAAATGGGAGAGATCTCAATCTTCCTTACAACAGGATTAATTTTGGACTACTGTAGTAAAGAGCCTACACAGCCTGATGAACACAAGACAATGCTTAAGGTTCCTCTAGTTCCTGAAGGCTGCATGGGACTGTCACAGAGGTTCTGGTTCAGAAGCCAGAGCTCCGTCAGCTTCTCCAATATGGCTTGAGGCTAATACACACTGTAGGATTGGAATGGCAATGGCAGTAAAGTTTAATCATGTCCTCTTTCTCCACTCCCATTACACATGCTGAATGTTGTACCAAAAACAAGACTGGCAAACAAAACTATTCTCCTGGTTAATATCTCCACTTTACCAGTCATTAAACTGGACTACTGTGCCACCAAACTGGTAATTTAATGTTTAGAAGGGAAAACCTGCTGTTCTTTTCTGAATGTGTCCATATATACACAACACTGTAACACCAATGCTCTTGATGCTTAGCTTGCTTCTGAAATATATCCTGATGAAGGGCTTTTGCCCGAAATGTCGATTTCAAAGCTACTTGGATGCTGCCTGAACTGCTGTGCTCTTCCAGCACCACTAATCCAGAATCTTGCTTCTGAAATAGCCTAGCAAGCCATTGATTATCAATCTAGTTACACAGGTTCAACAAGGTCTGCTGCCAACACCACCTTTTTAGGTCAACTAATAAGTTCAATAAAAGTTTGCCTTGTAAATGACACCCACATCCAGAAAATGGCCTCGGTTTCCTGCCTCGACAGATACTGCAGCAGCTATTTGGATCTACTAGCAATTTTAGTCACCCAGCCAACATCTTGCTAGGTCTATATACATATGTTTAAAAAATTCTGGCAATCCTTGTAAAGCCTACCATTAATCCTATTGTGTACATAGCCAATCACCATTAATTGAACCTTGAAATGTGCCTCTTCCCTTGTAAACAGCGCTGAAATATACTTCCATAAAGTATGCCCCTTACTCACTACCTCAAGTGGTGAACTTCTAATGTCAGGCTCCAAGTGGGCTCACAGCTTGGCCATACCACAAGACAATTAAGGGATATGATAGATGTGTTGAAGATGTTTGGCTAGTACTAATGTTATATTATCTGATTAATAGCCCATTAGAAAATTTACATTTAAAACAAAAATTTCGAATCGCTCAAGGCCACATTGGGTGGATCTGGAAGCTTGATATTTTTCTGAAACTTTTGCCAAGTCACCACTATACTATCAGAGATCGGGTGTGAATCTGTCTGAGCTCAAAGTGGCAATTGTTAAGGCCAGAGTCAAGTATTTGTCAATAATCCATGCCTCAAGGTAATTGAAATTGCAAATACAACTTCACTGCTCATGCTTGATTGCAGTGACAGATGAAAGTCTGCTCATGCACAGCAAATCTTTGTAATATGTGAAGTAATTGCTTACTGGGGCTAGACTTTATCGTCACAGCCATGTATTTAGAGTTCGTCAATTTAATAAGACATTGCAAAACAAATCTATTCATAAGTTACCCTTCCTGTATTATGTATTAAAAGGATCCAATAGATTACAATGCATTTTTTTAGTGGAAGTGAGGTGACCAAATGTACTATTTCTTATACCAATGGTTTTGCAAGATGACCCAACTATAATGGTACAAGCATTCACACTTTCTCCACATCTACTAATCTGCTTGGATTGTTCTTTATTTCACTGAAATCCATAGGCTTTGCAGCATTGCTTTCTGTTGTCACATCAACCTGGAGTCAAAGTATTTTGATTGCTTTGGTAATGCAATTTGTAACATATTCAAATATGTAAGCTCATCAATTATAATAAATAAAAATTATGGAGACCACATCTCTCTGTGTAGCCAACAGACAAGAGTCCATTTTGGTCATATCAATTCTTGAATTTATTCATCTATCCTATAATTTTCAAAGGCTGTGATGAACAAAAAGAACCAGAAATAGAACTAGTTGCAGGTTGCAACTTCATCTGTGGACCCCTTTAAGGGAGATTCAGTTCTATGATGGATTTACGTTCCTAACAGGTTACACCTCTGTGTAGGCAGAATATTCCCAACACAGAAGATCATGGAAGGTTGGGAATATTTCCAGCTCCTAGCTCTGCCAGTGTCTACAATCCACATAATATTGCAATCTTACTGGAACTGGTCATATAAATGCTTCTGCAATTGCTAATTGTGGCCGGACGGTGGCACAGTGGTTAGCACTGCTGCGTCACAGCGCCAGAGACCCGGGTTCAATTCCCGCCTCAGGCGACTGACTGTGTGGAGTTTGCACATTCTCCCCATGTCTGCTCCAGTTTCCTCCCACAATCCAAAAATGTGCAGGTCAGGTGAATTGGCCTGGCTAAATTGCCCGTAGTGTTAGGTGCAGGGGTAAACATAGGGGAATGGGTCTGGGTGGGTGCGCTTCGGTGGGTTGGTGTGGACTTGTTGGGCCAAAAGGCCTGTTTCCACACTGTAAGTAATCTAATCTAATCAATTAAGGATGGTTCAGTGGGACTGTGATGCAATAGGGGCCTGCAACACTGAACACCCCAACTACCCATCCCCCACCTCCACACACACATGACTCTGAAGAGGGGTTGACAATGTTAAAGGGGTAATCCAGCTTGAGGACACTTCAAAATGGAGATGCTCTTGGATGGTCAAGGCGAAAGGCCCAGAGATGTCGGGACCAGAAGCGATTGTGGCTATAAATGCAGCTGTTGTGGCGTTATGGATGTGTTACTCAGAGTTTGGAAAGACCATATGGCAGCTATTCAACCTGCTGACTGTAGACTTCCCCCAAAATAGTTGCTGGGCTCTGGTCTCAGAGAGGAACCTATTCATCATCAGGGAAGTTCTGACAGCTTGGATTAATAGTCCTCGATTGTGGCAATATGTGGAGCCACTGGCTACCATCTCCATGGCATGAAGGAAGCGGCCAACTCACGTGGCAGATCATCTTCGGACATTTACCCAGAAGGAGGAGACCATCAGGGAAGCATCCTGACTGGGTATTGTGCTATTTTCCTCACATCCTTTGACTCCAAGGTACCAGGAAGATTCCATCCCATGACTATTCCACGGATCAAAGCAATGCTTGTTGGAACAAGTCAAAAAGAAATATCTCTTCCAAGAAGCAAAAGAATAATGAATCAGAAAAACAGTAGCTTTATCTCTGAATGTAGTATGCAAAGAGCAAAGGAACTGAAATATTTTCTAAAGTTAA
This sequence comes from Chiloscyllium punctatum, assembly GCF_047496795.1. Taxonomy (NCBI): domain Eukaryota; kingdom Metazoa; phylum Chordata; class Chondrichthyes; order Orectolobiformes; family Hemiscylliidae; genus Chiloscyllium; species Chiloscyllium punctatum. Next base: position 25,483,966 of record NC_092764.1, read on the forward strand.
TGAGGAACAAGAGTATAGAAGGGATAAAATAAAACAACTGAATTTGTGGAGGCAAAAGGTTAAAGTATGGGAAAAACAAGCACCATTTAACTGTCAATTGTGCACTGTTTAATGAATCACACAGTTTGTAGTGACTGATTAACCAACCTAATCAATTTTTGGAGCAATATGCAATTTCCTGTTTGGAATATTGTAAACCTCCTATTACTCCATTGCTGCTTTGGAGAAAAAGGAATGGCCTTAAGCAAGCTGGCCTGGTGCATTTGAATTCTTCTGTCCTCCTATTCCCACCCAAAAAAATTAACAAGGCAAATCATGTCTTCCAAGCCAAACCACAACTTCAACTGACTCAAATCTGCTTCAGAAGTAAACGCTGCTGCTCTCAGAAAAGCCAGCACTGACATGTATGAATTCTTCAGTGGTTAATCATCTAATATTTTACTAAACATTGAGTAAATTTGTAGCGTGAACTTAAAGCTGAAACTGATAGATCTTTGGGATCAAGGGATAAGGGAATCCAGCAGGAAAGTGGAGTCAAGTTAGAAGACAGGCTATGATCTTAGGAATAACAATGCAGGTTTGAGGGGCTAAATATACTCTATTCCTGCTCGTAATTCTTTCGTCTTTCTTCCCACATCTTATGGTCCTATGGTAACTGGTCAACATCAGTACACAAAGTATGAGCATACAATGACGATATACTTATTTTCAGCTGTAGTAATAAAACTGTACTGGGTCACTGTTTGTAAATACATTAGGGATTACATTCTCAGTGAAAGGAGTGAGAGGGGGTAAAAAAAAACAGGCTAATGCCTTATTTTTTTTGATGAAGTGTGAGTTGCATCGTATTTTTTGGAGAGATTCTTGCCATGAGGTTGGACAAGACTCCTCATTGTATTTTTCTAACTCATTAACTATATACCCCGCCCCTCTGAATTCTCTTATGTCCAATTTTAGCCCCATCTCATCATGCACCATTCCCAGGACCACTGGCCACTTGTTGCATTCCCACTAAGAAGAGCAGCAACCCTGGTACCCACACCATATTTAAAAGACTGTTGTGTACGCAGACAAGCACTGGCATCCCTGCTCAGTCAAAGACAGAAACTAATGTTTGAGAAGGGGTAGGTGGTGGCATTATTCTCCATTAGGGACCTGGAGGTGCTGGAGGAAAGCTTGGTGCAAAGGAGGGGCATTGTCTTTCCCAAGCAAAGGACAAGCCATCAAACCCTGGCAGCCTGGTCTGAGGTCACCCCATGGGTCAGTTCCGCCTGCGCAGTATGGAGGAATGGACAGCTGTGCCATTATGAGGTCACTGAGTGATGTACTCTTTTCCCTGCGACCTCACTCTCTCTGCTGTTGTACCCACCACCTACTAGTCTGTCATCCTCGCCATTGCCTGTAACACCTTCCCTCACTCAAGTCGCGATTCCCCACTTCACTAACTCAGCATGGCCTCTGCATTGGGGACTCAGTTGCCCAGAGCATCTCATCATTTGATGACAACCTTCACCAGCCGCAACAGCGGTGCCAACAACTTTCACCTCACTCAATCCCTCCCTATTTCTGTTTACAGAAGACAACAGGCCACAGGTGGGCAAAAGGTCGGGTTGCACTGTTAATAAAGGCATTTATTAACAGTGCAACCCGACTGGCAAATCACTGCTGCCTGGTAAGAAATCCACTTCGCAGCTTGTCAAAAGATAAAGCGAGATGTTCAAGACAGGCCTCACTGGATGTCTCAATCAATTCTGCCACAAATCCTGGCATAGCCTGGGCACTTCAGACCTCTATAAGATTGCATTCATTGATGATGTATTGGTTTGTGATTTTCTGAATTTATTTCATTGAAACTTCTCATTCAATGCAAAATCAAGTGTATTTTGGGTGCAATTTACTCTGCAACCATATGCTTTACTTCAGATGGGCCTGAAGTATTTCTATTTTTTAATTCATTCTTGCAATGTGCACATCACTGGTAACGCTAACACTTATTGACCATCACCTGACTGAGTGGCCATATAGCTATACACACTGGTGAGCCATATTAGCATTCTTATTGATAATCTGTTAGTTTCAAGGCCATCATTACCAGTGGTAGCTTTTCATATCAGATTATTTAATCATTTAATTTAGTTCAAGACTCCTGGGTGCTTTTTTTGAGATCTGAACTCATCTTGATCATAATTTCAATCCTCTACATTACATGTCCAGCAGCATTATAACCATTTTAGCAATTCAGCTTGTCACTAACAATAGCATCAAATAGAGTTTGAGGTCCTATGCATTGGTACCCATATACCATGGCTTCTAGCACCAACCATTAGCATTGCCTTTGCTATGAAATGCCTAATCAGTCATTGATTGATATAGTTACAAATCAGGATGGTGTGTGGCTTTGAGGGAACTGTAAGTGATGGTGCTCCAATGCTCTTGTCCTTCTGGGTGCCAGAGGTCATGGATTTAACAGGTGCTGTCAGAGGAATGTTGGTGAGGTAATATAGTGCATCTCACAGATAGTCCACTCTGGAAAACTGTGCATTGGTCGGGAAGGGAATGAATGTAAAGGTGGTGGATAGGGTGCCAAACAAGTGAGCTGCTTTGTCCGAGATAATGTCAAGCTTCTTCAGCGTTGTTGGAGCTGCAATCATTGAGGTAAGTGGAGTGTAATCTACTACACTTCTGACTTCATTTTTTTAAAAAAAAGTTTTACCATCAATATTACTTCATCAAACGTGGCAAAGGCTAGATAAATAACAAAGAAAACCCCAGACTATGCAATGTTGCATCTTACATCAATTCTCTGACAAGAAGTCATTCTTTAGGCACCTTCCCCTGTGACTGCCAACCATTGGGCCAAATTCCTAATGATTTCCAAGATTTAGAAATTGTTAAATATCACTTGGGTTTTATATGGTCTTTTGAAACAGTGTTGTAGTACACTTTCATACAACTTGTGCAAAGAAACTTAAAATAGTTTCCATGTAACATTCAAAATATAATCCATTTTTGAGCTGTTCTTCACACAGTTAACATTAGGTTTCTCTAATTCTGGAATTTAATACACTGTGGTCAAACTATATTCAATTATACAGGAAAGGGCAAATGAAACTCTTCCATTTTAATAAATATTCCTTCCTTTCAATGCCAAAGAAAATTCAACAGCAATTCCACCAGGACATATTTTACTTTGGTTGCCGGCAAACTATGAACCAACTGCACTACTACACTGCCAATAACAACAGAACAAAAAAAAATTGGAGAATGTAATCCTTGGCCTCTGCAGCAATACTGTATTCTGTCTTGTCCACCTACGTATATTCCATTAAATCAACATGCTGACTTCACCTCTAGCATCGTTAACCTTGTTAAAGATTTAAGTACCCAATTCACCAGTATTTGATATTTGGTTATAGTATAAACTATTTAATTTATAACTATAAAACCTCAGAGAAAAACAAGAACCCCATCTATGGCTGTGTTTCTTCTTATGGTTATTGTTGAACATACTGCTCTTTTGTGCGAACATATAAGCAGCTGTTGACAGCCCCCAAAAAACATGTTTTAAGTGCATCTGGTCTTCTTTTCACTATCCTAATGGTTAAATTATACAAATAATACTGGAGCTATCGATCAGTCATAGCAAGCAATCTCTATCTATTAGAATTCGACAGTCCTGCTCACGTGGTAAGGAAAACCCGATGGTAGAAAACTTTGCAATCAAACATCTAAAATGACTCTGTCCTTTTAAGCATGCTACACACAACTTGTCTCAAACCACTAATTTATTGCATCCCAAATTCAGGTCTCCATGATTATATTTATGATTTGATATGATGGAAAGGTAATGAGCAATTCGAACACATTGCAAACACTGAACTGTGGCAGAAGGAATCATGACCAGGTTGTATCTGCACGATCCCCCTTCCATTAAGGGCATTATTCTGCGTATGAAATAAGGCCTGTAAAACAGAATATCTTCCGTTGGCATGAAACAAGAACAGAGGGTTCTGCTATGGTTTCCAATTTTCCCAATGTCCCTAGTTTCAACCATTGTTGCAGACATGATGCCTCTCTATTGTTAAAGTTTGCATATTGTTGCAATTTTTGACTGTTGTATGGGAACTGGCTCTTTTGTTTTCCTTTGGGAGTGTCCCAAATCATTGCATTTTTGTTTTGCACATATGTATGACTCAGTGTATCTAATCTAGGCTCAGGGAGGCATGCTCAAACTTCCGAATATGACAGTGTCCCAGTTCAGCCAGAGCATTGAATTATAGTTTAAAAATAAAATTCTGAACCCTGCAATGTAACTACAAGTTACATGACAAACAATTTAGATAGCAATTTCTTTTTCGAGAATTAGAAATTTTATAGGTTTGCATAATAGGTAATACTCAAGCAAGGTTTAAAGTGAACAAGTAAATTGCCCATGTCACTTCAGTTGTTCCCCTGTTATGGATCAGGTCAGACCCGAGTCAAATTATGTTATTAGGGTAGTCCAGAACCTAACTCTTCTTATTTTAAGAGGCAGATGTGCAGTGGATATTCCAGGACTGATGCAGTTGGTCAAACCACTCAGCTTTAAGCAAAACAGAATTTATTTAAATGCAATATTTAAAACATGCACAAAATAAAACAGAACTTAGAATAACAACTATTTGAAAACTCGACCGACTCAATAGAACAACTTAACTAAGGAGCTGTTCCAATTCCCATAACATCCCATTGACATACCCCTTGGCAAAAGGTAAATGCAAACACAGGTTCTTACAGGCAGGAGAGATTTCAGAGAGAAAGTTCAGGCAAGAATTAGCATGGAACCTTTGTCTGGAGTACGACAGCTTCTCACTGTTACAACTAAAATAAACTGGGAGAACTGACCACTCCTCTGCCATTGCTAAACTAGGCTCTTTCCCAGACATTTCGACACCTTTGCCTTTATGACCTCTCTTGGAAAAAACCAAGGACAAAATAACCTTATTAAAATGATCAGAGCAGGATTTGTACACTTAATGGTAAAGTCCTGGGGAGTGCTGCTGAACAAAGATACCCCCTGGAGTGCAGATTCACAGTTCCTTGAAAGTAGAGTCGCAGGTAGATAGGATAGCGAAAGCGGCATTTGGTATGCTTTTCTTTATTGATCAGAGTATTGGGTACAGGAGTTGGGAGGTCATGTTGTGGCTGTATAGGACATTGGTTAGGCCAGTTTTGGAATATTGCATGCAATTCTGATCTCCTTCCTATCAGATAGGAACATGAATATGATAAATCGACAAGGTCTTTTCCCTGGGGTGGGGGAGTCCAGAACTAGAATGCAAAGGTTTAGGGTGAGAGGGGAAAGATATAAAAGAGACCTAAGGGGCAATGTTTTCACACAGAGGGTAGAATGAGCTACAAGAGGAAGTGGTGGAGGCTTGTACAATTATAACATTTAAAAGGCATCCGGATAGTTAGATGAATAGGAAGGGCTGAAAGGGATTTGGGCCAAATGCTGGCAAATAGGACAGGATTAATTTAGGATATCTGGTCAGCATGTACAAGATGGACCAAAGAGTTTGTTACAATGCTGCACATCTCTATTACTCTAAAATTACAGTGGCTCAGTGGTTAGCACCATTGCTTCACAGCGTTAGGGACCGGGTTCAATTCCAGCCTTGGGCGACTGCTTGTACGGAGTTTGCATATTCTCCCTGTGTCTGTGTGGGTTGCCTTAGGCTGCCCATAGTGTTCAGGGATGTGTAGGCTAGGAGTATTAGTCATGGGAAATGTTGAGTAATTGGGTAGGGGAATGGCTCTGGGTGGATTACTCTTCAGCGAGTCTGTGTGGACTTGTTGGACCAAATGGCTTGCTTCCACACTTTCGGGATTCTACAACTCCATGAAAATAGGAAGGATTTAGAGGGATATGGGCCAAGTAGAACACAGAACATTACAGCACAGTACAGGCTCTTCAGCCCTCGATATTGTGCCAACCTGTGAAACCAATGTGAAGCCCATCTATCCTACACTATTCCATTTTCATCCATATGTCTATCCAATGACCATTTAAATGCCCTTAAATTTTCTCTCAGCTCATCTACAATACCAAGAATCTACCAACCAACTGATGAAGGAGCAGCGCTCTGAAAGCTACTGCTTCCAAATAAACCTGTTGGACCATAACCTGGTGTTGTGTGATTTTTAACCAAGATTCCTGTTACTCCTTCCAAAGTGAATCACCTCACACTTTTCCACATTAAACTCCATTTGCCACCTCTCAGCCCAGCTCTACAACTCATCTATGTCCCTCTGTACCCTGCAACATCCTTCAGCACTATCCACAACTCCACTGAGCTTAGAATCATTCACAAATTTACTAACCCATTCTTCTGTACCCTCAGCTAGGTCATTTATAAAAATGACAAACAGCAGTGGCCCCAAAACAAATCCTTGGGGTACATCACTAGTAAGTGAGCTCCAGGATGAACATTTCCCATCAACCACCACCCTCTGCCTTCTGTCAGCTAGCCAACTTCTGATCAAAACTGCTAAATCAGCCTCAATCACATGCCTCCTCCATGTTTTGTGCAATAGCCTACCGGGGAAACCTATCAAACGCCTTTCTGAAATCCATATGCACCACATCAACTGCTTTACCCTCATCCACCTGTTTGATCACCTTCTCAAAGAACTCAATAAGGTTTGTGAGGCATGACCCACCCTTCAAAAAAACCATACTGACTATCCCTAATCAACTTGTTCAAATGGGACTGTGCTGGCAAATGGGACTAGATTGGGTTAGGATATCTGGTCGGCATGGACGAGTTGGACCGAAGGGTCTGTTTCCATGCTATACATCTCTATGACTCTCTGACAGCATTGTCACACTCCAAGTTGTCGACAAAATAAATTCACTCAACAGAGCCACCTAAGAGTGAAAGCTTGCCATAAGTGACTGTGAAACTATGAATCCAGATTAAAAACCTAAACATGCCATCATATTTCATGGAAAGAAACCAGTCATCTTTATCCAATCTGATCCAGTAAGATTACTGACCCAGATCAACACACTTGATTCTTGGGCCAGAATTTTCTTCACCTGCAACGTAGAGTTGGAGGCTACGCTGCAGGGAGGCATAGAATCAAAGTGTTGCAGAGATGTCTGTTGGGTGAGCTCCCCAAAAGACTTTTCTCAGATACAGATATTGAGGTGTGAGCACCAATCTGCACAGCTAAACACTTGTGTTGGTGATTAGGTGGATTTTACTGCAGCATTCCTGTTTTCCCAGTGCCAATTGGGGCTGCCCACAACATGCATGACTTGACTGCTCAAAGGAGGCAAAAGGTACATGGCTGAACCCAATGGCTTGAGGATTACATTCGATCTGCAATTACTGTCACACAGACAGGATGCCTTCACTCAAATATGTGCAGCAGTCTGGCTTTGGATCACAATCTTGTGGAGCCTGTCACCAGTAAGCGTGCTGTGCCCCTTCCTCCTCAGATCCCTCTGATTGTGCTAGTCTCTCTGGTGCCCCCAGTCTGTGATTACACAACAACTGCAGGCTTCCTTCACATGCCAGCTCATAGTGGTCCTCCTGCCTCGTCAGTCCTAAATGTTTAATGAATGCAGATGTGGCCTCTTAATTGACTGCCTTACTCAAGATTGTGATACATGATGCCCTTGGAGAAATGGAGAGGATTCTAGCCTTAAATGTCCACTCAAACAGGGTAGCAAATTATGTAGTTGTTAGCAAGAACTACATCGCTCAGGATGTAGTTCATCATCACCGACTCAATAACAGCCAGGGATGGTCAACGATTGTTCGCCTTGACAGTGATGCTCAGACCTTGCAATTAGTAATGAAAGATCTTCACAACTGATAGTGAAATTGAGTGACATTATAATATACAAGGATATGTGTTGACAGAAAAACAGGACCAAATGCTGTGACATTTTGAGGTAGGTGCATGAGCTTTGCAATATTATTGTTATAGACAGGTCATTCTGCTATAATGTGCATTTCTTTAACACAAGTTCACTGTAAAGCGAATGACAAATTGGGGACACTGTTTCTGAAGCACAAACTTTTAAAATGCGATTACATTATCAATACTTTATGCTCTGTTTGTAAAGGACAAGTTTCCTATAATGCAGGGTTGCACAAGAACACAGCCAGCATGTTATAGAACTACCTATATGTATTTAATGTTCTGTTTTCCACCAGGAACTCTATACTAATCATGTAATGCTAATGTTCCCATTGGTAGATTTTTCAATAAAAAGGGAGTCAAGTGTTATACAGGACAGACCCAAAAGAGGAATTTAAATGACAATGAGATCAGCCATGATCTTATTGAGTTGTGGGGCAGGCTCAAAGGGCCAAATGGCCTGCTCCTAAGTCTTATGATCCTATGATGTCAAACAGCCACCTCACAGCGCCAGGGTCCTAGGTTCAACTCCAGCCTCTCTGTGTGGAGTTTGCACATTCTCCCAGTGTCTGTATTGGTTTCCTCCAGGTGCTCCGGTTTCCTCCTACAGTCCAAAGATGTGCAGGTTAGGTGAATTGGCCAAGCTAAATTGCCTGTAGTGTTAGGTGCATTAGTCAGAGGGAAGTGGGTCTGGGTGGGTTACTTTTCGGAGGGTCGGTGTGGACTGGTTGGGCCAAAGGGCCTGTTTCCACACTGTCGGGAATCTAATCTAATCATAACTCTGAATTTAGCGAGCATGAGAACATCACTGGGATTCCTATATGACACGGTGAGATCAAAGTGCTGACAAAGTCTAAGTCTCTCCATTAACACTATAATTTTGTCTGCTGAAGCTTGAAGACACTATATTTTCAAGCTACAAAATCTAACCAATCTGTTTCAGCCACAATTGAGCGATTAGTTCTGCGGTGTATTCTAAGCTGTATTTGCTCATTCTGGAGAATTGAGAAGTTTCATTTGCATTAACAGGTCAGACTAAGAAAGAATCCTTATAGTTATCAATCAGGAGAGATATTTTTCAACCATGGAAGCTCTGAATATGTGTGATATGGATTGAGTACAAAACATACCATATTATGCTTGAGGATTCTCTGAACCACAGGTGTGAACACTTCTATGACAACCATCGATCGAGGCCGTTCCCTGCAATGCTGCAAAAGAAGAACACCTTTGAAACTCAATCTACGTGGAGCATGCGATCATAGAACCATAAAGCAGAGGTGCAGGCTATTGGCTCTTTGTTCTTCACCGACCCTTTGTAAAACTATCCAATTTGTCCTATTCTGCTATCAAGATTTTGTTTGCAAGTACATATCCAATTTACTAATCAAAGTTACTACTGAATCTGGTTCCATTGCCCTCACAGAGAGTATATTACTGACCATCAGACCTGGCTGTCTAAAATACTGTTTACTCATCTTACCTTTGTCTCTTTTACCAAATATTTTAAATCTATAAGCTCCGGTTACTGGCCCTTCTGCCATCAAAGCTCTTCATTTTGAACATCTCCCCTTAATCTTCTTTACTCTAAGGTGAGCAATCCGAGAGACCCTGCTTTCTCCACTTCTGTACAACCAGACACCCCAAGGGAATCCTTTAGAGTGTACTTGTTTAATAATGTAGTGATGGTTACGGAGATTAAATTTTGCATTTGCAAGATGATGTATATTTCCATGTAATTTGCTTCAATTAACAGCTAAGTCTAGTACAAAAAAAATTATGCCGCTCGCCTCAGTGATTGGCAGCAAATGCAAATTTGAATCAAATTGTGTAGCAAAAGATCTGTTCTGGCCTCTATCCGAACAAGTATTGACAAACAATGATGTATAAATACGTACCTTGCAGAAAAACTCGCAGAGATCAGGAGGAGGATGGTTGTTTTCCAGCAAAGGTGCTATTGCCTAAGGGACAGAAATAAGGCATTCGAATTATTCTACAATCTTGCTTTGGGCAAATCAAACATTTAAGTCGGTTTGGCTTTTGGTTTAAAAAGGCAATCATGTAGCAAAGTATTTTCAGTCTAATGCCATTTGCTCACCGGCTCACCCCGAAAATGACATCACAACAAAATATGTGAGTATAAATATCTTCAATGTGCTTCGTTCCATAACACAGGCTACAGCAGTAGTCCTCAAACATTTTATTTTGCCTTCCAGTGTGACCCCACAGGAAGGCAAATATTAATTCTGAGTGACACACCTTCCCCAGCAGTATCCACTGCTGGACCAGGCAGGAGGTCCAAGTTCAAGTCCCACTCTAGAACCCAGTAAGCCATCAAAGAAATGTCCACAAAGTGGTTCAAACAGGTTGATACTCAGCCTGCTACTTCCACATCTTTCCCTAAATTAAAAGCACTAAGTGTGAAGATATAAAACGTACAAGTGAACCAGCAATATCTGGCTTCAAGTGACTCAATGTAGACTGACTCCACTCAATGTCACCTAATCATGATAGGCATCAAATTCTGAACATTATATTACATTTCCAGATTAATTTCTTTAAGAATAAGGAGATGAATTCAACAAATACCCAGATATGTTGCTCACATTGCAGTTTTCGAATGGCACGGTCTATATGCCTGCATGTTCTTTGTACTTATACTGAGATATCATGTTGAAGCATCTCAAAGCATTTCAGGCAAAAAGTCAACTTTGAAGGCAATGACTGTAATGTAGGCAAAGACAGCAGCCATTAAGCGACAATAGAATCTCAAACAGCTTTGTAACTCTGCTCCTGCAGAGATCTACAACTGGTGGAAATGAAAAGCTCTCTGCCATAGATGTGAACACGTTACAAAATATAAGCCCAGATTTACACATTCTCTTCATTCTCCACCTTGTTCATTTGATATTGCGACAACAATGAACCAGTTTTCACTCCAATGAAGTGTTGAGAGGATCAAAACTTTTGCTTTTGGCCCCTACCACAAAATCTGTTGCTTTGCAGCCAATTCTAATCCCTCCCCAGACTTTGTCTCAGATTCCACCAGACAGTTACTACATGTGGACTCTTGTTTGACCTCAAGCTAGGCTTTGGAACCACAGGTTTGCCATCATAAAGACCGCCTACTTCAATATCCGTAACATAAGAAATAGGTAAAGGAGTGGAATAGGCCTTTGAACCCCTCAAATCTTCCCACCATTCAATAAGACGAAGGGTCATCTGCCTCAGGTCTCAACTCCTCTTTCAAGCCAGTTCCTTGTACCCTTCAAATTATCAATATTTGTTAAAATCTATCTACCTCATCTTTAAACACTATCAGCCTATCTCCACCTCCATGTCAGCTGATCTGCTGGTGAAATCTGTTATGCACTAGGCCAGACACCTGCCCCCCCAAAAAAATTTTAAGAAGGTAGCCCCAGACCCTAATTTTGCTGGTTGCTTTAAGCAGGTGTACAGTGGATATTCCAGGAGAATATCAGCTGGTCACACCACTTAGATTTAAACAAGACAGAATCTATTTATACAATTACCAAATGAAGCACAAACAAAAGAGAACAGAATACAGAATATCTTGGCACAAAAGGTAAAATCAAACACAGGTTCTTATAGGAGAAAAGTCAGAGAGAGAGAGAGAGAGAGAGAGAGAGAGAGAGAACCAGCCTGGACCTACTTCTTTGGGTTCAGTAGCTTTTTCCACACTACTGTTAAAAAACCAAAGCTGAGCTGGGAGAACTGTTCACTCCACTTTCATTGTACAAGTGTTTTTTTTAAATCTTGAAAGCCTTCTGCCTGAGGCAGTATCGGTTAGCTATTATCAAATTGGTCCTAAAACCCCTCACCTCCAGACTTGGAGTCTGTGTCATTTATGATCTCTCTGTAAAAAAACCAAGAACATCATAACCTTGTTAAAGGAGCAGGTTTGTCACAAACCCTCAACAAATCCTTTGACACTTCCAGTCTTGACTATTCTAATATTCCCCTTGATGGCATCACATGTCTCCTCATCACAAATATGAGCTCATTAAAAACTCTGCTTTGTCCTCATCTATTCCAAATCCTGCTCACTCATTACCCCCATTGTCACTGAATGACACTGGACCACTGTCCACCAATGCCTCAAATTAAGTTTAAGGTCCTCCATGGCCTGGACTCTCCCCAATATAATAGTCTATGACATGCCACTTCTATAGCTCAACTTTTATGTTCCTCTAACTCGGACAAATTACCACCCACTCCACCATACTAATCAATCTCTCTGGCCAACCACTAGTGGCCATGGAAGTCCCATGGTCCTCCGTAAAACCCCTCTTTCCCCTGCATTCAGGGCCCTCTTCAAATGTTGTGCTTAGTTGCTTTCCCCTAATACTTCCTTTCTCCACTCAGCATTACTTTTTGTTGGACTACACTCCTGCAATATTGCCCTGTTTTCCTGTGTTACAAAAATGTAAATAATGATAATGCACAGTTGGATGAATATGGTGCACTCCTTTGAGACAAACCCATTCCAACAGGAATTGCATAATTTGGTGCTTTTAAAAGCATTTTCAGCTTTCACTTGTATACTTCTCACTATAAAATATCAGAAAAGCATTATTCAAATCAACACTGCCAGTACAGGAATCTCAGGCCAATGTCTAATTTTGTCAAAGCATATAAAAATGTGATAAAACCTCAAAATGTGGAGGAACAATTAAGATTACCTGCACATTTAATGACAACTGAGCAGCATGATGTATATGATGATAAGCAAATATCCAGGAGCAGATTTGACACATTGGATCTTACAAAATGGTCAAACACATCATCAAAACTCCCACTTTCTCCCACTGCTCTGAAAGAGATGGTCCAATGCACTGCAAGTAGGTTATACTCATAGGTTTGGAGATAATTACTATGATTGGATGTCTGTAAACTTTGTTTTTATCTGTCTTGTATTAGTTAAAAGGTAGAAAGGCTCAGGTAAAGGAGTCCAGCATGAAACATCACGAGAAGTAAGAAATTTGATTAAAAAAAAACTTGAGGTTCAGTGTATTGAACCAATAATCCCTAATGGCTTTCCCTTAATTAAAGTAGAAACTAGAGAATTGAGAATTAGGTGCTCTGAAGACCATGCCTAGACATCTAATCAGTTATTTAAGCAAGGAACCTTGCTGGGAAGTGTTAACCTCTAAAGTTTGCACCAAACTTGTAGACATATTCAAGGTTCTGCAGGTTCTATGCTTACAAAATTCTCCGAACATCACTCTTACGTAAAGACTTACCACAATGATATTTTCATGCTCCTGGGTTGTTAGCTTGAGGTTCTGGAAGGATACACAAAAGGAAAATGAAACTTAAAACTAGCTGCTTATATTTTAAAAGTTACACTGGCTATAGTTAACAAAGGTGTTTAATTTAACTCAGCCAGCTTTCAATTCTGCACAACATAAGAATGCAGTAAAGGTATTACAGGCTATTGTAAATGACATTCTGCACAACAATTATTTTAATAGAGATGTCAATATATTTTAGTTATTTGAGGGAAAGCTGTATATACTTTGATATGTTGGCAGGGCTGCAATGGCCCACAGTAATCCAACAGAAGGGTTGTTCCTCTGCTCCCAGCTGTCGACCAGCTTCACCCCACTGAATGTATTATATCTCTATACACCTTCTCACACATTGACCACCTCTCCCAGCAGTGTCCATCTCTCTCTCTCAGTGGGCCCATCAAGTTTCTAGAGTGTGAGGAACCTAGAGACTGCAGGCTGATTCTGGGAAACTGCAGTGTTGGACTTGCTGACGCAGACTCGGGTCCCCCATTTGGTCCCCACTTTGGGATTCTGAAACTTTCACAGAAATCATGCCCTTGTTTAATTGAACATCGGTACCTGGTGAGATGTGTATCAGGCAAGTAAGCTGGGAGACCAGGAACAGCCCTTGAAGTCCTGCCTTTTGTACAGGTTCAGGCCCAGTTCTAACTACATCCAAGGAAGCTGAAATGGCCAACCTGAAATAACTCCACAAAGGCCAATCGCCAAATTCCCCTTTAGTTAGATGTGAAAAGTCCTGGACACTCATCCAGCTCCCTCAGAGCCAGCTCTCAGAATCAGCAGAATCGCTGACACTCCTGAGAAAATCAGTCAACCAGGTTCCCTGATTGGACTAGATTAATATTTCTATGAGGTCCATCTGGCTGACCTTGTTACAATCATAACCAAAAAGGGACAGAGACCAAAAATAGGAATTTCCAAGAGCATTGTTTATCAAAATCTGTTCTTGAATGTTAGTAAGAGTTAACAAGATACAAGTTAATAAGTTAACCAGTGCTCTGTACTTTTTGTTCAAAACTACAGAGAATTGGTAGGTACTAAAAAAAGAGGCTCAGAAATGATGTTAATTTGATTAAAATAGTATGTGCCAAAATGGAACAGTTGGTCCATACCTCTGAGAGAAGCTTAGAGACTATCTCCAGTGGTGCCTGGTGAATGGAATCATCCTGAAGAGGTGAAAAAAGTGCCATATCCACCAGAGTCCGAATCTCCTTCAAAACAACCTCCCAGCGACTTGGGTTACTCAGTACCTTTTTGTACTTGTAGATCTTTTTCTGAAAGGAGCGGAGGGGACATAATTAATAAATAAATTAGAAGACTTTGAAACTTGAGGTGACAGTCAAAAGTGAAATGTAGAGAATTCTACTTAATTTGACCTAATACAGATTTTCACATGAAAAGTATTAGACATGCTCATTGTTTTGACAAAAGGGTGAGGCAGGAAAAGCTAATATTTTTGTTCCAACACAGTGCTGCATTTTTAAAAAAGGAAAATGTTGGTTGGCATGTAATTCTTTTCTCCAGTGTATTCGCATTAGCAATTCAAATTTTCAACAATCTGAATGGGTGATGCCTACAATAAATAATCGAAGTGGTATTAGTCAGCAAGGTTCATAGAAATCATAGAGTCCCTATGGTGTGAAAGCAGGCCATTCGACCCATCTTCCACAATGACCCTCCAAAGAATATCCCATCCAAAAGCCCCTGCCCCCGACTTCCCTATCTCTGTAACCCTGCATTTTCCATGATTAATCCACCTAATCAGCACATCATTAGACTGTGGGAAGAAACCCACACAGGCACGGGGAGAATGTGCACGGACAGAGACTGTAATAGAACCCGGATCCCTGATGCTGAGTAAAGTACTGACTTTGAGGATGCACTATGTTGTTCAGTGCAGCATGAGGAACAGCTTAAACATGGTTAATGTATATGCTCAAGTTCTATTTGGAGTAATTGGCTATAATAGCTCACTACAGCTCTGCAATGACCAGGCTTATTTTAGTTAATTTTTCTTAAAGGGCAATCACACTCCTTTTAAAAACACAATAATAGAGTAGTTTAGCAATGTACAGTGCTGCAGGATTGGGAAGAGGTTCAGTTACTAAAACTGCATTTGTTCACTAATTACCACTTTATCTCCTTCCAAGTGTGGACTCTGGGCAGAAAGACACTGCTCTGTTTACAACCTGTGCATAATTTTGCCCTTGGCTGTAATCTAGTATTTTACTTTCATATTGGATTATTTAGCAAAGTCATAAAGGAGGAGTTTTAACTGAGTCTGCTTGGGAGTGAGAGTGACAGCGAGCGGGAGTGTGTGAGTGAGACAGTGAGCGTGACAGCAACAGTGTGACCATGTTGGGGAGGATGGTATTGATGAATTACTAAATGACAATATTCATTGTACACCTATTGTGGATGCCGTTGCAATACAATTAAAAATCTTCAGAATACTTGCAGCCTGTGAGAGAAATTAAACATGGAAGGTGTTTATTAATACACCACTAGCTGGCTAATCCATCTTGCTTCGTCCACATTTTACACGCAGATATACGATACTAACTATTACAGATTGGAACTTTCCAGGCACCCAAATCAATATGTTACAAATGAGTCAATTCTGCTACAGGTCCATTCTTTCACATTTTGATGCATAACAGTAAGATATCAATGGTAGGTTTATATCACGTCATAGAGTCACAAAGCACGGAAACAGATTTATCTGCGCTGACCAGACATCACAATCTGACCTTGTTCCATTTGCCAGCATTTGGCCCATTTCCCTTTAAACCCCTCCTAATCATATGCCCAATAGCTGTCTTTTAAATGTTATAATTGTGCCCACCTCCATGGAAGTGTACATGGTATAAATGCAAACATGCGTTGATACTACATTTTCATTGTGTTCTGAAATGCTTGGCAACATGTCTTCTCCAGAATATTTTTGCGCAGGATATGAAGAACATATTTATTCCTTTGAAGCTAAACCCAGTTTCTTGATTTGGTTACTGACCTTGTAAAAGTTGCTCTGTTGTAATAGTGCTATATCTGGAGTCAGGCTGTGCTACATTACAGCTGTGCTGACAGTAACAAGCCAAACAACTAATGCCAATCAACGGCAGGATGTGGTCAAGGCTGGTGCTCCAACAATTCTTTTGTAATCACTGCAGTTAGTTCTGTTACCTAAACTGTCATAAACTGATCTAATCAGTTCATCCTTAATATTGTTTAACCAGAGCAAAAGTGCCCTGTATTCACCAGGAGATCTTGAACTGCTGCTCTACAAAAAGAGGCCAATTATGAAAATTTTCTAATCCAGTTTGAAAAAGACAAATGGTTAATTCCATGGGACCCATGGGTTGGAAAGAATGTTCGTAGTGCCTGTCAAGTTATTCATTTGCAACGTCAGTGGGCAAAGTTGCTCACCATTAGTACAGACTTGCAAAATTATCCATATATATTCATTTGACCAAATCTTTCAAATGAACACGTTCTTGTCAGCTAAAGCAAAAAAAAACTCCAGATGCTGGAGATTTGAAATACAAACAGGAAGTGCCGCAGAAGCTCAGCAGGTCTGGCAAGGTCTGGCAGCCTCTGTGGAGAAGGAAACAGAGTTAACTTTCGAATCCAATGCATCTTCTCATGGACTTGAGATGTCAAATCTATTTCTCTCTTTACAGATACTGCCAGACCTGCTGAGTTCTCCAGCACATTCTATTCTTGATAGCTGTCTAGGTGATGCAATTAGGAGAGTCATATGGACCAGGAATACACTAACACAGTAATGTGAATTGAATGAATAAAGCATGCCAGGTTTATCAATCTAAACAGAAATAATGATGGAATGCTCTAAACAACTTAGGGAAATTAAATATTTCAATGAAAGTCCAACCGCAAGAAGCAGCCCTGTTGCTAGTCATTGTTATGGGGGTGTTGCTGTGCTTTTCACATGTTGTTTAAATTTTATTAAATTTCCAAAGAATTTGCAAACCAACGCTAACAGTTAAGCAATATTTGTCAATCATTGCGAATAATATTAACTGTATTTTGATTGGCAAAGTACAAAGTATATGATTGAATCTCAAAGTTCTAATTTAAGGATGTTTACTGCAATTTTGTTTCTGTGCAATTGATACAAGAGAGATGATGACAAACAGCAACTAATAGTAGCATCATTATAAGTAGGCTTTTTGCCTACCACTCATTACTGCCCTCACCACTGACATCACCCTCCTCCACGCCACCATTCCCCACCAAGGTTAACAACAGAAATGTGCTAACAGGAGAATAAAAGTTGTTTTGAAATTCATTTCTCGATTATTGTAAAAATGGCTAATTCTTGCTTTAATTCCTCTGCAGTACAGCTCTCTGGCCCTTGCTTTTCCACAGCACAATTTCAGCTCAATGTTAAGGTGCCTCCACAGCTGCAAACTCTGCATTGGACATGCTGGTCAGTTGGCTTCCTTTGACTCCTTTAAAGCTGCTTTTATCTTACCTCCATGTTAATCTGGATACAAGAAGGCAAGTGAACAGGTTTCCAGGTTTATGTTGCCAAATTTAGCTACTTGATCTCTGCAGCAGTGGTGTGGAATTATAAAATATGGGCTTCAGGTCTGAGGCAGCCACAAGGAAGTTGGCAGAGTGAACGCCAGGAATCAGCTCGCAGACACTGATCTTCTGGAAATGGTTCAAAGCAGTGCCAACATAAGTTAATGCAACACAAAATGAGCTATTTTGACGGGCAGAGGAAGAGCGACTGAAATGTGATACTGTTTCCCTGCATCACTAACTGCAATCAGCAGTGCATATCGCCACAGAGTGTTGAGCAGCCGTGGACTGCTAATCCAATCTTCACCCACATGTATTTGTTTATTTTCTGATGCACATTGAGCCATGTTGAGTATTACCAAGATTGTAGACAATAACTGGGAGCAGGTCAGTTAACAAAAATACCTTTTGCATTATTATAATTTGGGGCTTAATCAAAAGGGGAGCTCTATATTTTAGGGCAGCTTCCTTTAAATAAATCATATTACCATTTTAATGAAAAGTAATTCAAACGTTTTGAAGACATACAATTACAAAGCACTCCTTTATCTTTCACACATGAAGAAACATACATTACAGAAGGAAGCCATTTGGCCCATCATATCTATACTAGCCTTTTGAAAGAGCAGTGAAGCAGAGTCCCTCATTCCTGTTAACTCTAAGTTCCTCTTAAAGTAAACTAACTGGCAGCACGGTGGCTCAGTGGTTAGCACTGCTGCCTCACAGCACCAGGAACCCAGGTTCATTTCCACCCTCGGGCGACTGTCTGTGTGGAGTTTGTACATACTTCCCATGTCTGCGTGGGTTTGCTCCAGCACTCTGGTTTCACCCCAGAGTCCAAAGATATGCGGGTTAGGTGTATTGACCATGCTAAATTGCCAGTAGCATCCAGGGATGTATAGGCTAGATTATATTAGCCATGGGAAATGTAAAGTTATAGGGAGAGGGCATGGGTGGGGTGAGAGTCAGGGTGGGATGTTCATCGGAGAATTAATGTGGACTTGTTGGGTTGAAGGCCTGCTTCCACACCATAGGGACTCTATTCTATGAACTCTTTATTTAAAATTGTATATGAAAGTCAACTTGCACCATCTTTGGCATAGAGTGTCCCAGAACCTGACAACTCAGTGGCAAAAGCATCCTAATGTTCTCACTAGATTTTTTTTTCCCGAATAATTTTGAATGAATAACTTGTCACTGACTAATCTCCACAGGGAATCTTCTTTTCGCCATTTACTTTATCAAAACCTCCTATTAAATTTAAAACCTCAATCTTCATGTTTCTGGTGAAAACAATTGATAGGCACAACTGGAAAGCTTCCAACATGGATTAATGATGACTCCTGGTCATTAATTATGTCGAAGAAAATCATAATGTGAATATTCATCAACGGAGAATTCACTTGGTACATAAAATGAAACTTAGAATGTAGTAGGGATGAAGTTGCTTTTGCAAAATTTCACAAATTGGATTTTTAAATTATCTGCAACTATTTTAAAACAAAACAGAAGTCCAGCAACAGTTCTGGTTAAGAGAATAGCCAGAAAACAGAGTACATTTGATGATAATTTTACCAGTTCACAATACTCTGAAGAATCAAATTTACATTCCATCTGAAATGGTTCTGACTGATATGAGCATATTTGTTCTTTCCATTAGTTTCCAAAGAATACTCTGTCAAAATGCACAGTTACATAATGCTTCGAACCAAAACATATACAAATTTCATACAGGTCATTTATTTCTCAAATCAAGTACTAGCTCCGATATACCTGGTTATTGTTATCTTACTGCTTGTGAGACTTTGCTGCTTATAAACAGTTTGCCACATTCCCTACAATAGAACCATATTCAACACATTCTAAGCACTTCACTGTCAAGTAGTCAAGATTTGGAGATGCCGGTGTTGGACTGGGGTGTACAATGTTAAAAATCACACAACACCTGGTTATAGTCCAACAGGTTTATTTGGAAGCACTAGCTTTCGGAGCGACGCTCCTTGACAATCACCTGATGAAGGAGCGTCGCTCCAAAACCTGGTGTTGTGTGATTTTTAACACTGTCAAGTATTTTGGGACATCTTGCAGATACAAAAGGCACTAGATAAATAGAAAGATTTTCTTTCCTCCTTTCTCGATTCAGAAAATGCACCCCAAAAATCCTACATTTGAGTGAACTTCCTTTCATTAAGGTTGTTCTTTGGGGGGCGGGGGGTGGTTTCATTGGACCTGAAACTTTAACACTGCTTTCTCTCCACAGATGCCGCCAGACCACCTGAGCCTTTCTAGCTGTTACCTTCTCGTTTCATAAAAGTGATGTTGGCTTTATTAACAGGAGAAAAATTTAAATGTTTACTGTGGCAGCCCTTATCCCTAAAAAAGGACTGAACAATGAACCAGTGGTTGCTGTTTAGAGTTCTAGATTGCTGAGAGAATATTTGCTCAAGTTCTTTCGAGTTCTGCCTCACTTTAATAATTCAATATCAATTTGGAGAAATGAAAATAACAAAAGGAAGGGATGATCACTTTCAGCTTTGACCAATGTCGTAACCTTTGCTCCTGATGTTAGAGCACGTCACCACATTTATGGATTTAATCCATAACTAAAGCTCTGACTGTAACACAGAAAAAGTATCCTTAGTTAAACCACTCCTACATAGTCATTCATTTGAGTTGATTTTCATTACTCTCAAAATTATAATGCCATTGAAGGTGGAAAACAACTGAGGAATCGTTCATTCGGCACTTAATGGGACTAAATCAAATGGCAAATGCATTGCCTGGGGGCTGGGAGGACCCAGGCATCATTCTTGTTGAATTTTGCTTTGCTGGAGGCAGTGTGGGTCACAATAGTTGGCTTGACTACTACTTTCAGAGGGTAATATGTTTTATGTTCTGTTGAATAATTGCTGCAATTACAGGTCAACAGAGAACAGGGTGTGTGAACAGTCCAAACGGGGCTTGTTGATCTCCTAAGTCTAACACACAAAATGATACTGTACAAAGGCCACTGCTGCAATTAGAAGGTCTGCAAATAGCCATTTATGCAACGTAATAATGTTAATGGCATCCACAAGTTAGTCATTACAGTAAAGACACTGGCTCCAAATCTCCTGAAATAAAAGCATTGAACAACTGTGTAGACACGCTTCAAGAAAATTTGGACACAAGAAATTTTGCTCCATTTTTCTACCATAACTGAATTTCCTCGCACTAATTCAGGGAAAACATCACAAAAACCATTTGGTCACTCAGTAAAATAACCCTGCCACCAGATAGAGGTTGAGAGAATGGGAGTTTCTAGAAATAATGCGTGTACATTTATGTTAAAACTAAAGTCAAGCAGGATCCAAGGGATAATTATAGTCATACAGCACAGAAACACACCCTTCAGTCCAATTTGTCTGCGCCGATCAGACATCCCAATCTGACCTACTCCCATTTGCCAGCATTTGGCCCAAATCCCACGAAACTCTTTCTATTTATAAACCCATCCAGAAGCCTTTTAATTGTAATTGCAATCACATCCACCACTTCCTCTGGCAACTTGTTCCATACACACACCACCCTCTGTGTGAAAAAGTTACCCCTCAGGCCCGTTTTCAAATCTTTCCCCTCTCACCTTATACCTAAGCATTCTAGTTTTGGACTCCCTTCCCTTTGGAAAAGGACCTTGGCTATTCAGCCTATCCATGCCCATGAATACATAAACCTCTATAACCTCAGCCTCCGAGGCGCTGGGAAGATAGTCCCAATCAATCAGCGTCTCCCTATAACTCAAACCCTCCAGTCCTGGGAACATCCTTGTAAATGTTTTCTGCAGCCTTTCAGGTTTCACAAGGGTTCACAGCATCCTTCCTATAGAAGGGCGACCAGAATTGTATGCCGCATTCTAGAAGTGGCCTCACAAGTCTCCTGTACAGCTGCAACATGATGCCCCAACTCCTGTGCCCAAAGTTCTGACCAATGAAGGCAAATGTGCCAAACACCCTGTCTACCTGCGACTCCACTTTCAAGAAACAATGACCCTGCACCTTTAGGTCTCTTTGTTCGGCAACATTTCCCAGGGCCCTATCATTAACTACACAAGTCTAGTCCCAGTTTGTCTTACCAGAATGCAATATCTTACATTTATCTAAGTTAATTTCCATCTGCCACACCTCGGGCTATTGGCCCATTTGATCAAGGTCCTGTTGTACTCAAGGATAATTTCCACTACACCACCTTTTTTAGTATAATCTGCAAACTTAATAACCATGCCTCCTATATTCATAAACAAACCATTCATATAAATGAAAAAAAAACTGATCTCTGTGGTACACTGCTGGTCACAGGCCTCCAGTCCAAACAGCATTCCTCCACCACAACCCTCTGTCTCCATATAAAAATAAATTTTTGCACTGTATGCATAATTATGAAAAAAAAACACAGAATTTACAGAACGTAAGTATGTTAGTTGTGCCAGTATTTTTCCTCATCCGTCCCACTTCAGTTAACCCAACTGCACATGTTCAGTAAGGACTCCTATGTTCTCCTGCCATAAATCTTGTTCACTTCCAAGCTGAAGAGTTAAATATGCATATTATAATTAAAGAGATGGCTGCAGTGAAGCTACTCAGACATAAAATATTTCTTGTTGGGTGAATGGCAATGTGGTGACATTGGGCTTTTCATTTCATTGGGACAGGAAATAACAGTGATTGAATTGCAGACTGGAAAATGCAGCTAAGACGAGGTGCCTCAATCTACATAAAGAATACCACACAGCGTTCAAAAAAAAGAACTGCAAACACTGGAAATTTGAAATAAAAGTAGGAAGTGCTGAAGAAACTCAGCAGGTCCAGCAGGATCTGTGGAGAGAAAAACATAGTTAATATTACAAGTCCAATATGAACTTGACATACTTGGACATTACTCAAAATATTAACTATTTTTCACCCCACAGATGCTGCCAAGACGTGCTGAGTTTCTCCAGCAGTTTGATTTTGTTGACACAGATATTCAAGTAGCTCTGAAAGTAGGTGATACACCAAACTGATGACTGGTTCCATCTCAATTCCCTGAAATAACACAGTGATTCTCCAGCTTTGAATATATTCTATCTTATGATTTATAATCTTTCCGAGTGATCTTGTTTAAGTTTTGATTAGTTGGGTTATCCTGGACTTTGCAATGATTTAACAGAGCTGGTTCCAGGAAGTTTGGAACATCCCCAGTAGCTTCCTTCCAAACAACAATTTCTAAAGATGACTTTGTGTCAAATAGGTAATATTGTTCTTTGCTTCAACACTTACAAATGAGAGTCAATTACAATATTGATGACCTTCCACAAACATACTAAAAGTGCAGTTATCTTATTGATTTTTTGTTGTTGTTGTATACTAGCAAATTAGAAAGACAACAGCCTATGAATGCTCTCTGGCCAACACTGTGAACTATTTTAAAGGGTAAAACATAAAATGAGCAACTACAGTGAAAAATGCACATAATTTTCAAATTATCACAACAACCTATGTGGCTATGTGGATATAGAAATTGGATCCACAACATCTGCTTTCAAGGTAAAGGATGCACGTTTTCAGTGTGTTTTGGATATGCAAACTTACATCTACAAAATGCCCCATAGTCACTCATGGTATCTACCCGAAACTGGCATAAGACCAATTGACTGTGCTAATCCAAGGCCCGAAAGCCTAATTTACACTCCTTTATAAAACCGGTTCCAGTTTCCTAAGCACACAAGTTAAACAAGCAGTATTAACAGAAACTAGGATCATAGCGTTTTACAATGTAGAAGAGGGCCATTTGACCCATCATATCTATACTAAAACTCAAAAAAGAAGTTACCCAGCTAGTCCCATTGTCCAGCCCTATCGCAGTAACCCTCTATACTCACTTTCAACTACATATCCAGCTCTCTTTTGAAATCTTGTATGGAATCGACCTGCCTCACTATGCCAGGCAATGCATTCCAAATCCTAACAATTCTCTGAGTAAAGAAGTTTCTCCTCATCTCACTCCCAGCTCTCTTGCTGACAATCTTGACATTGTGGCCCCTCATTACAGATGCACCAACAAGTGGAGACAGCATATCCCTTTTTACCCTGTCAAAATTGTTCATAATTTGAACTCCTCAATAAGGTCACCTCTGCCCCATGGAGAACAGACCCATTTTCTCTAATCTTTCCTTGTATCTAAAATCCCTCATTCCTGGTATCATTCCAGTAAATCTCTTTTGCACTCTCTCCAGGATTTTAACACCCTTCCATAAATAAAGGTGCCCAGAATTGACCACAATACTCTCAATATGTTCTTACCAATGATTTGTAGAGATGCAGCATCACTTCCTTGCTTTTATTCTTGATGTCTCTATTTATAAACCTAAGGATCCTGTAAGCCTTAACTACTGTTCCAGTTTACCTAGCCACCTTCAGAAATTATGGAGTTAAACTTGGAGGTCCCTCTGCTCCTGTACTCCCATAGTTACATTACTGAGTCTGTATTGCCTCCATGTTTTTTCTACCAATATGCTTTACCTCACATTTCCCTACATTGAAATTCCTCTGCCATGTGTCTGCCCATTTGGCCAAATTGCCAATGTCCCTCTGAAGTCACAGCATCACCCTCACAATTCACTATTCTTCCTAGTCTGGTATTATCCACAAACTTAGAGATTCTGCCCTCAACCCCCATCTCCAAAATCATGTATATAAATCAGAAAAAAACCAAGGGTCCTAACACAGATTCCAGGGGAACTCCACTTTCAACTAGAGTCCAGACTGAGAAATGCCCATCTATAACGCCCTCTATTCCTTATCTTTAAGCCAACTTCTAGTCCATGCTGCCAAGGAACTCATCTACTCCAAACATTTCTAATTTGCTAATCATTCTGCCCTGCCATATCAAATACTTTTGTAAGTCCAAATAGACAACATCGTCAGCACCACCCTCAGCCATTGTCTATGCCACCTTGAAGAACTCAGAAATTTTCAGATGTGACCTGCCCTCGACAAAGTGATATTTCCTGTCTAGCATTAACGTATTTTTCTTTGAGTATATATTTATATTATTGTGTATTATGGCTTCTGTCAGTTTCCACACTATTGATGTCAAGTTGACATGTCTGTAGTTTCTTGGGTTATCCTTTGCCTCTTTCTTAAAGAACAGTGTCATATCATTTGCAATCCGCCAGTCCCCTGGACTAATCCTATCTTCAGAGAGTCCTAGAAAATTTCTAACAATAGTTCCACAATTTTCTCCCTTACCCCCTCTCTCAGCAATCGAGGATGCATCCCATCCGGGCCTGGCAACTTCTCTACCTGAAGTGCTGCTGGTCTTTTTAACAACTCTTTTTCATCTGTTACTACACTGCTTAGTTGGTCAATACCTACTATTTTAAACTGGGCTATTGTCACCATTTTATAGTTTGGTAAAGACGGGCAAAGTATTAATTTTGTACCTCCCCCATACCCTTTGCTTCAGTGAGCAGTATACAACCCCTCTTCTCTCCCACCTTGTTCCTTATGGGCCTCACTCTCTCCTTTGTCAATCCTTACTAATAACACATTTGAATAACATCTTACTTTTTTGTTTGGCTCAATCTGCCATCCTTTCCTCATGCTTTCACGTGGCTTTCTTTATTCCAGCTTTAGCCTTATTTCTGCACTTGAGATACGCTTCCTGATTTCTATTGCTGTTACCACGTGCCTTTTTTTCACTTCTTTATTTTCTCACCAAAACTGTGGAAAGTTGTCATCAAGTTAAGTAACTTTCCAGAATGTAGACCCAGATGGAGTAAGACAGTTTATCCTGGCTCAGTATCTAAACTAAAGCCTCTGTTGTTCACTGCCTGTCCTCCACTTTCCCACTTCCTTCCCTCTCACTGTCCCATAGGTCTAGAATCAGCATAGGCTGACCTGTCACCACTTCTCCTTTAGCTTGGAGCATAAGTGGCTTTCACCAACACAATAATGCAATAGGAACAAGTTTGCATGGTCCTCTAGCACAGTGGATTCACTTTAATGGTACCTGATCACCCTTAGGTTTGTGCCTGAAATCGAGCATGGCCCAGATCCTAGCTCTCAGTATTTTGAGAGGATTGCTCATCAACATCGACAGACCAAAAATCACCTTGGACAAGTCTCCTTCTTTCACAATTCTGGTTTAGAGTTCTACCTTCTGCTGCTGTTTTGAGTGTACAACACAGCAGTGTGTTAACATGAAGACTTTACTGAAGTATACTCAGACATACTGTCTACTACAGCCTTGCGTTAGAGGTCACAGCAGGCTACACTGACATCTACATGGTTGCATTTCAATCCAAACACCTTGCTATTGGTACAAAAAAAGGTAAAAACAGCATGCATCATGTACATTTTTAGTTACCCAAATGTCTGACTTTATACATGTACTATTTTCAAACGTTAGCAACTATTTGGTATTCTAGCTCGTCCCACTTTGTGCAGATATTTACACATAGGGCACATATGAACTTTAACATATTTGTGTCTTGTAACATGGGGTTGTCTGTTTTTTCACCAATGTCTGCTGGTTGGAACAATGTGCTGTCAGGTTTTGATTCAAAATCTCCTTGGCTGACTCTTCCAACTTAGGCCATTCTCTTCAATACCCTTTTGCTTTAGCATCATTGACTGCATCCAACAAGGCTATTTTTCATTTGGGACTTCAGCATCAAGATACTTTTGTGCTTCTGCTGTAGGACCCACTTGTCTCATGTCATTGTTTGCCAATGAGGAAAAAAAATCAGCTTGTCCAACCTTTCCTCAGAAGACAATCTGCTCATTCCAGTTCTCAATCTAGTAAACCTCCTCCAAATTATCTCCAAAGCATCTTGCTTCAACAAGCAGTTCAAAACTGCACAGTGTAGAAGATGTGGTCTCATCAATACCCTGTACAACTGAAGCATGACATCCTTACTTTTACATTCAATACCTCTCGTAACAAAGGACAGCATTCCTTAGCTTTCTTGACTATGTGCCTGCACACTACCTTTTAGTGACTCGTGCACCAGAACATCAAATGCCTCTGCACCTTGGAATTCTGCAGTCATTCTCCATTTAACTCTGCTTTTTATTCTTCCTTCCAAAGTAAACAAGTTCACACCTTCCCATATTATACTCCACCTACCAGATTTTTGACCACTTATTCAAACTATCTATCTCTGTCCGCAGCTTCCCCGTGGTTTCTTCATGGCATACTTCCCCGCCTATCTTGGTGTCATCTACAAATTTAGTCAGCATTCCCTTGCTCTGCTGATCTAAGACATTGATGTAAATTGTAAAAAGTTGCGGCCACGGCATAGACCCCATGTCAGACTCAACTGCACCACCAATCGGACAAACGCCAATGTGTGAATGATGGAACTTTCCTTCATGCGATGTGAGCATTACCTTTAGGGCAAGTATTTGTCAGCCATCTCCAATGACCCTTGAAAAGTGGTGGTAAGCTTCCTTTTGAACTGCTGCAGTCCTGCTGGTTTATGTACACCCATAGGTACACCAATTCCAGGATTTTGACATAGGAGCAGTAAAGCAGCAGCAATACAGTTTCAAGTGGCTTGGAGGGAAACTTAAGAGGTGATAGCATTCTACGCCGCTACACCTATTATCCTTCTAGATGTTACAAATTATATATTTTTAATATACGGTTGAAAGAGGCTTGGAAATTTGCTGCATTGTACCTTGTGGATAGTACACACTACTACTATTGTGCACTGATGCAGATATTGAATCACTGATTAAATTCATCAGCATTGAGTTATTTCAATTAAATAATAGAGGTAATAAAATGACCAAATATAATGAGTGCATTATTATTCATTTACAGGTGACCTCACATGACCACTCCCTGTCCCAAAGCCCCTATATATAAATAGGTACCAGGCTTTGCTCTGAACCCTGACTTCACACTGGATCAAATTATCCTGATAGGTTAACAAAAACAGGCAAAATCTAAGAGCACTTTTTAAGCTCATTTTACTTATGAAAGAAATCAGTCCATGTCCAAATTGAAATCATTGCAAGATATAGAAGTGATTGATTTTAAATCCTGAATGAGAAAGTTTAGACATGCACACATTCACACATTGGTGCAAAAGTGACATTTACAGACTTTGGTTTCTCACAACACAGGCATTTGGGTGAAATAAAATGGTGAGTATTTCACAACTGGGCAATGCACAATGGAAGCACAATACAACAATGCAAATAGAGTTTTATCCTTAATGTTATATCTGAACTGTGGTGTCTGACATTGATGTGGAAGGCAACAGTGAGGCAAAAGTGCATTAATTCTATGGTATAATTACTGAGCCAGCGGAGTTCCACATCAAACTTATCTCTGAATGTTGCATTGTTTTCTTTTTGTAAAACAAATTGTCTTTGAAACACAGATAGTTTGGACTATATCTTTAAAGCATTTAAAGTCTTGCGTCAGATCAGAAGCCTAATGGTGTAGAAAATATCAGCTTTAATCAGTACTCTCTAAGATTCATATATGGAAGCAATTGCAATTTTGTTAAACATAACTTAGAAAATTTGCAACTGTATATTATTGTGTGGTTTGATGATGTCAAACACACTGTTACAGAAAGTACCAAGTTTTAACAAAAAGTTCCAAGTGCAGGTATATCTCATGATGCTGATAATATTCACATTCTGTGGCATTCCGATCTCTTTAGCCTTGAATCGGATTGTGTGGGCTGCAAAAATCTTCTCAATGAAATACTGGATTTTGTAAGCTTTGCTCGAAAGCATTCAATTTCAGATATTTTTGAGTATGCAATGTATGGTGGCTTAAGTTCTGCAAAAAGGAGCTGGGCAAATTATCCTGATACAAAGCACAGCTATGGACAGCAGATTCTCTGGAGACAAGGTGTCCCTGCATAAGTTTGCATCAAATAACGGTAGCTTCAGTTTGCTTTGTCCATACTGCAAAGTAGTGTTTAACACCTCAAACTAGTTTGCCAAAGATAAATGTGCTTTTCTATTTGTTTTGCATTTGACTTCTTTATAGTGAACTTTGTCCTTGTTAATTTGAGGAACGGCAATGCTAAGATATTAAACCCCATCAGCATGAAGCACTCCCAAGATCAGATATAAGTTGTGAAGTAAGCCAAGATTTGTGCTCCTCCCGTGACCCAGCCTCAAAGAACTAGTCCCTTTTTGAATTACAATGACGTTCTTCTGCCTTCCATTCAATGATAACACTGCAATTTAATGCTGAGTTGGCAACAGTTCTGGGTTCTGGATCTACGCCCATGTGGGAATCCAAAGCTGACAGCGAAAGGTTTGCATAAGTTTCTGGAAGATTGGCGTTAAACCTACGCAATCCTTTCCCCTTTTTATTCGAATTTGTCCGTTAAAGGGGACGAAAAGGAAAAGAAATGTTCTCAGTGCCGCACACCTGTCCTTCAAGGATCCAAGAAAGGTATGGATTGTAAGCACCATTTGATGTTCAAAGTTTGTCTTGTGGACATCTGTCATGGCCTGCACATTATTAATCTGAAAATGACGATTACATCAGACCTGACCCCATTGCCAAAGGTGAAAAATCAATGTGTAGTGTCCTTTAAAAATTTTCCTTCCATCAAGTCTCCCCTTCTATTTATTTTGAACAGGCTGCCACTTTTGTGGTTAATTTTGGCTACGTGCGGCTAATTTGCAAGAACATTCAAGTCTTTCTCAAGGAGCAGACAATTTGACTCATTTCACACACAGATTTACTCTGGTATTCAGAGACTACCTCGGTACATTGTGACAAACTCAAACTGTCAGAATGCTTGCCAGAAAATCTTCCAATTCAGAATGCAAGATTTTTACTTTCTGTTTAACTTTCTCTTGGGATATTTTCAAACAACCTTTTTGCTTCCCAACTCTCACATCTCATTAGCCAAAGGTCCGGAAACATTTCTATCAAGTTTCGTAAAATAAACCATGCTTAATATTTCTTTCTCTTCTAATTATAAGTTGTAGCATGTCTTTCAAGGTATTTATGCTCTATGCTAGTCTATTATTCACTGTTACGGTCTTGTTTACAGTCCAGCCAAGGCATTCTTGGCTTTGCGCAGTAAAGGTACAAAGCAAAAATCATTCTTCCTCCATTCTTCAGCCAAATACTTGCTTGAATCTGGAAGAAAAGGGAGAACCTTTTGGCTTTTC
The DNA here is from genome assembly GCF_047496795.1 of Chiloscyllium punctatum. Lineage (NCBI taxonomy): Eukaryota > Metazoa > Chordata > Chondrichthyes > Orectolobiformes > Hemiscylliidae > Chiloscyllium > Chiloscyllium punctatum. Next base: position 25,513,922 of record NC_092764.1, read on the forward strand.
ACCAGACCTTCTATGAAACAGCATTGCCTGTGTTACGACAGGAGCGCCTTTGAGCACTGTGCTGGCATGTATCTTGCAACTTGTCAACATTTTGCAGGAATACATATTTACTTGTCACAATAAATTATAAAACAAAAGCTGCCTCGACCAATTTTCTCAACATACTTAAAACTTCAGATTCAAGTGCACAACTGCATGAATTAACAACAGTGCTGTACCTCACCAAAGTAGCAATTTTTCTCACAGAGGCATTGACTAGGCATGCCCGTGGACTAACTGAGCACAGTATCCAAAGTTGAGCCTGATCCTATTTCCACTCAGCGTCTGTTTAAATACACTTTCCAGCAAGGGGTAACTGAATAGTAAGAAGGAAACTTGTCACTGGGTGAGGAAAAGGAATCAATAAAAGTTACTGATTCCACCTGCACCATCCTAGCCACAGCCCACCCAAGTTAGAGCCACACAAGACAGTAGCACAAATTGGAGATACCACTGATTCCGCAGCTAACAATCCAGTCTCAAATGTCTCCGCATTGGAAGGCTCATCTTTCAAGACTACCCTTATATACTTTGTGAATATTTTTCTTTGTATTGCTTATTCTTCTGAATTGGTTTTATTATGAGCCAACAAGCATTCAGTAAATGGACTGTGCTTAGGAAAGCAGACAGGGAAATAAATGAAGAAATGCAATTAAATGCCTCAGACCTGATGTAGAGATGTAGGTATTTAAAATATTGCACCAGAAGGATGGTCCTAATCCTCTGTAGATTGTCTACAGGTTTTTTCATCATAATTCTTGCTGAAGACTAGCAGAGTGCTCAGGGAGTCAGTGTAATGATGGAAAACTCCCAATTCAACAGTCCCATGGGGGTTTTGTTATGATCTGAAATAATTTTTTTGAAAGAGCCTGTTAAAAATCATCAGGGCCAATTAGTTTCAAGGCATTCAGATACCAGGGTTGTGTTGGAATACTCACCTGGATAGGTGCAGTGCAACAATAACTCTCAGAATTAAGGATATAACAAGTAAAATCTGAGTATAAGGCTATATTTCAAAAGGAAAAATATTGCAAAGTAGAGCACCAGTACTAAACTTAGACCAAATCTTGGAAGACCACAATTAGTGAGAGGTTCTGGTCACCATATCATAGAAAGGATATAGAGACACAGGAGAGTATGCAAAACAAAATGACAAAGAACTGTGAGATTATACACATTAGCCAAAGAGAATAGGATGAGTCTCTTTCCTATTGGAAAGAAGAGTTGTACAGCTGACCTAATAGAAGTCTCTAAAATGATGAATGGTTTTGTTCAAGTAGACACAGAGGGAGTGTTGGGAACAGCAAAACTAAAGACAATTTACAGGATAGTAACCCCAAACCAAATATGGAATTCAGAAGAAATAATACTCTCTCTTAAAGATTAACAACTGATGGGCATTTAACCTGAGGATCACCATGGCTCAGGTAAGGGGAGAGGTCGAGAAGGAAAGCCATTCACGGTACCTCAGCCGATGTGGGAATTGAACCCATGCTGTTGGCATAAGTTTGCACCACAAACCAAGTTACTGACCCCCTATCTCACACTTCTCAGGGTAGGACCAATGAGGCAAACTTACCAGGAAGATTGCCAGATATGCAAGATTAAAACCTGTGCTACATATTCCACTAATCTGTACAGGAGACAGTTAGTCTGACAGTAGCTCAGAATGAAGAAATCTTCATTGCTGGGAGAATGTCAAAAGTGCTTTACAAGTCAGGAGTCCTTCAATGTCTGAAGGAGAATATCTGCACGTGCAATCAACATTACTCTCCTAACCCTTTCATTCCACATTTCTTAGGATTTTAGAGCCAGGACCGCTTTGAATTCATGAGTCAAGAATCACTTAGCACTCTATAACCTCTTACCCCTCATCATATGCAGAGCCTCTGATATATTTCAGAAATATGGATATAAAGTAAGAAAAAGGCATGGTCCAACTTTGTGTCCCAAACAACATTTTCAAATGCCTTTGAGCACTTGGTTCCTTTGACACTTAGAATGAGAATGGAAATTCTGTGTCAACTGCCTATCAAAAGCAGCGTGCAGACAGACCAAACAAAGAGGATAAGAGGTGTTTAATTTGCTCCTTAGGTACCTAGGATACACATTGCTCGGTATCTCTTGAGGCAAGCCACATCAACAGGCTCAGGTGCAATACCCAAGCCTATTAATAAAATATGTCATGCACAACAAGGTAATTTATGAGATGCAAGGATGCAGTGTTTATTCATTGCTTTAAAAGCTGGTTGCTTTGATAGTTGAAGAAACATCCTACAGCATATTTACTTGCACATCACCTAGAACACTGACAGTTCAATGAAAGGGGTGGCACACACTTAGACATGCCACAGAGAGAGTGCATTGTAAAATACACCTAACACAAAATTAGAGAAACTTGCTTTATGGATGGACAGAAATGTGAGGTACATGCCTCAACCCCTCAGCAAGGACCCTAGTTCATACTTTTCCATCAAAAGGAATTGTTTTCATCAGTATGTGCAGCAACAATGTAAACATTATATTTTTGTTAATGTTTACAGCTTCACCACACATTGCCTCTTAAGATTGAGATTGCAATCATATGGCCGAAATTTAAAATAAACTGAGCGGCAGTTAGTGCGACTTTTGAAATTATAACCATTAGTGATTAGAAATGAAAACAAAAAGATAAAAATGTGAAAGTAAATGAGGGACGTTTTAAATGTAAGTGAGACAGTAATGTATCCTAATACATAATGTTTGAATTAAGCACTTTCTGGTTTTAATGTTTTAATACTGATAAGTCCAGCAGCACAAACAGTGTAGTTATGCGTGGGGCACGGGCAGGAGAATGGCAGATGTATAAAGGGCCATACGAGGACAGTTAACTCTGCTCCTCACCCCACATTTAAGGAAATCAAAGAAATCTAAATGTTCTTCAGCAGCCTCCAGTGATCCCTTCAAAAGCCAGGGGCTAGCTTACAGTCACATGCATTTTCTGCTCAGGTTCTTGTATATTTGGCAATAAGGGCTTGAAGAAGCCACATTCAAGAGACCTTACACCTATTTGGACAACTGTCTCCAGGACTCATAAGCCACTGATTTGGACACCAGTGCACTTGTGTTAGTGAATGCACCAGTGAACTGGTTCTCTCCAGTCTAAACTTTATCCTCAAATGAGCATGACCAGTGTCTCCCTCACCACTTCGCAAAATCATTTCTTGTGTGCAATTCTGGTCTCCTTCCTATTGGAAAGATGTTGTGAAACTTGAAAGGGTTCCGAAAAGGAACAAGGATGTTGCCAGTGTTGGAGGATTTGAGCTGTAGGAAGAGGCTAAACAGGCTGGGGCTGTTTTCCCTGGAGCGTAGGAGGCTGAGGGGTGACCTTATAGAAGTTTATAAAATTATGAGGGGCATGGATAGGATAAATAGACAAAGTCTTTTCCCTGGGGTCGGGGAGTCCAGAACTAGAGGGCATAGGTTTAGGGTGAGAGGGGAAAGATATAAGAGAGACCGAAGGGGCAACTTTTCACGCAGAGGGTGGTACGTGTATAGAATGAGCTACCAGAGAATGTGGTGGAGGCTGGTACAAATGCAACATTTAAGAGGCATTTGGATGTGTATATGAATAGGAAGGGTTTGGAGGAATATGGGCCGGGAGCTGGCAGGTGGGACTAGATTGGTATGGGATATCTGGTCGGCGTGGACAGGTTGGACCGAAGGGTCTGTTTCCATGTTGTACATCTGTATGACTCTATGGCCCCAATGCATTTTCTAACCAAGTCAAACAAATATAGCAGACTGACAGTAAATCATTCTCTTGATCCATACATACCTCGGAAATCCTGGAAAAACACACAGTAATCTTCGATTAGCAACTATAGTTTTTCTGATAGCTTTTGTCAGTTTTACTTTCTCTCCTTTTGCTCTGGAATCCAGGGGAGCTGATCTTGACTTTATGACTTCGTGTAAAATGCATGGTCTCAAGTCAGCAGCCCAGTTGTTAGTAAAATTTGAGAGTCCATTATTAAGGATGAGATTGTGGAGTTCTTGGAAGTGCATGGTAAAATAGGGCAGAGTAAGCACAGCTTCATCAAGATAAGGTCATGCCTGACAAACCTATTAGAATTCTTTGAGGAGGCAATAAGCAAGGTAGACAAAGGAGAGCCCAGTAGATGTGATCAGCTTGGATTTCCGGAAGCCTTTCAGGGGTTGCTAGTGAGACAAGAGCCGATAGTGTTAGAGGCAAGGCACTGGCATGGATAGAGAATTGGCTGACTGGCAGAAGGCAGGGTGTGGGGCAGAAGGGGTCTTTATCAGAGTAGCAGCCAGTGACCAGTCAAGTTCCACAGGGGTCAGTGTTAGAACCACAACTTTTCACATTATATATTAACAATCTGGATGAAGGAACCGAGAACATTGTTTCTAAGTTTGTAGATGACATGAAGATAGGTGGAAGGACAGGGAGTGATGAGGGAGCAGGAGGCTGCAGAAGGACTTAGACAGACAGAGATGGGGTAAAGAAGTGGCAGATGGAATACAATGTGGGAAAGTGTGAGGATATGCACTTTGATAGGAGAAATAGAGGCATAGACTATTTTCTGAAAGGACAAAAGCTTTGAAAATCTGAAGCACAAAGAGATTTAGGAACCCTAGTTCAGGATTCTCTTAAGGTTAACATACAGATTCAGTTGGCAGTTAAGAAGGCAAATGCAAAGTTAGCATTCATTTCACCAAGGCGAGAATACACAAACAGAAATGTACTACTGGGGATATGTAAAGATCTGACCAGACCACATTAGGAATACTGTGAGCAGTTTTGGACCTTGTATCTAAGAAAGGATATTGGAGCACGTTAGGGTTCCAGAGGAGGTTCACAAACTGATTCCAGGGATGAATGGCTTGTCATGAGGAGCAGTTGAGGATTCTGGGTGTCTGCTTGGTGGAGTTTGGAAGGATGAACAGGGATCTGATTGAAACTTCCAGAAACTGAAAGGCCCAGATAGGGTAGATATGGAGAAGATGTTTCCACAAGGAGAGACTAGGATCCAAAAGCACAGGCTCAAGATGATGGGATGAGAAGAAGAAGAATTCCCTCATTGCCCCAGAAGGCTGTGAAGGCCAATTCATCAAGTGTAATTAAGACAGAGATAGATAGGTAATTGATTAGTAAGGGGATCAAGGGATTTGGAGAGAAGGCAGGAGAATGCATTTGAGAAACATATCAGCCATGACAAAATAGAAGAACAGACTCAATGGGCATAATGACCTAATTCTGCTTCTATATCTTAACTTCATATTTTCCATCTCTCCTAAGTTATATTTCCATTTAAGTCAAGGGAATTGTTAAGAGTGAGATGTAAACTGGGCTGTAGGCTGACTGTCATCCATTTTACTCTACCATACAAGGTCAAAATTAACCCTACAGGCTCAATCTCCGAAACCATATAGACCTCAGTGTTCCAAGAGTTCTATTCTAGTCCTTGCAAAGTTACGTGTCCTCAACTGAAGTAATTACTAATTTCACTGTAACTGACTTCTGAGTCTTTAAATTCAGAGGGAAAAATTTAACTAGAGTTCCCCGCCAGATGTCTTATCTACAACTCCTAATTTGAAGTGCATGTTGAGGGTTGGCTACAACTACATCCAATCCTGTTGAGGGCAGGATTGGATGTAGTTGTAGCCAATTGACCAATCTTCCATCAATCTTTCACTACCAAGATAAGTACTGGACACTTGCAGTATTTATGCACACATTATAAAGCACCAATACTGTACTCAAAAGCTTTAATGCCACGAGGCCAACATGACAGGGAATATAAATACTACTTCTTGGGCTGTCCCTCAGCATTGAGGATGACTTTCTTAGCAGTTGTGAGCCCTGATGCTCACTGGTCTTGTATATCAGACCCAGTAACAATGAATCTGAATTTGCAAAGCAACTGAAATGTAGAGATAATATTTTTGTTGTTAGTTTAAGGACAAGTAACAATTATGACAAAGAACACTCAAACAGGAAGAACAGGACGTGATTTTCTTTTAAATGATGCTCAGTTAGAAAAAGATATATCAAATTTCCATCTATTTATATTTACGAGGAAGGTCATAATTAATAACAAACAAGTATTAATATATTAGAACTACTATGTTAGTTAGCAAGTGTTTCACATGTCATTTTTTCTGTATTACAATCATTGGTTGCTGTTTGGCCTTTATACTAATAGCAAAAGTCTAGCTTCTGTTGTGCATGGCTTATTTCATGTATTCTGGGTTAGAAAGCCCACATAACCGTTGGAATGGCATTATTTGTCACCTTAGTTGAAATACAAAAATAAAGATCTTTTTCCCAATAACAATTTCATGTTTATTCCTGAGAATGATGTTCAAATTAAAATCAATGTCTCACATTTATCCATTCCAGGCTGCTGTCTTTAAACTGTCTTAGACAAAACTTTCACCTCTCTCAAACACACTCCCATCAGTTTGGTGTGTTTGATGATGACTAACTAATTGCTAAAACTGGGGAAGTCTGATATGCATATTTGCATCAAAGCATTAGTGATTTTCACTTATCACTTTTGATCTTGTCGAAGCAGCTGCCAAGTTATCTGCTGCTGGGATAGTGCCAGTGGTGGACTTTTTAACTAATCATCATTGCTGTGGTTTCTGGTCAATACGCCAATCAACGTTTCCTCTGTTTTGAGAGTTATCATCCGTCAATGAATAACAACTTACAATACATAAGTTTGAGGGACTGAACCTGTTTCTCTCTCTTCTGTAGCACATTTTCAGAATGAATATGTATTTCAACTAAGGTGACAAATAATGCCATTCCAACGGTTATGTGGGCTTTGAGTGTTAAATACAGCTCACAACCTCTTACCAGATTACCCTGTGCCATTCTGCTTTGAAAAGTCAATTTTTACACAGATTTAGCTATCAGCAATTTTTGGACACTTGGCCAGCGACATACCTTCCATTGCAACGAATGAAACCACTGATCTCGCAGATAACTGTTGGCTGCCTGAAAAGATGAAGAAAAGCTGTTAAATCATGCAGTAAAATCAAATATATTATGAACATCTAATTACATCGACTAGTTAAATTTGAGTGATAGTACTCTATTACTCCAACACAATAACACTGTATCAAGACAATCTTATTCTAAAAACACATTAATGCGTCAAAGTTAATTATGTTATGAATCAAAGCTTTAATACAGTATGTACACTTGAGCTTTCCAGTCAAGAAAAAGAATGGGATCAAATACACTGATGAAAATCACCACATTAAGAAAAATATATCTCTGGGGAGGTTTCAAAGTTATAACTGGGAAAATGTCTGCAGAATTTCACATCTCAAGATCCCACATTCCCAATTTCAGGGTTGACATATTATTGAGGATATGATGAAGGCTTCTATAAACTGATGGCTCAAACAGTGAGTAAGATGTATAAACCCATATGACTGCCACAGAACTATCCCATTCTGCATAAAAATAGAGGGAATCTGCCAGTAAGGCATTCAAATATGCAGCCCAACTACAACACTGGCTTCAAAATAAATAAGGAATAGTAATTCAGTGCCATGGCTATATGGTTCCCTAGGGGCTATTTCACAATGGGTACAATATTAAATTCTTTGAGGAATGTTTTTTAAAAACACAATCCCTGTTTCTAAGAAACACACACTATGGACTGAGTTTTCCATTGGTCAAGGGGGTAATTGCAGTTGGATGTGCACTTTGAAAATAGCACCCTCAGTTGGCACAGTCATCCCACATCTCCACTGCACACTTCAATTATCAAGAGAAAGTAAAGGCATGGAGAAGCGCAACTGACAATGCACATAACTCCAGTTAACCGCTTGGTAAGGTCATTGAAGAGCTTATTGGTGAATTGGTAAGAGACAGGAGGAAATCTTCAAAACTAAGAATGGGATGAGTGGAATCCCTGGGAAATACTTGTACAGCTAAATCAAGAACTCAGCATAAGCTACAATTTATTGTTGTTGAGTTATGAACTTGGGGAAGGAAAAGTGAAACAGTGGTGGCCGCTCGTGCCCTAAAGTTGTCATTACTCGAGAAAAGTGGATTAACTACCACTTCTCAAAGCATTTACTATTTGTTTAGACTACAAGGCTGTGGTCTTCCTGATCTCCTGCTTGCTCCATTCTGCAAGGCAGCAGCAAACACAGTTATGGCTGCCATCTCCCAGTAGGAATTGCCCTCTTGAGAATGGCAGGCAGGGAAAGAGTTAAGCTCTGAGTTTTGTAAAACAGGAGGTTCAGCTGAGCATGACTCAGATCAGATAAGAACTTAGTTAACAATGGGGTGCTGGAGGCAAGGGTAATGGGTTAACAAGGTGGAGAAGCAGTCATTATGTAGAGCCATTTAACATTATTGGGAGCATTCAGTATATAAGGTCAGCTAACAAGGGGAAAAAGTATCCATTGTATGAATCCAGTTAATAAGGTTAAGAACATTCATTGTATAACTGTAAAAGGCTTGGTCTCTGCTATTGATACTCGTTGATTCTAACAGTCACTCATTTAATATGTATGTTGCCCTATCTGGATGCTCCTCCCTGTAAAATGACTATGTTGTTGATTGAGAAACTGCTCTCCCAGAGAAGACCATGAACTTATGTCTCTGTGCACATGGGCGATCATTCTCTCTCCCTCCAGGAATAAAGATTAAGGAGGTAATACCATACTGCGTCTTTGAGCGTTTTGCTGTAACGGGGGGGTGGGAACAACACTCTGAAGGCAGCTCCTATTTCCAGGCAGCATTCACAAATTGCTTCTGACCTAATAATGGTTGAGCGACTTTGGAATTCTCTTCCTCAAAGACGGTGGATGCAGAATCTTAAAAAATTTCTAAGGCAGAGGTAGATAAACTCTTGATTACTAAGGGGATGAAATGTTTTGGGGGATATGTAGGAATACAGTGTTGAGGATAATATCAGGGCAGCCACGATCTTATTGAATGGCGGTTGAGTGGCCTCCTCTTGTTTTTTTGTTATATGTTAAAAATGTTTATAATTAGGACTTCACTATCAAAATCATGAAGTCAGTGACAATAACATGGCCCAGGGTCAAGGAGTGATCCAGGTGTGGAACTCCTGACACCAAATTGAAAGTCTAAGCCCATAACTGACCAAAGGATGGGTTGGCAAATTAGTCCCAAGTGCTGCTTCATCCCTCTTTAGGGTCAGACAATAGGTGGTATGTTACGGACTGACTTGCCTCTCAAATTAACCTGGATAGAAGCAAATTACCGCAGATTCTGGAATCTGAAACCAAAAAGAGAAAATGCTGGAAAATCTCAGCAAGTCTGGCAGCATCTGTAATGAGAATAAAGAGCTCATGTTTCGAGTCTAACTGACCCTTTGTCAAAGCCATCTTTGACAAAGGGTCAGTTAGACTCGAAATGTCAGCTCTTTTCTCTCCTTACAGATGCTGCCAGACTTGCTGAGATTTTCCAGCATTTTCTCTTTTTTGGTCTCAAATTAACCTTCTGCTTCCTGTGACTGAACAATTCAGATTGGATTTTTAATAAATGATAGTTTAGCCAAGCACAAGTCCTGTTGCCCTGTATCATCAAACAGAGAGGCTACATGAAATAGCCTTTTTCCAATGTTTCTCTATTGAAAAACATTACATTTGCCTCAGTTCTTCATCTGGCTGTCATTCACAAAGGAAAAGCATTTCGGGAAATAATCAAAACTAAACTAAATTTATTTGAAGACATTAAAAGAAAAAAAGCCTACTCTTATTTTTGTCTCTTCACAGCAAATCATAATGAATAATGCCCTGTATCTGGGAAATGAGCCAATATCCATTTATTTTATTTTTTAAAATAGCATAAAGACACACATTCCAGATTTCCTTGGGGAAAGCTTAGTAATTATTACGGTAACTAATGCTAGGGGAGGATAGACAGAAAAGAACTGCAGAAAGCATTTCTTTTGAAAAAGCTTTATGGCCATTTTAGGAAGTGATTCCACATGATGAGAGTTTTTTTAAAAAATTAATAATTACTGAATCCAAACGTATCACAGAGGAATCCTTTATGTATGACCTCAAGATAAATTAACAGAGTTCCACAAATAAAATACTTCCACAGTTTGAGTAGTGTTCCGAAAATGAAACTTTTTATTCAAAATGATTAAGACTGGTGGTTAAACATGCAAACAACATGCGAATTAAGAGTTGGAGTAGGTCATTCAGCTTCTTCAGCCTGTTCCACCATTCAACTCGATAATGGCTGATTTGGTTATGGCTTCAACTCCACAATACCACCTGCCCCATAATAATCATGGCCTCCTTGTTGCGTCAAAAATCTACTACCTCTGCCTTAAGATTATTCAGTAAGCCTCCTCCACCGTTCTCTGGTGAAAAGAAAGAGTTCCAAAAATACCTGACTTCCAGAAAAAAAATCCTCATTTTCAATGGGAGACCTCTGTATCTCTTAGTTCTTGTCTCTCCAAGGAGAAACATCCTTTTCAGCTACCACCCTCACTTCTGAAGAAAAATCATACCAGCCTCAAAACGTGAACACTCCTTCCCTCTCCACAGCTGCTGCCAGACCTGCCAAATTTCTTATTTTGGGTCCAGTGACTCTTCTTCACAACAGTTTAAAAATTTACAGTTCTGAAGGGTCACTGGACCTGAAATGTTAACCCTGCTTTCTCTTTGTAGATGCTGCCATTGTTGCTGAGATTTTCCAGAAATTTCTGTTTCTTTCTGATCCCCAACATTCGCAGTTCACTCGGGTTTTTTTTGCCAAGTTTCTTCTTGTTTCAAATAAAAACACTGTGTTCTTCTAAACTTCAGTAGACACAGGCTCATTTTGCCAAGTTTTCCACACAAATCAACATCCTCCCTCATCCTACAACAAACACACCACTTAGGTCTCAGTCAAGTCTGAAGGTTGCAAACAACCAAAGATTTATATATTAAAATAGTCCAGCATTTGGCACTATATCCATGTTTCCCAAATCAAAAGCAAATTTCCAAAAGTGTCTTAAAACACCTGTAAAACAGTGTTCGCACATTGTTTAGGTGAGAACAATAACTTTCTCTTGGATAAAAATTCACACTATATATACACTGCAAAATATACTTAGCTCAATGTTGATAGGCTTTGATCCAGCACATGACAAAGGTCACCTAAACTTACGAGTTTTAGAATGGTAGATTAATAGTGTTTAACATTCCAACCAGTGACTGGCCAGTGTTGTTTGCAATTGCTAATATTTAACAATGTTATCACTATCATCAATAAACACAGGGCTTTTAGCAAATGATGTCTGCTGGCAAACAACTTACAAATTACTATCATGAAGGTACTTTGTTTTGGAAATCCATGCTGTGAAAAAGTGTATTGTTGAGTGTAATCAACCAAGCTAAGTGCCAACCCTTCAGAAAATAATAAACAGCATATTGGTTCCATTCTATCCTATCATTGGAGTTCACTTTTCGGTGAATAACAATTTGACTTGAGCCATCTTAGGTGGTATGTCACAAAGCAATTACTTGTGTGCAATTTTACAAAATATTTGTAAATGCCCATGGCAGCCATCCTTTTGCAGTGCTTTTATTGGGACAATACATCATTGCTTTTATCATGCAAGTGCTCATGTCAACAGTTTATGGCATCACTGGATTAACTTACTGGTGTTGCCTTAACCTGTGATGTACCTTCCTCCCCTCCAAACCAATAGACAGAAGAACATTTCAATGGCTTGTGCCATTGCCTTTGGAAACAAAGCATTTTGTATGCTTTAACAAAGCATCTGTCGTAATAAATAATCTAAAAAATAATATACTCAGTCATACAGCATGGAATCAGACCCTTTGGTCCAACTAGTCCAAAGCTGAACATAATCCCAAACTAAACTAGTCCCACCTGCCTGCTTTTGGCCTAGAACACTCCATACCTTTCCTATTCAAGTACTCATCCAAATGTGTTTTAAATATTATAACTGTACTTGTATCCATCATTTCTTCTGGCAGTTCACTCCACACATGAATCACCAGCTGTGTAAAAACCAAGTTTCCCCTCATGGCCTTTTTAAAGTCTTTCTCCTCTCACCTTAAAAATACACCTCCTTCTTTTGAATTCCCCCACCATAGGGGAAAGACCCTTGCTATTCACCTTAAATATGCCCCTCACGAATTTATAAAGCTCTGCAACGTCACTCCCTCAACCTCCTACACTCCAGTGAAAAAAGTTCCAGCCTAGCTTTATAACTGAAACTCTCCATTGCCAGCAAAATCCTGGTAAATCATTTTTTGAACCCACTTCAATTGAATAATAATCTTTCCTTTAGCAGGGTGTCCAGAAATGCACACAGTACTCCAGAGGCCTCATCAATGTCTTATACAACCTCAACATGACATTCCATCTCCTGTACTCAGGAGGTCTGAATAATGAAGGCAAGCATGCTAAACGTCTTCTTGTCCACCCTGTCTACCTCTGATGCAAATTTCAAAAAACTATGTGCCTGAACCTGTAGGTCTCTCTACCCTACAACATGACCCAAGGCACTACCACTAATTGTATAAGTCCTGCCCTTGTTTGTTTTACCAAAGTACAGTACACCACATTTAGCAAAATTAAACTCCATCTGCTATACCTTAGCCCACTGACCCAACTGATCAAGCTCTCTTTGTAATCTTAGCTAACCATCTTCACTATCAGTCCATCCAAAAATCTCCACAGAAACAATGCTCCAAATGATAACTCTCCACCATTTGGATCTAAAAGACAAATATCATGAATAGATTTTAAGAGTATGTATGCATTCAATGTATCCTTCCATTATGGGATTACCAAAATAGTATGCAACATATTTATTTCAACTGTGTCAGCACTGCTCATTTGGCAACATAGAGTCATAGAGTAATGTAATACAGAAACAAACCCTTTGATTTATCAACATGTGGATGCTCCTACTAGAGAAAGAGCAAAATTAGACCTTTTGGGCAATAAGTCAGAGCAGGTGACTGATGTAAAATTGGGGCAACACTTTGGCTCTAGCGATCATAATTCTATTAACTTCAACTTGGTTATGGAAAAGGATAAGCCTTCCACAAAAGTTAAAGCTTTCAGTTGGAAGAAGGCAAATTTTAATGGTAAGAGACAATGTTCAAAAGTTGAAAATGTGTTGCTGGAAAAGCACAGCAGGTCAGGCAGCATCCAGGGAGCAGGAGAATCGACATTTCGGGCATGAGCCCTTCTTCAGGAATGAGGAAAGTGGAAAGAGGAAAGAGGAAACTTTCCTCATTCCTGAAGAAGGGCTCATGCCCGAAACGTCGATTCTCCTGCTCCTTGGATGCTGCCTGACCTGCTGCGCTTTTCCAGCAACACATTTTCAGCTCTGATCTCCAGCATCTGCAGTCCTCACTTTCTCCTAGAATGTTCAAAAGTTGTTTGGAGTAGATTGTTCACAGGTAAAGGGACGGTTGACAAGTGGGAGGCTTTCAAAAGTGTGATAACAAGAGTAGAGAGGCACTTGGTTCCTGTTAGAGTGAAGGGTAAGACTGATAAAATTAACAAACAATTGATGAATAAACATATTGAGGTTCTAGTCAAGAATAAAAGGGAATCTCAATTTAGACACTGACAACTTCGTTCAACTGAATCTCAATTGAGATAGCATTGGCAGATACGGTTAAGGATAATCCAAAGAGATTCTACAAATACATTAGAAGCAACAGGGTAACTAGAGTGAGTGTAGGGCCTCTTAAAGATCAAGGAGGTCATCTTTACACAGGAAATGGGAGAGATACTAATGAATATTCCTCATCAGGTTTTACTGTGGTGAAAGAAATGGAGTCTAGAGAATGTACAGAAATAAACTTTGATTTTATTTTACGAAAGTTCACATTACAAAAGAGGAAATTCGGGATGTCTTAGAGAATATAAAGGTGGATAAATCTCCGGGTCCTGATTAATGTATCCCAAAACATTATGAGTAGTAAGAGAGGAAATTATGAGACCCTTTGCAGAAATATTTGCATCATTTATAACGGGTGAGGTGCCTGATGACTGGAAGGTGGTTAATATTGTATCTTTGTTTAAGAAAGGCTGTAAGGAGAAACGGGGGGACTAAAGACCTGTGAATCTGACTAGTTGTCGGTATGTTGTCGGAGGGATTTATGGAAATTTAGAGAGGCAAACATTGATTAAGGATAGTCAGCATGGTTTTGTGCGAGGAAAATCATGTCTCACAAAGTTGACTGAGTTTTTTGAGGAAGTTACCCAAAAGATTGATGAGGGCAGAGCAATAGACGTGGTTTACTTGGATTTTAGTAAAGCCTTTTACAAGGTTCTGCATGTTAGACTAATTAGTAAAGATAGGTCACATGGGATTCTGGGCAAGCTTGCCAATTAGATACAAAATTGGCCTAACAAGAGGAGATAGAGTAATGGTGGAGGATTGCTTTTTGGACTGGAGGCCTGTGACCAGCAGTGTTCCACAGAGATAATTTCCGGGCCATCTTCTGCTTTTCATTTATACAAATGATTTGGATGGGAATATAGAAGGCAGGGTTATTAAGTTTGCAGACAACAACAAAATTGGTGGCATAGCAGACAGTGAATAAGTTTTTTTCTAAGATTACAAAGGCAACTTGATCAAATGGGTCAGTGGGCTGAAAGATGGAACATAGAACATTGAACATAGAACATTACAGCGCAGTACAGGCCCTTCGGCCCTCGATGTTGCGCTGCCCTGTCATACCAATCTGAAGCCTATCCCACCTACACTATTCCATGTACGTCCATATGCCTGTCCAATGAGGACTTGAATGCACTTAAACTTGGCAAATTTACTACCATTGCAGGCAAAGTATTCCATACCCTTACTACTCTCTGAGTAAAGAAACTACCTCTGACATCTGTCTTATACCTATCCCCCCCTCACTTTAAAGTTGTGACCCCTCGTGTTTGCCGTCCCCATACTTGGAAAAAGGCTCTCCCTGTCCAACCCTATCTAACCCTCTGATTATCTTGTATGTCTCTATTAAGTCACCTCTCAACCTTCTTCTCTCTAAGGAGAATAGCCTCAAGTCTCTCAGCCTTTCCTCGTAAGACAGTCCTCCCATACCAGGCAACATCCTAGTAAATCTCCTCTGCACTCTTTCCAAAGCTTCCACATCCTTCTTATAATGCGGTGACCAGAACTGTAAACAATACTCCCAAGTATGGCCGTACCAGAGCTTTGTACAGCTGCAGCATAACCTCCTGGTTCCGGAACTCAATCCCTCTATTAATAAAGGCCAAAGCACTGTATGCCTTCTTAACAACCCTGTCAATCTGGTTGGCAACTTCCGGGGATCTGTGTACATGGACACCAAGATCTCTTTGCTCATCTGCACTCCAAAGAATTTTACCATTAGCCCAGTACTTTGCATTCCGATTACTTCATCCAAACGTATCACCTCACACTTGTCCACATTAAACTCCATTTGCCACCTCTCAGCCCAGCTCTGCATCCTATCTATGTCTCTCTGCAACCTACTACATCCTTCATCACTATCCACAACTCCACTGACCTTAGTGTCATCTGCAAATTTACTAACCCACCCTTCTAAGCCCTCATCCAGGTCATTTATAAAAATGACGACAGCAGTGGACCCAATACCAACCCTTGTGGTACGCCACTAGTAACTGAACACCAAGATGAACATGTTCCATCAACTACAACCCTCTGTTTTCTTTCAGCAAGCCAATTACTGATCCATACTGTTATGTCTCCCACAATCCCATTCCTCCGCATTTTGTATAATAGCCAACTGTGGGGATCCTTATCGAACGCCTTGCTGAAATTCATATACACCACATCAACCTGTTTACTCTCATCTACCTGTTTGGTCACTTTGTCAAAAAACTCAGTAAGATTTGTTAGGCACGACCTACCCTTCACAAAACTGTGCTGACTGTCCCTGATCAGATTATTCTTTTCTAGATGGTTATAAATGCTATCTCTTATAACCTTTTCCAACACTTTACCAACAACTGAAGTGAGACTCACTGGTCTGTAATTACCAGGGTTGTCTCTACTACCCTTTTTGAACAAGGGAACCACATTTGCTATCCTCCAGTCCTCAGGCACTATTCCTATAGATAATGATGATTTGAAGATCAATGCCAAAAGCTCTCTTCCCTTGCTTCCCAGAGGATCCTAGGATAGATCCCATCCAGCCCAGGAGACTTGTCTATTTTCACATGGAAGGTGGAGTTCAATCTGGATTAACGCAAGGGATTGCTTTTTGGTACAACAAACAAGGGTAGAGTCTATACAATTAATGGTAGGGCTTTGGCTCGTGTTGTAGAACAGAGGGACCTCAGGGTGCAGGAACATAATTCTTTGAAGTTTGTGTCGCACATAGACAGGGTGTTAAAAAGGCATTGGCATGTTTGCTTTCATTGCTCAATCCTTTGAGTATAGGAGTTGGGGCGTCATGTTGAGGTCGTACAGGACATTGGTGAGGCCTCTTCTGGAATACTGTGTCCAGCTCTGGTGGCCCAGATATAGGAAGGATATTATCAAGCTGGAGAGAGCTCAGAAGAGATTAACCAGGATGTTGCTGGGTATGGAAGGTGTGAGTTATCAAGAAAGGCTGGATAGGCTGGGACTTTTTCCACTGGAGGACAGGAGGTTCAGGGGTGACCTTATAGAGGTTTATGAAATCATGAGGGGCATAGATAAGGTGAATAGCAAGGGTCTTTTCCCTAGGATGAGGGAGTTCAAGACTAGGAAGCGCATTAAGGTGAGAGGAGAGATATTTAGAAAGGACAGGAGGCAATTTTTTTTTACACAGAGTGGTTCACTTGTGGAATAAACTTTCTGACAAAGTGGTGGCTGTGGGTAATTTACAATATTTTAAAGACAGTTGAACAGATACATGAATAGGAAAGGTTTGGAGGGATATGGGCCAAGAGCAGACAGGTGGGACTAGTTTAGTTTGGGATTATGTTTGCCTTTGTGTCCAAAGGTTTTGGATCCAACTCCCACTTTTGTTTTGAACGCAAAAATTAAAGCTGCCACTTTGAGGAAGCGATGCACTATCAGATGTGCCACCTTTCAGATGAGACATTAAACTCAGGCCCCCTTTGCCCTTTCAGGTGGGTACAAAGGATCCCAATATTTGACAGTATTTAAAACAAAAACAGCAGGTAGCTATTCCACCAATTTTCTAGATATTACTTATTCCTCAATTGACATTGCAAGCACAAAGTATCTGGTCATCATTACATTGCGATATGTAGGAATTTGCTGCCAAAGATTGGGTGTTACATTGCAAGTGACTGCACTTCACAATTCACTTCAAAATGCTGGTGGAGGTCCTATATAAATGCAAGTTTTTATTTCTTAAAAGCCAGTTCTTCAACAAAAAAAATCACTAATTTCTAAATTCACTTGGATCAGAAAGCTGGTGATTGCATTTTGACATGTGTACTTACGAAATAGCTGCAGGAATAGAACATTCAACCCACCCCCAAACCTGCTCTCCCATTTAATAAGATCATGGCTGATTTGATTATTACCTCAAATCCCAGTTCCATCTACCCTGATAACCTTTCACCCACTTGCTGAACAAGAATCTCTCTGTCTCTGCCTGTGTTCTACCACCTTTTCAGGTACAGAATTCCAAAGACTTGCAATCTTCAGGAAAAAAAACACCTCAAATGTGTTTGAAGTGGGTGCTGCTTGATTTTTAAATGGAAACTGTAGCATCATTTTCCATCAATTTTCACTTTTTTTTTCCCATTTTAAATGTTGAAGGTGTAATCTGGGGCAAAATTCAAAATGTCTGAGGATTCAGGAGACAAAATGCTGAAGTGGATATGGTTATATGTTTCACATTAACACAGCTATCCTCAAAAGGCTGTAAATAATTATTCCTGCTTTAATGTTCAAAAATAGAAATCCTCATTTCAGAAAAATCTAGATTGTCCCGATGTATAAGGCAACTGGTCACTTGTCTTAATTTATCTACATCCAATAGGTCATGAGTACTTCATTCTTTCTTGAATTCCCACCCAATGAATGAAATGCGGTCAAATATTATTACTCTCCAAACTGTACCATACACTAGTGCTGCACACCCAACAGCTCCCCATGTTGTCACCATTGGAATCCAGGTTTTTTTTTAAAGAAATCAACTAGACATATCTTATTCCACGGTAGCTGCTCATTGACCGGCTCCAGTGCACTCGAGAAAACATCCTCTCTGTATCTGTGATAATCTAAAATAATATCAGACAGCAGTCCTGAAACAATGTTAAATTGCTGGATTTGGCAACTCTCATGTTGCTATTCAAGGAAGAAATAGTGTTTCTTAGTGTTGTGGCTCGTCTTCTTCCTTCAACTTACTCCACCAAAAATTAATTCTACTCATCAATCATCAAATTGAATGTTTCTATGAATCTTTATGTACAGTTAGTTGCTGCCATTGCCTTCATATCAACACCGATTCAATGTCAAAAAACAATTCATTCCTTGAAATCCATCAGAGATATCCTGATAATGTGGCAAAGCATTCTGTCTTAAGCTGAATGAAAATTATTCACAATTTTAGTGTCTTTTCAAATGCCAGCTGAGCTTTTGACCCCATTTATCCTCAATCTTGACAGATCTCTCCACCATTGCTTCACCCATTTGCAGAAACCCTCATCCATGACTTACGAGCACCACTCCCTATTATTCCAATCTTCTCCCAGCCAGACTGCAAGTCTTCACTCTCAACATCTCAGTGTAAACTTCAACTCACTCAGAATTTTACTGCGCATCCCATATTGCACCAAATCCCAAGTGAAAAATTAACCATGCACTGGCACCCAATCTCCGAATGTCACTTATATATAGAACTATCATTCTATTGTTATCCATCTCTTCACAGCCTCGTTTCCTCCTGAATGCTGTAACCTGCTCCAGCCCTACAAGAGGGATCCCAATGTTAACAACAATCACTGTTACAGCCCCCTTCTCCCATATGCCAGAATTGCTTGCCTTGCTTTTTGCTGCGTAACTCACTTGTTCTGGAATTCACTTTCTAATCCCCTCCACCTTTTCAATTCCATTAACACCCTTATTAGCTTCCTCCGCTTTATCTCAGCTTTTTAGCTGCTTTTTGAAATGTTGCCTTCTTTCAGTTTTCTCCTTATAACTCCCTGAAGCACTTTAGGATATGTTTCATCCATTAACAAGTCCATATATGTCCATGCTTTTTCTGGAAAAGAAGCCCTCGATGGCATTTGTCTAATCATGCCTAACTAATGTGTAATCACGTTTCTTAAAACATACAAGTATTTTCTCAAGTGGTGAAGAAATATTGGAACAAATCTTTGGTCATTTACTTGGTAAATTGTGATGCATGGAGAATGAATACCATAGTGTCCCATTGTAATTCACTTTCCCAATATTGGATAAAATATAAAAACATTCTTCATAAACAAGGTGAAACATGATTGTTTCACACATGGCCTGCAACTCCACTTGTAGCAAACAAAACTCTTTACAACTTTTGTTCAATCCAATTCCAATTTGAACTTAATTTTGATCAAAACTCAAAATAGACAAACTATATAAAGCTTAGAGTTCACAGAATCATAAAATCCCTACAGTGTGGAAGCAGGCCATTCAGCTCACCTTCCAAAGCAACCCTCCGAAGAGGATCCCACCCAGTCCTACCTTATCCCTGTAACCCTGCATTTCCCATGGCTCATCCACCTAGCCTTCTCATCCCTGGACACCATGTGCAACTTAATATGGCCAATCCATCTAACCTGCACATCTTTGGACTGTGGAAGGAAACCCACACAGACACAGGGAGAATGTGCAAACTCCAAACATACAGTCACCCAAGGGTGGAATCGAACCCAGATCACCGATGCTGTGAGGCAGCATTGCTCACCACTGTGCCACTTGTTTATGATTGAAAAGCTTTAGTGGCAACAAATAAGCTAGAAGAGGAGTTGATAAAAGATGCCAAAATAAAATGTTGGAAAGAACTTGATATATACATTGGAGATAATCCCCCACATCAGACAGATGGAAACATGTACTCCCTGAAGGGACATATGAGGCTACGGTCAGACAGTGGTCTGGAGTTTCAAAGACAATTCTGGTGATGAAGCTGTTCGAGTGGATATCACTAATGCAGGAAAACTGATCTCGAAGATCCTTTTAGCTGTTAAAACAACATATCCCTCGCAATCTAAGACAATCACTATAAAAGATGCAGGATGAAAAATTTGAAAGGAAGATATTTTTGAGAAGTTACCAAAAGGAACAGTTGATATCGAAGGGAAGCAATGGAACTTCATTAAAAGGAAACAAGAAGCTGAAGCTTTTGGTCTTGCATTTTCAACTTATCGTCTCGTTTTAGAAATAATTTAAGTTCTGTAGTACCAAGCATTTATAAAGATTTGGAAATGAAACAAATATATTTGTGCTGAATGATGTGGCAAGATATGCTGCTTCTCAATTAATTCTATCTTGCTGAAGGTAGGTTGCATTTAGCTTAAAGCGGATCCAGCAACGTTCTATTACAATCACAATGATAAACTGACAAGCATTGCTAAGACACACGCCAATAATTTACTGTGGATGGGCTCCAAAACACATGAGCGACGCAAGATAAATAAAATAAAAATTGAATTTAAGATTGAAGTCAGGCTTTTGGAAGCATTATATATACAGGATTAAATAAGGCAGAATAAATTTGGAGTTACTTTACATCATAGTCGGCCTTGAAAAAATAAACTGAAACATGTCCTCACAGAAAGAAAATGGTGCATCCAGGAAAGAAACAGACCAGTTATGTAGTTTGATTTGACAGTGAAATCTGTTGCACACTTAGATAGTGGTGAAACGTACTCCCTTCATGGAAGTCTTGAGAAAGATTACAGAAACTAAATTCAGCAAAATGTTCATGCAAATTTCCTGACTTCAGTGACTCAATATAAGCTAGCCCTTTTTAGTTCAGAAACCTATTCAAATATGGCAAAATTTATTATATTCTTGGTGGGAAGGAATAACATGCTGTCCGGTATCCCAGGAAGTGACAAATACTTTTGTGCTGAAATTTCAGCATGATGATAGACACAGAGGTACACTTAATTTTCTATACGAGGGCAATCTGAAAAAGTTTGATACATAGAATGTTACGAGGGTAACAGCTCTCCTTGGGATAACATAAGTGTGACAACGGATATTGCTGATTAATATTTGAAAATATGCCTTGTTGGTAGAAAGGAAATATTATTTTTAAAAATGCCAAAATAAAGTGGGTTGATGCAAGACATCAGTTGTCAGATTGTTTCACAAAAAAGTGCTTGCTCCAATAAATAATTGGAGACCTTCAAAAAAAAAAATCAAAAGAAGTTAAGACTATGAAAACGAATCAATTTTTGTTTGGATTGTTCAAAGAAATGAAAGAGGGAAATGGAAAATTTATTGTATTATGCAAAATATGAAAAAATGTTTCTGATTGGTTATAAGGGAAGATATAAAATACAAAAGAACATTTTTGTTTCATTTTCATTTGTTTTGGTTCAAGGATTGTTTATGTTGTCAAAACATTTATCTAAAGAAGGGAGTCTGTCAATGTCATAAGTAGTTAAGTAGTGATTGGGTTTAATTTATTAATGAATTGCTCAGACCGATTTAAAGGAAAAGCAGGTGGGAATGGTGAGTGAAAGTAACTGTGGGACAGAGTAATTAAGTCCCACCTACTCCAGGGCGGGTAATAATAATCCTCTGAACAGGTTGATTAGAAAATATCGAAGACTTCTGTGGTTTCTGTTTCACCAATTCACTTGATCTGGTCTTAGATTATAGCTAGCACAAATTAAGATGATTTTATTTATTGGAGATGAATGATCTCAGTTTCAGGATACCACTGCAAGAATTCCTCAGATTAGTATTCTAGACCTACCATCTTCCACTGCTTCATTAAGACACTCACTCTATCATAAAAGGTCAAAAGTGGGGATGTTCATTGATAATTGCACAAAATTCATCACCAGTCTCAACTGCAGCTCGTGCCTATAACAGCAAGACTTGGATAACATTTAGGCTTGGGCAGATAAGTTTAAATAGCACTTACACCACACAAGTGTTAAGCAATGGCTACCTCAAATAAAAGAAATGATCTAACCATTTCTCTTGACACTCAAATGACATTAACATCCTGGAATTCCCCCACCTTCTGGGCACTGTCATTGACCAGAAACTGAACTTGACAGTCATATAGTGAGTGTCTAGGAATTCTACGGTACATAACTCTCTCTTGATGGTCTAATGTCTACAAGTTATAAGTCACTTGGCCAAACATTAATAGGAGAATTCTTATGAAATCCTAGGGATTAACTGGAACACGGCGGAATAATTAAAATGAATTTCAGAGAGCTGTGGCATTCTTGGTTTGGTCCCAGAAAAAGAAGCAAATGAACGCTGAAGATCTTTGTTCCACAAGATTCAATACTCGACAGCACACTAATTCACTGAAAACCTCCTTGACCCTGGCAAAATAATTTCATATCTGTGATTATTTTTTCCATTATGATAAAAATCAAAGTTTATAAAATGCCTGTTCTTATCTCGAATTGGCTCCCTAGAGCATTGATAGATGAAGAAAATCTATCAGCTTTATTTCTTGGTTTGCACACTGTGAGAATTTTTCAATGTGATTTACTGTTTCTCTTTCATGTAACGTCACTGATCCTGAGTATCTAAAGATTCCCCCTATATCGAGCCAGATTCAACTTAATGTTTCAAAAGGGGAATCCTATTCTACAAGAATCAATACGTCTTTGTAGCTGTTTTGCTCAAGGTCAATGGTCAGTGTCACTTCATTTTTGATCGCAGAAACCATGTCCAGGTGTTGGGTGAGGCAAGTGGTAATTGCTCGCTTTAGCTAAATAATCCCTCTCAAATCCTTCAGACATTTCTGGCCATCCTTCGAAAATACCTGCCCACTTCTCTTCCATCCTCCCTACCAAAATGAAATAGTTGCAAACTGGCTCATGATAAGATGTCTGTGGTTGAATATCTCAGAGGCAGTGTGCAAACCTTTACCTGAAGTAGAACAGTGCCTCCAGGGATGGTGAGCTGTAAACAGTATTTTGGTGCATTCTCCCACGACAGCAGCTGAACATCCTCAATAGCACTGTATGAAATGGCATCCTCCATGTAACCAGCAGGCTGTGAAGAAAGCACAAAATACTCTGCATTAAATGACCTGTACTAACAGCAAATAAGAAAATAAATCAGTTTGTACACTTTACTAGAAAATATTTGGTGGCATCAGAAGATGGCCTGTGAAAGTGTTGATTTTGTCTGAATCATGGAGCCCACTAGACTAGAACTCAGCTAAAAACCACTCAACAGGACAATTCAGGATCAATCTGATTGACTGTATGTAATGCAATTTTAAAATACGGGTGCAATTAGACTGATCTATGCCAAGAGGAATTGTGTCAGTTTTGGAACTTGATTTGTGGAAGAAATACTTGTGGGATCTAATACCATGCTTCAAGAATTACGTTCATATCATGTCAATTCCATAATATCCAACAAATCACGAAACATAAAACAAAAATTGCCGCCTAAAATGGGATTGGTTTTTAATCACTATATTATCCTGTGGAAGTAAACCCTGCAGGAACTTCACACGCTGGAACTCTGGCTGCACACATCCCTCCCACCCACTTCCTTTTTCCTGCTGTTGATAGCAGTACCTTCAGCTGAGCCCTGCAGTTGGATATTCCCACACCAACTTTGCCTCAGCATCATCCTATATGTGGCTAATCCTCCACAGCACCTACAGAGATGTTCCTATGTTAAAAGATGTTATATAAATGCAAGCCGTTGTTGCTGATAATGCACAAGTTCTGATAATCTGGCAGGACAATTCCATTCTTTTTGTCATTTGCTGATTGATCCTGGTTGAATTTTGTAGGCTTAGAGGCATTCAAGACACCATTCTGAATCCTGCTGCATCATTGATGGTCAATGTTAAATCAGATCTGATGCTGCCTGACCTCTGCTGTGTTTTTCCAGTGCCAGACTTTTCGACTCTGACCTCCAGCACCTGCAGTCCTCACTTTCTCCTCTGAGCTTAATAAATGCACAGTAATAGAAACATTGCTTTAAACTTTATATGTAGCCTGTGAAGCTACATAGCTCAGAGTTACATAAAATCAAAATCATGGGCATATCTGATGTAGACTATGAAGTAATAGACTGTTAGAATGAACATGAAGCAGTAATTCAATGCCTAGATTCTGATGGCATTCTTGGACAGAACAAGCTTTGTTCATGCAGTTTATGAAATTATTAAAACTGCTCAGTATAATTTCTGCTTTGTAATTATCAGTCATTAGTCAACCTTAATGGTTAGCTTTCTCACCTTCCCTCATGTAGGTGCTGACTGATGGAGTTATAGTTTCCTGGTATTGATGTCCCTTGAGATCACCACCTAAATGGCCCAATGCCAGTCCAGACTACAAACAGGCTATTCACTCCTGAGATGTATGGAGTCAGCTCAATTCTATTTTCCCTCGATGTTTAAACAAGAGAATATGTAGACAGCAATCACCAAGTGACAACCAAGAAGGGATCATCCATTTAAGACAGAGAAAAGGAGGAATTTCTTTTCTCAGGAAGTAGCCGGTCTTTGGAATTCTTTACCCAGACAGCAGTGGACGCTGGGTCATTTGAATATATTCAAGGCTGAATTAGACAGATTATTCATTGACAATAGTGTTATGGGAGCAGGCAAGAAAATGTAGTTACGGCCACAGTCAAATAAGCCATAATGTCATTGCATGATGGACTAGGCTTGATGGGCTAAATGGCTTATATCTGATCCAACTTCTTATGACCTTACGATAGTCAGAGTTGACTGCTTTTCTCTTTTCAAGACTACGACTGTTGAAGCTAATTGTTTTACTCATTGCTAAACGACACCATCACTTACAACAGATTGGCTGTCAGTGCTGTATTCTTTTCATCTGTGCCTTATCTGTGACTCGAGTAGTACACGAGGCTACATTAACTCTAGATACTAAAGGTGTGTATTAGTATACTAGCGAGCTTAGAAAGATAGCTAACATTCACCCAAAAGTAACTAGTTCAGACAATTTAAATGTTGTGTGACCGGGTGCACTGGGAATAGTTTTGTGAAATTTGGATTGCAACACAATTTAAACTGCACTTTTCTTTTACAGCATCCTGCTTTCATTTGTTCCAGCATGTTTAGTTTACAAGGCACTGTAAGGTAAGGGAAGGGCCAGAATACATACACCAGAATACAGCTCGTACATGAGTTGTATGTATTACAATCCTTAAGAACTTGTGCATAAAATGACTCAGTTCTTCTGAAGCAATTCTGCAGAAATTAGATTAGTATGTTGAAAGTTGCGTTCTCACAAAAAAAGTTGGACAAAAACCTCGTATTAAAGATTAAATTAGCTTCACTTTTGTTAATAAGCCTACTGTTCCAGGGAGAAAATGAATTCCACTTGTACATTTCCAAGAAGAAAATTCTTCCCAGCAGACAAAGTACGCAGAAACTGGATCACTCAAGAGCAAAAAATCGTGGGGCTATAAAAGAATATTAAAATTTACAAATATTGAAAGGCAAAGAACCAGATGCAAAATATTCCTGGAAAATTATAAATGATGCAATGATGTTATTTTGCAGGCATAAAGTTGGCATAGCCCCAGTGACAGTATTGAAAAGAAGATTCAAACACAATAATCTGCATCTGCATGTGACCAATCAAACAAAGAAAATCACAAATTTATAGATGCTAAGTGTGTAAAAAAGAAACACTTCAATAAGTGACTAAGGAGTGGATTTTCATTTTCACCACCTGCAACAGAATCTAGCAGAGTGAACATTTGAAAAGGGATAGGTTCACTGAGCCAGATTACCACCCAGCTACTGAAGACATAGGTTAACCCCTCTCACACTTTGGCACTGGAAATAGTTAAGGAAGTAGTGCGCATTGTGGGTGAAAAACGTATTTATAAATCACAAGCTGCTTCAATGGGTTGAAGCTTACAACTGAGTCACTGAACTATGCCTTGATCAGATAAATATTACTTTCCAACAAACACAAAGAGCATTTGTCAAAAGTATTCTTGTGAAGAAAGCACCTGTTTAACAAAGTTCCGGTGTTCAAATCCTGCTGAATTTCTTAAAGGACCAAAGTTACACAGCAATTATAAAGCTACACAAGATATCTCAATAAACATAAGCATATTGACATAAGATGAGGAAACAAGGGCCTCTTTGTGATGTGAAGCTGAGCAGACTCACTTTTCCAATTTTCTACATTTATAAGGTAAATGGTATAAAGTATTTTTACATCCCCTCCAGGTACACCATTAGTATCTAACTGGGAAAACTGTAAAATGATTAAAAGCACTGTTTTGTTTTAGAGTGGTTAAATCTTTGTTTAAATTAAAAGTAATTCTCTTTGATGCATACCATTGAAGTAAAGTGCTCAGTAAAATTACTGTTTATTCTTAACAATAATCAAACAATACCTCAGCAGTCAACATCAAAGACATGTAAATTGTGTTTGTCTGATAAATTCAGCTGTCTACTTGTTTGAGAATTGAAGAACACGTTTAGTTAGATGGTTTACTTTGCTATTTTTTGTTTTTTTGACAGAATTCTCAGCACTACCTGCATAGGCAAGTTTAAACTTGGAGGCAAGTAGTAAGTAGTAATTTGATAATAAGACAATAAACTCATACAAAAGAAAAGAAACTCATACATAGAAAAGACAGTACCTATTTGTGACTGGTAATGCTTTTTAACGCTTTAAGGTCAGAGGCTATACCTGTACACTCACTTGACAAAAAATAGAAAGAAAACTGAAATTTGTTCTACAAATGCTGGTAACTAACAAACTTCCGATGGAGTAATTAACAACACTCACAGCTTAGAGGTTATTTCCTTCAAACATCACGTCTATTAAGCATTCTGCTTTTTGCACTCATCAAGTATTAGTGCTGGGGAATAAAACTCGCCTCATTCCATACCAAGATTAACAAGTCAGACAGAAACAGTGTAAATTCCCCTGGACTCCGTTCAGATACTTATGTCTCAGCCCCAACCTCAGAAGAACAACCAGCATCTGCTGTGCCAGCGTAACCTTCCTTCAATTTCTCTCACAAGCTTCCACAGACTCTTTGAGCAGGGTTCCCAAGTAATCCTGAATGAGAATCAAATTTACACTGCAGATACAGTACTTGTCCTGCCGGTATCAGATGATGCTAGGGCAAAGGATCAAAAGTATGGTCAAATAAGCAAGTTTGAAATCGGGTTTGAAAGGAGAAAACTAAGGCAGTGAGACAGAGAGATTTAGGGAGGGACTTCCATAATCTAGGACCTGTCCAGTTGAAAGCATAGTTAACATTTGAGGAAATATTAAAGTAATGGTTGAGAAGATGTCAGAAAGAAGTTGCAAACTTCCTTATCACACTTCAGGCAAAACTCTTCATAATCATTGCTTGATGGATTGGCCTTGATAACCTATATTTGATCCTACCTCTTATGGCTAGGATATGATTCGAGATGAAAAATCATCAATGTGATGCCCCTACCCTCCTCCCATGGCCCTCAACATTTCCAAAGCCAGACTATGTACTGTTTATCCCCCACTATCACACTTATGGTCCATGCCCCTATACTAGGCTATCCAGTTGCACCCATATCCAGACCGTTTTAAATGAAGAGAGAGAGAGAGGGAGGGAGCTCAATGTATCAAAATTTCAGGGATTTATGGCTCAGATAAATATATTGGAATAAACACAGAAACCACCAACAAATTTTAAGTTCTAAACGATAGGCATTAAATCGCAAAATACACTGCAAAGCCGCTACATATAACACTGTCAGGAAAAATTCACACGAAATGCTTTGTTGAAGGCAGTTACTGTTTCATGTCTGCCTTTTACACTGTAGCTCCACTTGAACAATCAGCCTTCCCCTTCCCCCACAAAAGAGGTCTCCTGTGAAACGACTGATGTTGACGACATTCTACATCCAATCTGGCAACACTAGGACCAACTTGTGAAATATCAAAATATTAAATTGATGCCCTAACCATCAGTGCTTGGGATTGTATGGCAAACATCCTGTACTGCAAAGCTTCTATTCTGTACCTAAGGAGAGGACAACAAAAAACACATCTGTCATCCTTGTGCTTTCTGAGCTACATTGGCTCCTGATTAGCAGTGTCACAGTTTTAAAACTTTCACCTTTACTTGCAAATCCCTCTTTGCCATCTACAAAACTTTTTACTGACACCTTCTCAACCACTATTTTAATATTTCCTCTAATGGCTACCATGCTTTTGACGGAATAGCTCCTTGGTTATGGAATTTCCTCCCTAAATCTCTCTGCTTCGCTACCTTGCTTTTCTCCTTTCAGACTCGATTTCAAATTTACTTCTTTGAACATACATTTGATCCTTTGCCCTATCATCATCTTGCACGGCTTGATGTCTCATTTTGTTTGACATGTTCCTGTTAAGCACTTGTATTTTATCGAGTTAAAGGTAGCACAACAGTGCAATCCTTTCTTCCCCTCTGTACTAACAGTACTTCAGTCAAGTAGAGTTGCTCAGGCCAATAGTTAACAACAGTAACAAGAGTCTTGACCACTGGCTGGTTGTCAAGTGAGTGAACCATTTAACTTCTCTTTTGGGAGACTCAGTGAACTATACCAAAACACTTAACTGGTCAAAGGCGAGGTCAAGAACAACAGGGGATAAAGTACCTCCTCCAAGAGCTGGCACCAGAGGTGGAGGTTCAGCATTGCTCAGTAGTGCCATAAGAGAGAACTTGTGGGTTCCCACCCACTGTTAAAAAGCATCGGTAACAGTCCCTTAGATGGGCTTTAATTGTCTACCTCAAGGCCTCTGTTGGCCATGGAAAGGGACAACAGTCCATAGGACTTCCTGTCAAAGACTTCACTGAAGCACAGGCAAAAGAAAGTTGGGGTTTGCACCCCACACCCTCCCTCCCCATTGAATACCTGCTTCCCAGCTCCACACGACTGCTCACTACAGAGGAGGACATTAAATTCCTCCCTTGGCTACAGTGCTGTGTGCTGATGTCCAGCATTGTCTTACCATACCCAAGACTGTATGCAGCTGCAACTTGTGTCTAAACTATCATCAGGAGGCACGTTCAAGAGGCACATCACTGCACCCTTTTTAGACCTAAACACTTCTCAAGGCATTCTGCAATCACAAACAGACCCCATTCAGCAGGAATTTAGAATAATTTATGCCAGTAACAATTGCAATCGTTTGGTGTTCTTCTGCATTAAACTGTGCCTAGAGTTTGAATCCTGTTCTGTGAATTTACTCAATAAGGCAGGACTAATCACATAAATGAAAAGGAAACTGCGTGGGAATGATGTGATGTTCAGGATAATTTTACCTGATTTACAAACGAGATGCCAAGCCAAGCCCCACTTTTATACTGAAGAAAACAAACTTATAATCCCAAAGAAAAGCAGACTACTGTCCTCTGTTAAAAACAACTTGGCCTGTTTGATTGAATTTCAAAATCATTTAAAATTACAAGCGTGCACTGAATACAGTGTGAACAAAAGCATTTACCAATTATTTAAAAATCACTAGATTTCAGTCATATGCTCCCCACTCCTTTACTTGGCACACATAACTCTATACAGTTAATGAACCTTGTGATAGGTTGATGTTTGAAAGTGTAGAAAATGAATCCTACATTATATACACACACACTAACACACATTACTAAGGACTGTCAAGTTGTAAATTATGCTTGCCCACAGATCTTTTTCCTTAAACTTCACACCTCTTCAGCAATATAATTCTGGATAGGTTATAGATATTGTGTAAATTTGCAGATCAAAAGATACTGAACACCCTAAGTATGAGGATACTGATTAGGAATGATCAGCCATGATCATGTTGAATGGCGGTACAGGCTCGAAGGGATGAATGGCCTACTCCTGCACCTATTGTCTATTGTATTTTATAATGAATTTGCAGATCAAAAGATAGTGAACACCCTAAGCATTTTTTAAATGAATATTAACAGCAGATACCTAGGACTCCTGCTTAATATAAAAAAGGAACTGAACCCCACAATCCCAATCAAATCAAAACTCCAGATTTGGAACTCGTAACTCATTGTGTGTCTCCGCTAACTCTCCCTCAAATTATTGACATTGGGAAAGATTTCTCTTTCCAAGGGGCCTCAAGAATGAAGTTGCCCTACAGAGAAATTACAAACTCTTGTCTGAGCTTTGTTTGACACAAGCATGCCTTATCATCGGTATTTGGAGACAGAGGAAGTGAGACCTGGGTAAAAAAGGCATGTTCACAGGCAATGAATAGGAACCAGCAATGAATCAAAGCTTGGAATTAGACATTCTGGCGCTGAGAATACAGACTAAATGTCTGTATTTCATTGTTACCACACCTGACTGATTACATGGTGCAGTAATTTCATTCCAATTATATCTGCTACCAAATGTTTGCTTTTAGCAAGAGTTTGGTTACACAGAAGAAAACTCATTGCAAGCATTCATACAACAGCTAAGGGGACAAGTACTTTTATGGAAACTAATCTCAAGGTCCATTGTGTTGAACTTCTTTCCAAAATAGGCTTTTGATCCTGATGGAGCCAAGAATTCAATTTCCATCGTAATACTGTGACAATATTTCTTCATATTCCTTTACTTTCTGGAGATGTACAGGGTCACACTTGCAGAACTCAGAGCCTATATGACTAAAAGGTATAGCCACCAGTGATGGAGAATTAGGACTGGGAAGGCATGTCAGACCAGAAGTAGAAGAGCAGAGATATCCCAGCAGGCTCTGAAGCTGGAGAATATTGCAGAAATTAGAAAGGGAAAGGCAATCGAGGAATTTGCACACAAAAGGTGAGACCTTTAAAATCAAGCCATTGGTTGACTGGGAGCCAATGTAGGAATGACAGGGGAACAGGACTTGCTGCAAGTTATGAAATGGGCAGCAGAGTATTAGATGATCAGTAGTTTACAAAGGGTAGAATGTGGGAGACCAGTCAGAATTACATTACCCCATAGGAATAATCAAGTCTAGAATCATCAAAGGCATGGATGAATGGATTATATACTTTATAGACTGATTTAACCAACCAATGTTACTTTCCAATTTTCCACAGGTATTTCAGCTTTGGCTGAAATTGATACTGCAAACATGCCCAGATGTAATCCATAATTATACAGATGATCAATTTCCAAAATATTTCAAATACTGCTTGCAATGAACAATGTGAATTTATAATGAACCTTTTTAAGCCCTCATCCTATCCCAAGACTTTTGACTGACGTTACATCACTTCTGAAATGTAAACACCAATCCTGCAAACTGGTGCCAACAGGTCAAATCAAAATTTCATTGTAACCAATATGCTGACTTTATCACACAGAAAATGACATGCAGGAGAGCTGAATTACATTTGACTGTTCTGAGGTATTACTGCTCATTTTTGGGGAACTGCCTGAAATAGCCAATCAAAATTAAATAAATTAGTTACCTATCCAGATTCATTTGCAAGTGAGCAAGAGTGAACATTTTGTCAGTTTTATTGCTTGCCCTTGTAATATTAAAAATCAGAGCACCAAACAGTAAGGTGTGATACAATATTTATGAGTGAACCTGATATGCAAAGAGGCACAATAATAAACATGGATACATTACATCTATTTTTATTCCTTCTTAAAACCGAGATATCATGGATGAGGTACTTATTGCCTGCCCCTAGCTGCCTTGTGATGACAGTAACACAGCTAGGTCGCTTGCTAAATTCAGAGTAGTTTTAAGTCAATTCCATTGGATTCATATGTTCCATAACTGTGAGGATTACACACACCATAATTTATTTTTATTGAGTTATTTTGTTGAATGTATAAAATATTTCATACTTGAGCACAAATTAATTTCTTCCAAGATTTAATGTTCCTTTAAGGTTATGTAACACATTTTGTTGTACATTAATGAAGAAATGAATTATATCTCAGTGGAAATGTTGAAATCTTATGTTCTTATGAAATTAAGTGCAAGAAAAATATGGTCATTTTATATGGTTAAGAAATAAGGGGAGAACAAATGATAAATAAATAAGATAATTTCTTTGGGAGAGGGTTGCTTTATTCACTTGTTTTACTTTTCAGGTGGGAGGTGCCATGTCTATACAGGGGCTAAAGACTGCAGGCTGTAGTTCTCAGAAATCCCATCACACTCAATACTCATTTAGCTTTCCACTCTGCCATCTTTTTCCTTCACCTTTGGGCGGCACGGTGGCACAGTGGTTAGCACTGCTGCCTCACAGCGCCAGAGACCCGGGTTCAATTCCTGCCTCAGGCGACTGACTGTGTGGAGTTTGCACGTTCTCCCCGTGTCTGCGTGGGTTTCCTCCGGGTGCTCCGGTTTCCTCCCACAGTCCAAAAATGTGCAGGTCAGGTGAATTGGCCATGCTAAATTGCCCATAGTGTTAGGTAAGGGGTAGATGTAGGGGTATGGGTGGGTTGCGCTTCGGCGGGGCGGTGTGGACTTGTTGGGCCGAAGGGCCTGTTTCCACACTGTAAGTAATCTAATCTAATCTAATCTAATCTAATCTTTCTGTCTTCCAGTTCCAGCCATCCACCTGCCTTCACCTTGTTATATTGTCACTTGTCTCACCTTGGTTCTTAGTGAGAAAGAAAATGATTGTGATTTTTGAGAACATAGTAGAACACCTAGTTGATGACCCATGCCACTCCATCCATCACCCAAGAATTTCTGAACGTCAAAGACACTAATATAGAAGAGGACAAAGTCATGGTCTCCTTCAATGTAACAGCTCTATTCATATCAATTAACATCAGCCTGGCCAAAGAAACACTGATCTCACTACTTGACGAATCAAGGACACAAACACCAGACAGCAGCAACTCCATTAGCAAGGACAGCATCCTCAAGCTCGTAGATCTGTGCCTTACTACCCACTTCACCTTCAACGACAAAAACTACAAACAAATTGACGCGACACCCATGGGAATTACCAATATCAGGATTCTTAGCAGAAGCAGTGATGCAGACACTAGAACAAACAGTCCTCTCCATGATCCAACCCAAACTTTGGGTCCGCTATCTGGATGACATCTTTATCGTCATGAAACGGAACAAACTAAAGGAACCCTATAATATCATTAACAAATCCTTACTGGCATACATTCACCAAAAGAGGAAGCAAACAACAACAAGACTCCCCTTCCTAGATGTCACAGTGGAAAGAACAGTCAATGGTGAACCGAAGACCAGCATCTCCAAGAAAGCAACACACACCAACCAGATACTCAACTACAGGAGCAATCATCCCAACACCCACAAATGGAGCTGTATCAGGACATTATATAAATGGGTCACAACATACTGCAGCATCCAGGAACTACAAGCATCAGAAGAAAAGAATTCAGTAACAATGGATACCCGACAAACACAGCCCGCTGATTCTTAAACAACAAAAGCAAACAAGAAGACACAACATGTTCAAACACTCCAGCCACACTAACATACATTAAAGACATATCGGAGGTAGCTACTAGGCTAAACAGAGACACACAGAGGGATTTTTATAGGCCTGGCAATCAAACCAGAACTTCATCAGCAAACAAATTGATTTGGATCCCATTTACCAGCCTCTGAGAAAAAGAACTGGAAATGATATCACCCACCTCAACAGACCAAGCCACATAAATAGAAAGTGGGACAGAACACCAGCGCTTCACCAGAGGCTCACTGATGATGTTAGCTAGCATGGTGACAAAATGTCTGAGAGCAAACCTACCAGCTCAGCGAGCAAACCTACAACCAAAAGAAAATGATAGATGAAATATTTTGTCCATTGGTTGACATGTGGGGTAAACATTTAACGTAGGAAAAAAGACAGTAATGACAAAGAACTGTAGCAGGCAAGTTGTAAAATTAGCACTGAAGGTCCTATTGGAATTCTGCTTAGATGTTGCAATTGTAAAATGTAAGAATGGAAATTTACTGTGCATTTGCATCTGGAGCAAACTTTAGTATATAGGCATTTGATGGAACATAATATTATATAGAAGTAAGGATCAAATGTGTACCATTTGTTGTTTTGGAAAAATGATCAATTGTAGTAATTTGGGAAGGAAAGATTCCTGTAACATGAGAAATTGGCTCATTACTTGCTTGAAGCTTTCCAGCATCATCATAGTGTGTTAGGTTTTATTGGTAGAGTGATTGAGTTCCAGAGCTGTAATTTCATGCTGCACCCTATACAAAATGCTAGTGCGGCCGCACTTGGAATATTGTGTACAGTTCTGGTTGCCCCATTACAGGAAGGATGTGGAAGCATCGGAGAAGGTGCAGAGATTTACCAGGATGTTGCCTGGTTTGGAGGGACGATCTTATGAGGAAAGGCTGAGAGACCTGGGTCTGTTCTCATTGGAAAGAAGAAGGATAAGAGGGGATTTGATAGAGATAAACAAGATGATTAGAGGATTGGATAGGGTAGACAGTGAAAGTCTTTTTCCTAGGATGATGACACCAGCTTGCACAGCATAGCTACAAATTGAGGGGTGATAGATTTAAAACAGATGTCAGAGGCCGGTTCTTTTTTCAGAGTGGTAAGGGCATGGAATGCTCTGCCTGCCAATGTAGTTAACTCAGCCACATTGAGATTTAAACAATCCTTGGATAGGCACATGGATGATGATGGGATAGTGTAGGGGTATGGGCCTAGATTAGTTCACAGGTGAGCGCAACATCGAGGGCCAAAGGGCCTGTTCTGTGCAGTATTGTTCTATGTTCTGTAGGCAGAAAAGAGTTGATAAGCATGCCTAGCCTACATAACCATTGCCAATATAAATCTGTGAGAAATTTGAGCAAATGGAAGATATTTTTAACATAATACGAAAGTGAATAATTAGTGATTACAACATGTTCCTGTAAAATGGCTGTAAAGTCCATTCCAACATAACTGAAAAATAAGTCTTAGTGGGTTGGATTTTGAGTGAATACAATGCACTCAGTGCACAAATCCTTTGGTTAGGAGTTATTTTATTTTTGAGACCATTTGGGTGAATTAAAATGTTCACATCGACAAGTAAGCTGTGCTTCAATATCCTCAGTTACTTCATTCTTCAGGAATGGCATTATTTTCACAGAGAAGCAGAGCTCACAGCAGTGAGGCATGTATGAGTAAGTTATCAGTTTCCAAATTTACAGCTTTCGAAGAATTAATTTTAAGGCATTGCTGAGATTCCAGGATGCAATTATTCATTACTTGTCAGGAAAGTTTCTTTGATCAATGCACTGCCTGATATCAAAGCTGGAAATCAAACATCTCCTCCACTTTTTTCTGTCTGCAGAGTCAGCAGTAGATAGTCTAGGTCAAATAAAGGTTATGCAGAATTTCTTTCCTCTCAGTTTTGAACCTGAAGATACTGCCATACTGTGGTATGGTTTCACACCAGAACCTGATCATTTCCGACCATTCCCCTCCTTTTAAGTGCAACCATAGGCCAGGTTTAGCTTAAGTGCAAAGTGGACTTTGCTGAACTTGATGTCTAAATTCAGAGACTTGTCACTAAGACAGAACAGAGCAAGTGTTGGATGAACTATAAAGAGACCTAAGTAGTGAAAATTTGCATTGTGCATTTTTCAGTCTAATGGGAGGCTGAGAGTTAGTCTTACAGTGGTACACAAATAATTGTCTATGGAAAATGTTGTTCCAGAACATTATTTCAAGTTAAACTACAAAGGTTTCAAGAAGAATCATGGATTCTAGTACCAGCTACATTTTGTACAGGGATCAGGAAATTCTCCACACAGGAGTAATTTCTAAAGAGTGTGAGGTAAGATTTAGCAAGTCTCATGCTAAACATGAATATAATGGTTTTCCTTTTCTGCAACTATCCTGTGATTCAAACCAACGTTGGAACAAAGCTATCAAGAAGTCTGTGTCCAGTAGAGTCCCACTGGGAATTGTGCTGGGACCCGTTTTGCTTGTGGCTAATGTGAATGACTAGAACATTAATGTGGGAGTGTTGAGCAGTAAGTTTGCAGATAATACGAAAATTGGTGGGATGGCAAATAGTGAGGAAGATAGACTTAGACTGCAAGAAAATATAGATGGGCTGGTCAGTGGCAAATGATATTAGATCCAGCCAAATGTGAGGTTATGCACTTGGATAGGACAAACAAAGCAAGGGAATGCATGATGAACAGTCGGACCCCAAAAAGCACCAGGGACCAGAGGGACCTTGGTGTGCGTGCATATTGGTTCATTAATGTATCAAGGCTGTTGCTTAATGCAGTTAAGGCAGCATATGGTATACTTGCTTTTATTAGTTGAGGCATAGTGTTTACGAGCAGCGAGTTATGCTGGTACTGTATAAAATTTTAATAGGGCCACAGCTACGGTATTGTGTGCAGTTCTGGAATCCACACTATAGGAGGGGGTGATAGCATTCGAGGGGGTGCAGAGGATATAGGAGGGAGGTGATAGCACTGGATGGAGTGCAGAGGATATAGGAGGGGGTGTGATAGCACTGGAAAGGATGCAGAGTATATAGGAGGGGGATGACAGCACTGGAGGGGCTGCGGTGGATATAGGAGGGGGGTGATAGCACTGGAGGGGGTGCAGAGGAGATGTACCAGGTTGTTGCCTGGGCTGGAGAATTTCACTTACAAAGAGAGATTGGACAGACTGGGGTTGTTTTCCTCAGAACAGAGGAGATAGAGGGGTATAAGATTATGAGAGGTGGAGGTAGGGTACACAGGGAGAAACTTTTCCCTTGGATGGAGGAATCAATGATGGTGGGGGAGGGGATGAGGGCACAGATTTAAGGTAAGAGACTGAAGGTTCAGACGAGATGTGAGGAAAAACGTATTCAACCAGAGGGTGGTGAGAATCTGGAACTCACTGCCTGTAAGGGTGGGAGAGGCAGAAACCCTCATTACATTCAAGAATGATTTAGATGTGATGCCAAAGCATACTGGGCTAAGAGCCAAGTGGTAGAAAATAGGATTAAAATAGTTAGGTGTTTGTTTTTGACTGGCGTGGATGCAATGAGCCAAAGAGCCTTTTTCTATGCTGTCGGCCTCTGTGACTAGAAGAGTTTGTTCAGCAGGCAAGTCTCCCTTCAGCTCAGTACCATGGAGAATGCAATTCCAAAAAGGTGTCGGATCTAACTTATAAAGTTTACTTTCAGAATCCAGTGAACATTTTTCGTAGACCTTGTGATAAATTGAAACGTTAGGTGTAGTGCTTCTGTCTTTCCTTAGTCTCCAAATGTTGAAATTTCTAACTGTTACAGCTGGCAGGAGAGAGAGGTACAAGAATGATAAATAATCCTTTATCCAGACATACACAGCATTTTCTCTGAAAACTAGGCAGGACAGCGACAAGTTTCAAACAGGGGACTGCCACTTGTCTGGATACTGAACTGCGGGCACCACAGTTGATACTGCAATTACAACTTTAAAACTCAGAGTCAATTTTCTACAGGTTTCAGTTTAAGCCATGTTAACACATTCCTATCCAAATTGCATGGCATAAATATATGTTGTTTAAAAAGTGTGTGTTACCAGTTCATAAAAATACCAATTTTTAATAATTGTATTTTTTAAAAACCTTGTCTAGCTGTGCCACTAATCTAAATACGACTCAAATACATGCTGATTTGCAGATAGAAAGAGAATGGAAGCCTTGCTGGGTTATTATGGCTTTCCTCTGGTAATTCAGGGGTGTTACTGACCCTGCCAAAATGGTATCTCAGCCAAAGCATCTCAAAAGTGAAACTCCCCCAAATCTCTGCTGGATAAAGTCAATTATTTTACATACAGAGACCACCTAGCTGACCTGGCATTGATTTAACTTTCAACACTCTGGTGACACCAGTTCTAATATTTCCATAATGAGTTTATTGTCAGAAAGAATTCTTCATGTAACTACAGACTCTCTGAGTGACGACAATAAAGAATAGAGCTTCCTGCAATATCTTTGACAAGCGCCTTGAGAACAATGGAGGATTCTAGCAGCAAACTTACTACATTAGCCAATGCTGAGCATCTCAAACAGGTTAGCTACTGGAGACTCCAGTTCAAAATGGAGTGATTTAAAAAGAACATTTTCAATAGTCAATATTAATGGAGCCAAAACAAACCCCTTCTCAATATTAGTCTTTCTGTTAATTCCTCATAAAGGTCTGATGGCAATTATTAAACCAAAAATAAGTGTCTTTATCTCAAAAGTTCCTCAACCCCATCAAACAAATTGGTCAGTGCATTGTGGATAGGAGTTGGGATGTCACATTGCAACTATACAGGATATTGGTGAGGCCACTTTTAGAATACTGTGTTCAGTGCTTGGCTCCCTGCTATAGGAAATATGCTGTTAAACTTGAAAGGGTTCAGAAAAAATTAACAAGGACTTTGCTAGGATTGGAGGTTTTGAGCTACAGGGAGAAGCTGTATAAGCTGGGGCTTTTTTGCCTTGGAGTGGAGACTGAGGGGTGACCTTACAGAGGTTTATAAAATCATGAGGGGCATGGATAGGGTAAATAGACAAGGTCTTTTTCCCATGATAGAGGAGTCCAAACCTAGGAGAGCATAAGTTTAAGGTGAGAGGGGTAAGATTTAAAAATGACTTGAGGAGCGACATGTTCACACGGAGTGGTGTGTGTATGGAATGAGCTGTCAGAGGAAGTCAGGGAGGCTGGTACATCTACCACATTTAAAAGGCATTTGGATGGCTACATGAATAGGGAGGGCTTAGAGGGATACAGGCCAAATGCTGGCAAATGGGACTAGATCAGTTTAAGATATCTGGTCGGCATGGACAAGTTGGACCAAAGGGGCTAGTTCTTTGTTGTATAACTCTATGACTATATCTCTGCATTCTACTAATTCTAGCGTACTTTTACATCTCACTTATAACCATTAGCATCTGTGCTATCAGTTGCCTAACCTCCAATATTAGAATTTCTTTCTAAACCTCTCGTTGTTTATCCATATCCTCTTCCTTTAAAACACTCCTTCAAACCTAATCTTTTGACTGAATTTTTGGTTACGTCCCTAATATCTTCTTGTGTAGCCTAGCATCAAATTCTGTCTAATAATACTGAGAGTTTGGGATGTTTTAAGTCATGTAATTGCACTTTATTTTTGTGTTGTTGAAGTGATCACCAACAAGAGAACTGCTGTAAGTTACTAGCAGAGTGTACACAACAGCAGAGTACTGCATTTCCTGAAAACGCTGGAGAAGTTTGGAAATCATCATGGTCTTGACTGAAGGAGCAAGAAAACCTTCAGCAGTTTCACTTCATCTTTCATTCCCCAGTTTAACTGACAATTCCTTGCAAAGTAGTTGTGAAGACAAACCTTTGTTGATCAACTCACATGTTAGGTTGACTCATTACAAATAAACTCTCTGTCAGATGGTCTACTTTCAAAGTCTCTGATATCACAAAACTCAAATGTGACCAGGCTAGGCCATTAAAAATGATGCATTAAAAATGAAGAAAATTCCTTCGTATGAATGTAATTTACATTGTTAGGATGAATTCATTTCTGAAGTTCTGACACTGCAAGTTTGTCGATATAATGTTAGGTGATATTGAATTTACTTGAAACAGTTCCTCCTAACCTGTATTTATGTAGCATTTCCATAATCTTAGGGTGCCCTGGAATAACTTTACAATCAACAACTTGCAGGAATATTGACAGTTTAATGCAGGAAATATGGTTATGAGATATACACAGCATGACCTTACAAGCTACATTTTGACTAAGTTACCTGTGTTACTGAGAGCAGTTGTGGAGTAAATATTTGACAAAGCATCCAATAGGAAACTCCTAGAGTTCTCTGAAATAGTGAGATCGTTAATGGCATGTGAGAAAGTTGACAGGGCCTGAGTTTAAAATCTCACCCTAAAGATAACACCTTCAATAGGGCAGTACTTTCTCAGTGATACATTGCAGTATCAATGCAGATATTTTACTCATGCCTTGAATAGAGCTTGAACTCAAACTTTTAACTTGACTCGATTCATATCGTGAATTAATAACAATACACAGTTATCATTAATACTTCTCAATCTCAAAACAATTTAAAAAGAGACGAGTTGCATTCCCTGATGCACTTTTGCTGCTGGCAATCTTTCCCAGATTAGATTGGGAAGCGCATTAATTGCACTGATGCTTGTTGAGACACTTTTGCAGCATTGTTGTATTTCATCTGGCACTGGAATGGTCTGCCAACCCAACGATGAAGGTCTCACTATGGTATGTCAGAGGAATCATTAGAGCCAAAGGCTCCATTGACATAAAGAGAGACAGCTGAAATATGTGCAACTGCACCCGAGTCCAATCTTGCATTTGCACTTCCACTACGACCCAATTTATGTAGTGGTTGAGATGCCAGATATTTGATCTGGAGAGAAAATGCTGAAAAATCTCAGCAGATCTGGCAGACCTGACGTTTCGAGTCTAACTGACCCTTTGTCAAAGCCAAAACAAGGGAGAAATAGGGAGGTATTTATACGAGGCTGAGAGAAGGTGAGTCATGGCTCCAGAAGCAAAGATAGCAATAAAGAGATGATAATGACAGCGCATAGAGGGATTATAGGGAGGTTAGGAGCTGTGAATGACCAAGGCTGAA
The DNA here is from genome assembly GCF_047496795.1 of Chiloscyllium punctatum. NCBI lineage: Eukaryota > Metazoa > Chordata > Chondrichthyes > Orectolobiformes > Hemiscylliidae > Chiloscyllium > Chiloscyllium punctatum. The sequence goes on from NC_092764.1 coordinate 25,554,703, forward strand.
GCCAGTGCTATGTGACAAAATATGTGGGGAGTGGGGGATGGGGGGAGGGGTGAAGCAGAGGCAAAACGGAAAACAGGGGAGAAGGGTAGCAAAGGGGGAAGAGGAGAGATAAAGGTGATGAGAGAGTGGGGAGCGAGAGAAAGAGAGACAATCAAGAAATAAGAGGTACAGAACAGTGTAAAAAATATATTAAAAAATAAATTAAATAAATGAAATAAAATTATCTGATGTTGTTGAATTCAATGTTGAGACCAGCAGGGTGTAACGTGCCTAATCGGAAGATGAGATGCTGTTCCTCCAGTTTGTGTTGAGCTTCACTGGAACATTGCAGCAGGCCAAGGACAGACATGTGGGCAGGATTGGGTGTTGAAGTGGCAAGCCACAGGAAGGTCCTGGACCTGATTGCATACAGACTGAAGGCGCTCAGCAACGCGATCACCCAGTCGGCGTTTTGTCTCTCCGATATAGACATTGGGAGCAACGAATGCAATAGACCAAATTGAAAGAGGTACAAGTGAAACGCTGCTTAATCTGAAATGAGTGTCTGGGGCCTTGGATGGTGAGCAGGGAAGAGGTAATGGAGCAGGTGTTGCACCATCTGCGATTGCATGGGAAGGTGCCGTGTGTGATGGGAGAGGTGTTAGGTGTGATGGAGGAGTGGACTAGGTTGTCCCGGAGGGAAAGATCTCTGCGGAATGCAGACAGGGAGAGGGAAGAGAAGATGTGCTTAGTGGTGGAGCTTCAACTTCTCATCCACACCCCTGCCCACCCTGCACCTTCCAACAGTCTCAATTTCTCAATCCCATTTCTTCCAGCCTCAGCCCTTGCCATGTGATCACCATACCCTCTGACCTTCCCCTCTCTGAGGCTGAGCGTGCTGTTCTCAGCAAAGGACTCAGCTTTGTACTCTTACGTCCCCACCTCAATGAATTCCGGGCTCGACATGATGCTGAGCTCTTCTTCCGTCACCTTCACCTTCGTGCTCACTTCTTCGGGCAAGAGTCCTCCCCCCGCGCCACAGATCCTTTCACATCCCTCCAACATTCCACCTCTAATTGACATTCCCGCCAGGACAATTTCCTGCCCTTGATCTTTCACTTACAATTATCAATGGGACATTGGCCGCCTTAATTTCTCTGCCCCTCTTACCCATTCCAACCTCTCTCCATCCAAACTTTCTGCCCTTCGCTCCCTTAGGTCCAATCCCAACCTTGTCATCAAACCTGCTGACAAAGGGGGTGCTGCTGGTGTCTGGCGCACTGACCTCTACCTCGTAGAGGCTGAGCGCCAACTCTCAGATTCCTCCTCCTACTTTCTCTTGGGGCATGACTACACCACTGAGCATCAAGCCATCATTTCCAACACTGTGACTGATCTCATTTCCTCTGGATGCCTCCCCCCCAACAGCTTCCAACCTCAGTCTCCCAACCCCAGACAGCCCGGTTCTACCTACTCCCCAAAATCCACAAGGAGGACTGTCCCGGCAGGCCCATTGTGTCAGCATGCTCCTGCCCCACTGAACTTATTTCCTCCTACCTCGACTCCATCCTCACTCCTCTGGTTCATTCTCTCCCCACCTCCATCCGGGATTCCTCTGATGCCTTGCAACACATTGACAGCTTTCAATTCACAGGCCATAACCACCTTCTATTCACCACGGATGTGCAATCTCTTTACACCTCCATCCCACACCAAGACGGCTTGAAAGCTCTTCACTTCTTTCTCGAAGAGGCCCAAACAATCTTCATCCACCACCACTCTCCTCCGCCTGGCTGAACTTGTTCTCTCTCTCAACAACTTCTCCTTCAACTCATCCCATTTTCTCCAAATCAAAGGTGTAGTAATGGGTACTCACATGGGTCCTAGCTATGCCTGCCTTTTCATGGTGTATGTGGAACATTTCTTGTTCCAGGCCTACCCAGGTCCCCTCCCACAACTGCTTTATCAGTACATCGATGACTACTTCGGTGTGGCTTCATGCTCTCGTCCTGACCTGGAAAATTTCATAAACTTCGCTTCCAGTTTCTATCCCTCCATCACCTTCACCTGGACCATCTCCAACACTTGCCTTCCTTTCCTTGACCTTTCTGTCTCCACTTTCAGTAATAGTCTATCCACTAATATCCATTACAAGCCCACTGACTCCCACAGCTATCTGGACTACAGCTCTTCTCACCCTACGTCCTGTAAGGACTCTATCTCTTTCTCTCAGCTCCTTCGCCTCTGCCGCATTTATTCCGATGAGGCCACTTTCCAAAGTGGTGCTCTTAATATGTGCTCCTTCTTCTCCAACCATGGCTTCCCACCTACCGTTGTTGACAGGGCTCTCAACAGCGTGCAGTCCATCTCCCGCACCACGACCCTCACCCCCTCCCTCCCCTCCCAAAACAAGGATAGGGTCCCTCTTGTTCTCACCTTCCACCCACCAGCCTTCATGTCTGTCCTTGGCCTGCTGCAATGTTCCAGTGAAGGTAGTGGGCGGCATGGTGGCACAGTGGTTAGCAGTGCTGCCTCACAGCGCCAGAGACCTGGGTTCAATTCCTGTCTCAGGCGACTCTCTGTGTGGAGTTTGCACATTCTCCCCGTATCTGCGTGGGTTTCCTCCAGGTGCTCCGGTTTCCTCCCACAATCCAAAAATGTGCAGGTTAGGTGAATTGACCATACCAAATTGCCTGTAGGGTTAGGTAAAGGGGTAAATGTAGGGGAATGGGTCTGGGTGGGCTGCGGGTCAGTGTGGACTTGTTGGGCCGAAGGGCCTGTTTCCACACTATAAGTAATCTAAACTCAACGCAAACTGGAGGAACAGCATCTCATCTTCCGATTAGGCACGTTACAGCCTGCCGGTCTCAACACTGAATTCAACAACTTCAGATAATTTTATTTCATTTATTTTATTTATTTTTTAATATATTTTTTACACTGTTCTGTACCTCTTATTTCTTGATTGTCTCTCTTTCTCTCGCTCCCCACTCTCTCATCACCTTTATCTCTCCTCTTCCCCCTTTGCTACCCTTCTCCTGGTTTTCCATTTTGCCTCTGCTTCACCCCTCCCCCCATCCCCCACTCCCCACATATTTTGTCACATAGCACTGGCTTCAGCCTTGGTCATTCACAGCTCCTAACCTCCCTATAATCCCTCTATGCACTTGTCATTATCATCTCTTTATTGCTACCTTTGCTTCTGGAGCCATGACTCACCTTCTCTCAGCCTCATATAAGTATCTCCCTATTTCTCCCCTTTATTTAGTTTTGACAAAGGGTCAGTTAGACTCGAAACGTCAGCTCTTTTCTTTCCTTACAGATGCTGCCAGACCTGCTGAGATTTTCCAGCATTTTCTCTTTTAGTTTCAGATTCCAGCATCCGCAGTAATTTGCTTTTATCCAGTGGCTGGCCTGATTGAGCTGGAAGCCTCCGAAGTCAATTAGAGATTGTCTCCAGGAAGATTGTGGAGTCCGTTTTACTCACAATCATGAGTTCTGAATGCCTTCATAGTCGCCAGATTAAAGTCCCAAGGCCCTCAGAAAAATCCAGTCTATTGTTCCATCTGTCATATGAATTATCATTTATAATTACAACCACACTTTCATCAAGCACCAATTTCTTATGTCTCTTACATTTCAAGCTACGGCATTCCTATTTATATGTTATGAACACTGCAGTATGCAATTTAAATTGTACATTTGAAAAGCACTCACCCTTTAACTCTCATGTTCTATAGCTGGTTAACGGTATACAATTTTCAGGGTTAAAGATTGAAACTTTCTGTTCCTCAGACTGTTTTGTAAAAGCCTATCACAGAAGCTTGTCAAACTACTTTAACTGACTACAGCAACGGCAGATTCCTACCCTTGGAGATAAACTGACCCCCTGGATATGACAACAGTTTCACAGCTAAATTAAGAAGTTCAAGCAGGAAAACACCACCACTTCGTTGTATTCCTAGAAGGATGTTTCCATTATTCTTCTTAAAATGGCTCTATTCCTTTTGCCAGTGTGTCATTTTCACCTCCACCTTAGAATAGTTGGTGAGCCGAGAAAGTTTTTGTGGGTAAGTTATTCAACCATATAAGACGGTATGGCTCAGCCCAGACCTTCACTGACCTCACTCCTTTCCAAGAGAGCTCACTGAATGGCTGTCAAATTCCAGCTAACATCCGTTAATCCATGTCAGATTGGGGATTGAATCCATGACACCTTTTATCTGTGAGGATCATTCGGTCTTGAATTTTTTAAAAATTCATTTCAGTTAAAACTTTATATTAAAGGATTTAAAGGATGAAGTACAACAAGGAAATCTCACATTTAAAATTCCAACTAGAAGTCCCAAACATGATTGCAGATAAAGTTAAAAGATCTCAAGCACCGTAGCAATGAATGAGCTCAAACTTTGACAGGGTGTAAAGCAGGTGGTTGTGAACTGACCACCTCTTATAGGCTCTATCATAGAAACGGGCAGTCAATCCACCAGTGCTAACTCTGTACTCCCCCAGAGGTCCAAAGTCATTCAAGTTTCAATGCAACATTTAACATAGATAGAGGATGTAAGGAGCTGCCAGGAAGAATGCAAAAAATTCTTAGTAACCTTGATATTAGGAGCGACATTTTGCATCTGAGGATGGTGAGCTTTCTAGTTAACCTACAACTTTAGGTGGTCTGAACATTACACAGTTTGGAAACTGAAGTGCTATACTCACAATAAGAAACCTTTTCCCTAAACTGTCACCAAAAAAAACTAATCATACACTTAGTAAAAACAGAAGTGCTCCCTTTTCTCCAAGTCATAAACAACCATGTCAGTTTCAGGTCAGTTTTTTTCTATTCCAGATGGTTGCTTTCAGCAGGAGGACACAGTCCCTATATTAATATCTGCAATAAAATATGGCTTTAAGTATAAGCAACAAGAATGTGGGAGAACAGTATTAGTGGAAAGAAAGCTAGGATAATGAACTTTTATCCTCGTCAATTTCAGTACTGGCAGTAAAAAGACCCGGAGTAATGAGTGCTCCAGGTTTAAACCACAGTTGCTAGGAGGTGAATAATTTGTCCTGATGATGCAAGCCAAGGTACTGCACTCTCTCCAAACGTTTGTCAACACAATATAAAAAATGGTTGCATATTGTCTACTCATTTGTAAGATACGTAATTTACAATGCAACAGCCTCAAGTGCACTTTGCAACACAGCAAATTGTATGCACTAGTAGCTGCTTTTCGAACATAACGCGAATAACGTAAATGGTGTTATTGGAGAATGAGTCATGGTTCAAACGCCACGGTATACTTCTAATACAGTCAGCAGGTTGGCAGCTCTTTTGGGACCCTCCCACCAGAATCTAACTGATAACACAAAAGCTAAGCTGCACTTCAGCAATTATTCCAAAGTGCATTTAACTTATTACAGCAGTGTGACATTTCATAAGTGTTTGCGCAAAGCACCTTTGACTTCTATTTGACCTGATCTATTGATCAATTGCTCATCATGGATTGACTTGATTCTATGGGTTAGTTTATTTAAAACAGTAAAATATATAATAAGTAATGAAGCAGACATTATAACAAACCAACTGATTTCAGAGTGTGCAGCTTGCAGTCCCACAGTAGGCACACAAAGTGACAACTCACACAGCACAGAGTTGTTAAGTGCGAACTCTCTTAAAGTCAAAGTACACATACAACAGAGTAGAGATATTTATGAGCCCGAAGTCCATTTTCCATGTATTCTCTTATATATGACTGCCAACATCAAGTAGCACCTATAATGTGGTAAATGTCCCACAATGATTCACAGGAGCATTGTCAAATACCTTGAGTCATATGAAAGAGATGTCAGGAAGTAACGTTCAAGGAGTGCCTTAAAGAAGTTAAGTAAGGTGGACAGATTTAAAGGAGGAAATTCCAGTGCTTAATGTTCAGGCATCTAGAGGCATTGCCACCAGTGGTGAAATGTTTAAAATCAGAAATGTGTAAGAGATCAGAATTGGGGGAAGAATGCAGAGATCTCAAAGGAGTTGTTGGACTCACGAGGTTACAGAGCTTGGAGAGGTCAAAGCAAGGCTGGCATTTGGAAACAAAGATTTAAACTTTAATGGATCATTTACTATTATAAGTCCTTGAGACTGGGGCAATGGTTGAACAGGCCCTGACACAATTTAGGATACATGCAGCTGAGTATTGGATGAACCCAAGTTAGTGGAAGGTTGAAGATAGTACATCAATCAAAAAAAGCACCAGAACAGCTCAAACTAGAGGTAATAAAGGCATGAGTCAGACTATTCAATCTGGACTGTACCAGAGCTGACCCATAATCTATTGATGGCTACACATAAACACATGCAAATGCAGATACACAACCACCTGATGAAGGAGCAGCACTCCGAAAGCTATTGCTTCCAAATAAACCTGTTGGACTAGAACTTGGTGTTGTGTGATTTTTAACTTTGTACAGATACACTTCCCAGCCTGTGTTGCCAGCTTGAATCCATTAACCCACACTAATATTATACACTGTAATATAAAAACAGAAAGTGCTGGAGGTACGAGACAAGTCAGGCAGCAACTGTGAACAGAGAATTTTTGGACTTTAAAAATATAAAGTTAGCAGCCTTTGTGAAACATTTGCATCTTTGCAATAGGCAAGTGATACCCTCAAAAGGCTGCAAAATCCACACATCGGCAGGATTACAGAGAGGTAACTGATGTTGCTTCCAACCAATGGAATGCTTGATCGGAGACATTGTAACTAGATCACCACACATTACCGATTCTGAAAAGGCCTACAACATAACCATTCTATAATTGGTAATGCAATGTTTGGATTCAATGTACTTTAAACTTTTTTTTAAGGAATGCAACAAAACATAAAGTTTAACATTAACAAAGCATTGAGTTTACTAGACAGCATCATGTCATTGCGAGGCAGGGGTGGACTGTCACAAGACTTGTAATTCCCAGTCTCAGGCTCTATTTTGGCATCATGACATTTGGTGAATATTGTATTCAATAAAAAGCTAGTCTGATGGCAACCATGTAAAACCCATCTGGTTCACTAATGTCCTTTAGGGAAGAAAATCTGCCATCCTTACCTGGTCTGGCCTACATGTAATTCTTGGCCCATAGCAATGTGACCTTTGGGATATTATGTTGGGACTATAAATCCTGGCCTTGCCAATGAAGATCCCATGAGCAAATTTTTAAAAAGTTTTAAGGGCATGGGAATCAAGGTAAACAAAGAATCAGCTATGATCTACTTGAATAGTGAAGCAGGCTTGAGGAACTAAAATGGCCTCTTATTCCAATGATCATAAGCACAATACATGATGGTAGCTTCTATAGTACTTGATTTTTTGTAAATTAAGAACACTCAGCAAAAGGATTCAGATTCTAATTGTTTAAACATGTGCGTTAGTAGAATTTAAAAAGAAAACTTTCCTGCAATAGAGTCTCCAAAAGAGTCCTTCAAAATCCTGCTACATGGCAAGGCCATTTTTAAAAATATTAAACAGTCCTGTTGTTTTTGGTCTTTGGCTCCCAAAAGCTCATTTTTTTCCTTTGATGAAAATAAACAAGTGCTGCTTTAAAATAAAACTAAGTTGTTCAAAAATTGAAGGGTCCTTCCATGAAACCAGTTAATTCACCACAACGGATGCACAGGAGAGACCAGAATGGATCACTATGGAAATTCGACAAGTATCTTCCAAACACACAAACACTTCCATTCAGAAGGCCAAGGGCAGTAGATACATGTAACACCATCACAAGTTCCCCTCCAAGCCACTCACCATGCTGACTCGGAAATGTATCACTGTTCCTTCATTGTCACTGGAATCAAACCGTGGAATTCCCTTTCTAGTTGTAGGTCTACCTACACCATTTGGATCACAACAGTTCAAGAAGACAGCTCACAAGCACCTTCTCAAAGACAAATAAATGGACAGGGAATAAATGTTGACAAGGTAGCAATGCCACATCCCATGAAGGTGGCAAGTAGAGATCAATTGCTTTAGAAATGGATCTTTTGTATCATCATCATTCATTTTCTGAAGTAATGGGTCACTACTTGCTACCCTAATACCCTGCCCCTTGATTTTATCCCTCCATCTTTGTCCCCTTTTCCTAGCTTCTGGATTTACTCAAAAATATATAAATCTCCAGCTTTTGCCCAATTCTAATGAAAAGTCATTGCCCTGAAATACTGGAATTTTAACCTAAAGAAACAGACATCTTTCAGTCAGGTGGAAGATAAAATCTCAAAGTTCTCCTTTCTGACTCAAACCCACCACCAAACCAGCCTTTTCTGGATTTAATGAAGACCAAACATTTCTTTGATGACCAAACCACTCCAAGGAGAACACCACATCATTTCCACTGGCCAATCAGTTTGACCCCCAAGAGGTCAGGTCAGTCAATTTCTGTTCATAACTCCACTAAGAAGCTGCCTAACCAGCTGAGTATTTCCAGTATTTTCAAATTTTGTTTACTAATTTCAGTGCATTTGAGCTGTGTACACATTCTTTGAAAGGAGAACTTCTTTATCCCTTCAATAGTCTCCAGTGAATTCTCGTTCATTTTCTTCCCCACAGTTCTATTAGCATTGGACTGATTTCTAAACTGAACAAGATGTGCCCAGTTACTCAAATTATAATGCCTCAGTTTCATCGAATGTGCAAATTTACATTTTGGGATAGTCTAGTACCAATTCAGCCTTGCCTAATGGTTTCTGAAAGGATTCAACTTCAATCGGTTTGGTCGCAAATGGGGGTAAAGCCTGAGCTCAACCCAGAAACGAGTGAAGAAATCCTGATGTGAACTTCAATTCACAGACTGATGTCTTTAATTGTTGGTAATTTAATGATTCTTGCCCACCACATGCATATAAACACCAACATTCTCCATTTGACGTAATACAAACTATAGAAAGTGCAACAACGACAATTCACTATTCATTGCCTGAAATGAACTTTTAATGATCCGGTATAAGTAAACGGTCGGTAATATAATCTAGCATTTAACTCCTGAGCAGAAAACAACTAACTGATCATATAGTTTACAGTTTAACAAATAAAATAATAGATTAAAGTTTACTATGTTAGATTTGCATTGAAAAGACAAGAACATGCATTTGGTTCAGATTTTCTTTGGAGGGAAAGAAGTAAAAAAAGGGTCACAGTGCATCTGTCTCATTTAAGGTGATAACAATTGTCATGTAGAAGCATTTGAAACCAACGTGGACTTTTTAAGGGATAAACAATTTGCCTGACGCATTTTGAGGAAAGTAATGCCCCTTTCATAATTAAATACTGGAATCCTATCTTGGACTTACAAAAAGACCTTGGTCATGTTAATAGTCAGTTGACAAGCAGGGTAATTTGTCACTCAGGTTCATTTAGTAATGTTGATCACAGGAACAGAGCATGTGTTGATTATCTATCAGAGCAACAGTGAGTCAAATTTATGGCTTCGATAAAGGAGAACTATTCAAATAGAAAAAGCTGGTGTTCATTTAGTTCCCAAAGGCTTACATTGTTTACGTCAATGAGGCTAGAGCCGCAGAGAATTCTGCCAAAAGAAATGAGAAACTGAAGCTGGTTTTGGCAGCACTCAAGCTTTTGTGCTCTAAAAATTATAGAATTATGGAAGCATATACATTTACTGGAATTTTTTTAAAAACGGCTGTTTAACTCAAGGTTCAACAAATCCTTCAACGTTCCAATAGATAAAAGCATTTAAATGATCTCACAACAAAGTACTAGGCCTTTTCTTCATGACCATTGTAGTGTATGGTACTTCAGGGTCCTTATACAAAATATTTACAAGGTTTGGATTCTGCAAGTCGAGTTGCCTGTCTGCAACCACACATAACATTTCAATGAACGGAAAGGTGTCAACTGACTGCAAAGTGACCACAGCAGTATGTGAAACCAGGGATGGTGATTCCTCAGTTGAATCTATGAAAGAGACTGTTCTATTCCAGGAAGCCGGGTGAAGCCAATCTTTTAATGCTTTTACATTTATTTACAGGTTCATACATTATTAGCATTTACCTTTTAACCCAGCTGCCTCATTGATCATCTAAGTCTACTTAGAGGGCTATACTGTATCCCCAATGGGTATTCATTATTTGCATACAATACAGCTTGTTAATAATACAATTAACATGGACTAGAATTGAAGAGCTTTATTGATGGTAGATGACATTTTAAAAGACATCTGGATGGCTACACGAATAGGAAAGGTTTAGAGCAATATGGGCCTAGTGCTGGCAAATAGGACGACATTAGGTTAGGGTATCTGGTCGGCATGGACAAGTTGGACCAAAGGGTCTGTTCCTGTGCTGTACATGTCTATGACATAAAAATGGGATCTTAGGAGATACATTAAATGTTAAGAAATCTTGTTTTTGATATTCCTGGATTTCAATACCTCGGCTCCAGTCACCTTGGCTTGTGGGTTCAGGTTGGTTGCACGATCCTGACATCTCCCTTCCTGCCATCAATCACCACCCCCACCACCACTCTCCCTCCTCCTTCCACCACCACTGCACCACCACCCCCCACACTTTCCTCTCAGCACCCCCTTGTCAACCTTTCTCATGGCTATGCCTGCCTCCAGAGGTCAGGATGGAATGCCAGGTAAACTGCAGCAGCAATGAGGGTCATTGGGAATGTGGCTTCTTGCTACAAAGACAGAAACTAACACAAAAAGCTATTTACATTTCTGTGGTTTCAATTCTCTTCTTTTCTGCTCTTTTGCCTTTCTGATGGGGACAGAAAACTAGGGACAGATGTATCAAGTGTCCCTAAGTTTCCAACAAATTTCCATAAACTTGGCAGAAGGGCAGCAAACATTTGTTGTTTGCACAGGCACTACACTCTCCTTGGGTCAAAGGGGATTGTAGCACAAAGTCCCATAAAGTTTATATTTTAATGGAAGGATAGAGATCTGGTAGCTTTTTTTTCATCCAACTGAGCATTCCAAGAGGTTCCATTTATTCCCATTAACGTGGTTCTCATGATATCACTTTATCATCATTCGCAACTTAACCATTTGAAAATGTTGGTTTAGGGTAGGTTAGGTCGAGAAAAAAGGAATGAGTGTTACTGGCTGGTTTTGTGCAAATCTGATTGTATGATTAACTGTGTTATGATGTTACCAATATGACCTGCATGAAAGAACTCAGGCTGTCATTGGCAAGATGAGATTGGTAACAAGGGTTGAAAATATGTAAGGAATTAAGTATACTGATCAGTCAGTTTTGTGGCATTGGGTTCAGCACACAACTCATTGAAGATAACACTTGTTTGCTGTTCAAAAGAAAATCATTAAATGGGCATATGGTTTACATTACAAAAGTGTCTGGCAAACCATCTTATAATTTATTTACAGACACACAATAAAATGAGTCATACTGAAATGCATCATTATGACAAATATGATCCAACTCTTTTCGCCTTTTCCAAACAAACACATTTTTCATGAAGACAGTACCATTTTAACAAAGCTGACAACCATTTTAGCCATAACATGAAGAGAGTTTTCAATGCTTTTAGACAAAACATTGCAAAATATAGCTTTTGAAAATAATTCCTGGAAAGGAATCCAAGCGTGTCACACAATCTTAGAACGCAGATCATGTTATCTGAACTTCACAATTTAACTTGTTGCAGTATAATTTCCATCCAATCTTATATCATTTTGTAGAACTATTTTAACTTAATTACATTTTGCAAGCAGCATAAATTGACTCGGGCTGATCTGCCTAAAGAATGCAGGTTGACAGGAAATCCATGAGAGGGGTTTAAAAAGTATAAGGCAACAAGGCAGACAGTTAGAAACCAGTGCCACTAACAAAAAAGGGTCATGAACCAAAGGACACAGATATAAGGCAACTGGTAAAGAAATCAAAAGGTGACAAGAGGGAAAACAAATCATGTGCAAGGAATGATCAGGACTCAAAATGCTTGCTTTAGAATGTGGAGGTGGCACATTCAATTGTGACTTTCAAAAAGACATTGGATAATTTTCTCAAGAGAGAAAAACAGTTCAGAGCTATGTGGGTAGGGCTGAGGAGTGGAACTAGCTAAGTGGATTTTGCAGAGACAGCATAGACATAGGGCCAAAAGCTGTCTCCTCCTTCTGTGCAATAACCATTCTGTGATTTTACTGAACATCCATGTTCTGCAATTTAATCCAGAAAATACACCATGCTGAATTGTCCAACAACTTAAACAATATCAGGATGTCAAAATCTAGGCTAAAATCTGACTAACACTTAGAACTTGCTCATTTTGATTTAAGATGTGTACAGCTTTCCCTGTATAAAATCTGATAACACTCACAGCAAAATCTTTGCTGCTCTTCTCCACACAAGACCTTCCCTTGAGCATGAACAGAAATCAGTTGATTATAAAATGGATTTTATTGTTGACCCCAACAGACTTGACCCACTGTCCTCCAATTCCTCATTTAAATGTAATGCAGTACGTTACATGAATGTCCGAAGCAGTTCTCTGTGCACCTCTCAATCTGAGCAATGCTGGCTTTTTTCATTCCCACTTAGTTGCAAACAGCACAGCTATATTCCAATTGAATTCAGTTTCAAAAATGTGGGACAAGGAAGATACATTTTAAAGACTTAAATGTTAAAAATAAATATTCCTTTTCAGAACATTTAATCAAATGGAAAGAGGAAATGTTGATTTTGTGATATTTTTCAAAGTGTTAGATAGAGCATGTTAAGATAAGATTAACGTGTCAAGCTCACTGGTGAGATAGCTCATCCCATCACAGCCCTTAACACTGGAGCCATGGGTCACCAGCTGCCTGTGGCCATTATAAACAAGCAAACAGTCAACATATACTCCTCAGCTAGGATAAATTTTCTTCTTTTCACAGGGAAGGGGTTGTGAGTGGCTTGTAAAGGCCACACGTGCATATCTCTGGGCAGCAGATTGCTCTTTGATAGGGGTAATCAGAGACAAGATTAAGAGTGGTGCTGGAAAAGCACAGCAGGTCAGGCAGCATCCGAGGAGCAGGAACATCGATGTCTCGGGCAGGAGTCCTTCATCAGGAATGAGGTAATCAGAGACCCAACAACATCTCCGTCCAACTTGAAAGGCAGTTCACCGCGCTTTCCTATTCAGGAAACTAGATCTCCTTTTTGCCCTTTGGGGAGAAAGCTGATCAGGGAGGTGGCGAGTCCTGGCCATTAAGCTGTTATTAATTGATCACTTAAGGGTTTTAAGAGCTGGTGAGTGAAGAACATCACCCATGGGACCTTTTCACCCAGCACTTAATTGCAGAGGAGTAACGCAGCATTTTCCTCTAGAATCAACTCGTTCAATTATTCCTTCCTGCCGGCCCCAGAAAGGAGAAAATTCCATTAACTCTGTTTTTATGAGTTTCATCATTGGTTAAGTGGTTAAATATAAATAAACAAACTCACAGCTAAGCCAACAAGAGACAATATAAAATATGGCGGAGTGATCCGTAATGTTCATGGAATCATACAATTAAGGCCTTTCAGCCCACCAAGTCTGTACTGTCAAAAAATAGTGTTGTGGGACTTTAACTCCCCCTCCCACTCCGCCAGCTTTCTCATTTCCCCTCCCCCCACCTTTTCTCAGTCCCAACCCTCAGACTCAGCACCGCCTTCTTGACCTGCAATCTTCTTCCCGACCTCTCCGGCCTATCACCCTCACCTTAACCTCCTTCCACCTATTCCCAACGCACTTCCCCCAAGTCCCTCCTCCCTACCTTTTATCTTAGCCTGCTTGGCACACCCTCCTCATTCCTGAAGAAGGGCTTATGCCCAAAACGTCGATTCTCCTTCTCCTTTGATGCTGCCTGACCTGCTGCACTTTTCCAGCAACATATTTTTAAGCTCTGATCTCCAGCATCTGCAGTCCTCACTTTCTCCTAGTGGGACCTACACCAGTCTCACCTTCCAGCATTTGGACCATAACTTTGAATGTTATGAAATTGAGTGCTCATCCAAATAATTTTTAAAGACTGTGAGGCTACCCTTGTAGGCAATGCATTCCAAACACCTTCCACCTCCAGGGTGAAAAACTATTTTTTTCAAGTACCCTCTAAACCTGCTGTTTTTCAACTTTAAAAATGCTCCCTTTTTATTCACCCTCTCCATGTCCCTCATAACAAAATGCACCACTACCAAATCCCTCACTTAACCTACTCTGCTCTAAAAGAAAATAACCCACACTTGTCGAATCTCTTTTCATTGCTTCAATGTTCCAGGCCAAGCAACATCCTGGCAAATCTACATTGCACCCCCTTCCAATGCAAATCACATCCTTCCTATTGTGTAGTGACCAGAACTGTACTCAGTCCTCAGCTGTTGCCCCAAAGTTCTGTGCAGCTCCAAACTGACCACCCCTGCTCTCAACCTTTGCCACAACTGATAAAGGCAAGCAACCCACATGCCTTCTTAACTACCTTATTTACCTGTCCTGCTACCTTCAGGGATCTGTGGACAAACATCCCAGAATCCCCCTGTTCCTCTGAGCTTCTCAGTTTCCAGACATTCGCTGAGTGCTCCCTTGTCTTGTTTCCTCTTCCAAATGGCATCACCTTGCATTTATCCAAAGTAAAATTCCATCTGTCATGGATCTGCTCATCAAAATTTGTTTATGCCTTCCAGTAACCTAGCACCTTCCTCCACATGGTCAACCACCAAGCCAATCTTTGTTGTCTGCAAATTTATTTTCACCACCCCCACATTCTCAACTACATCATTTATAGATATCACAAACAATAAGAGACCCAGCAATAATCCCTCTGTTACACTGTTGCACACCAGCCTCCAGGCACAAAAACAGCCTTCTACCACTACTCTATCTCCTGTTAGTCAGTCAATTTTGGATCCAAATTGTAAAGTTACCCTATATCCCATGAGTTTTTACCTTCTTTATCAATTTCCTATGTGGGACACTGTCAAACACCTTACTGAAATTCATTCAAACTCCATCAACTGTTCTACCCTCATCCAAACACTTACTCCAACCTACAGCGCCTAGTCGACAGCTTGACAAAACTCAACTTCATTTTTAAAAATCACACGACACCAGGTTATAGTCCAACAGGATTATATGGAAGCACTAGCTTTCGAGGCACTGCCTCTTCATGAGGTGGTTGTGGAACATGACCACATGACACAGAATTTACAGCAAAAAAGTGATACAGTGTCATGAAGTTTAAATTTAAGAACTATAACCTAGTGTTTTGTGATTTTTACCTAAAGTTGTTCAATATATCATTACAACTCCATGACACTGTAACCATTTTGCTATAAATTCTGTGTCATATGATCATGTTCCACAACCACCTGATGAAGAGACAGCGCCTCGAAAGCTACTGCTTCCAAATAAACCTGTTGGACTACAACCTGGTGTTGTGTGATTTTTTAACTTTGTCCACCCCAGTCCAACATTGGCACCTCCAAATCACAACTGTATTTTGGCATACATCTTCTATTGTACACAGCTGCCTCAGTTCACTTATATGGATGGTGGAGGAAGAACATCTTTAAGATGGTGCATGAAATGCTGATCAAACAGGATCCTTTGACCTGGATTGTGCTTAACATCTTGAATACTGTTGGAAGACACACTCATCTGGGTAAGTGTAGAATATTTCATTTCAATCCTAGGTTGTAAATGGTGGCAAATCAAGAAATGAGAGGTTGCAGAATTCCCAAATTCAGGCCTGCTCTTGTAGTTAAGAGTATTTACATGGCTGGTCCCTTTAGATCTCTGGTCATTGGCAATCCCTGGATGTTTGTGGTGGTGGATTTAGTGATAGGGTGCACTAGAGTTTCATAATTCATACATCTGTGAAATAAGTACATGTATTTAAAGCACCAACAACCTGGCAGGTTAAATCAGATTGAATGAAATAAACTGCAATAATAGTTGTAAAAAAAATTGAACTATTTTTGGTCTGTTGGAAGTAAAAATGGACATATGTCACACATTAACCATAATGCCTAACAGTTACTCTTAAAGTGCGATATTTGGTAGATGATAATATAATGAGGCCTTTTACTGTTTTGGAGGAGCAAGTGTACTCTGGCATGAAACAGGAAGTGTTAAAAGGAAGTATCATTGTTCTTTAACACTATATTTGAAAAAACATGTTTGTACAGCAAACAGGAAATAGTTTGAATTTATTTCAGCTAAAAGATGCACAGCAAATGAACATGCAAAGATTCATTTGGTACAAATGACTACAGTTCTGAGAGAATTATGCACTTAAAACAATTATTCTGATGTAATTTAACAAAGGCAAACAAAATATAAACGCAATGGTTATCTTTTTCTAGGTCAGGACCCTGCTTTCGGGTCAAATGTGGTCCTGATCCCTCACCATATTGTAAATAAACAACTGATATTTTCTTGAAAAAACAAAAACAGAAGCTGAGCTTTTCTAGCAACAGGTCTGGCAGCAGTTGTGAAGAGAAATCAAAGTTAATGTTTCAAGTCTGGTGATCCTTCCTCAGAACTTGAAATCCCGTTGGTGAGGGCAGCAGAACTTTTTCCAAGGTGGGCACGCACGGAAGAGATGTGGCTGTGAATTAAAAACTAAAGAAAACCTAAAAAGAACAATGGATGCTGTAAATCATTCTCAGAAGGGTCATCGGACCTGAAATGTTAACTCTAAATTCTCTTCACAGTTGCTGCCAGACCTGCTAAGCTTCTCCAGCAACTTCTGATTTTGTTTGATTTACAGCATCTGCAGTTCTTTCAGTTTTTATTTGATATTTGCTTGAATTCCATTAGTGGCCAGAGGATATTTTTATTGTCCAGTTAGGGATGGCAATGCAGTCCCGAATGGAAGCCATCCATTTTGTGTAAATTTGGGGTTTATAATATTACTGAAATCTCAATCCCAAAATAAACGGAAGAGAACTGTGTGAATGGTTCTGAAGTCTGCCCAAGAGCAAATCTGGGTAGTTTGGTTGTTAGAGATTAAAATAGGATGCAGGTTCTTTCACTGAAAAGATGCAAGCTGTTTACATGTGGAGGCAATGGCAGCGGTCAGTGTGCTATCAGCAGATAAACAGACAGCCTCCAAAGTTTCAGAAAAATGCTTGCATTGTAAACAACTCTACTTTTAACTGTCATATTAACAGTGCAATGAAAAAATTCCACACTTTCAAGGGTGAAAGAAATCAATTGTTTATCATGATCTGCAACTTAATAGTCAAGGAACACCTGATGAAAATCTATCAAAAAAAGTATGTTACTACACCACATATAGCAACTCTCGTTTATATTTGATTAATAAGATCATTGTATTCTATGTCAGAAATGGGTCAAACAAATAGACACATTGCAATTTTTGCCTCCTTTGTACAAAATGCAAACTTGTACGCCAGTTTAATCTTTTGTGTGATAGGTGGGTTGTCGTGTGGCTAAACTTGGCTCTTAATTTAAATAGAGAAAAGTAGAAGTAGAAGAAAGTCGGCTTCTACCCGAGAACACTGCCAAAACAAACGTGTACATCAATACACACCCAATCAGCTAAATATTCCCCATATATGTTGGAGGAACAATCTGGGAAAATGTTGAGCACCAATCATACCATGGCAGCTGGCTCTCCTAAAGGCAACCATTAACAAGGAGATTCAGCACTGGGTTAGCTTTACCTACTCCGCCTTCTACAAACTATGGCAGTGTATGTTTGCCAACAAAGACCGCTGAAAGTCAAAAATGTCCTCATACAGAGTGTAATTGTTATCACCACACTCTTGAGGGCAGTGAGATCTGGATTACGTGTCAGCAACACAAGAGTACTAGATAATCCCATTGGCAATGCCTCTATAACAATGTCCAGATTCATTGGGAAGACTGCTGAGAAAACATCATTTTTCTTCTTGAAGCCATTCCTGCAATAATTCAGGTAAAACCCTTGGAAAAATCAACTACAGACATCCGGACAATATGTCTGGGAAGGCCCAGAAGCATCTCCCTGACAAGGTCCTGTTTTCTCAAGTATAGTCAGCACCCAGAGCAAAACAAAGAAATGGGAACTGTGCACTAAAAAGCAATCACTTACACTCTTGGGAGGGGACAACTGGAAGTCATGTTGGCTAGGGGAATGTAAAAGCTAAATCAGGAATATTACAGCATTATTTCAATGTAACTTACTACAGCACAACAAAGGAAAACAGGTTCAAGACAATAGAAAGTAAATTTCAGGCTGACCTTAAAGCAACTCAGAGGATCTCCTTGAAATGCAGCCATATGATGATAATAATTAGGAGTCAGCCATGATTTGTTCAAAATGATGTCAACAAGTTCATCAAGCTGCAATATGTTTTATATCCAAATATTTGAATGATGAGGCAACACTGCAGCAAAGAAAACTAAGCAAATCCTACACTCTGCAATGCACAACCTAGGGGATGTCCTGCTTGACAAAGATCTGCTGTTCAAGAATCACGCTGCTCAGCCCCCATGAAGACCCATGCCATAAAGACCCATGACTAAACATCATCCTCAATTCAAAGAGCAGCCAATTTTGTTAGTTTACATGTTGGGACTATTTGGAGTAGTCTTAGTTTATGACCCCTTCACCAGGGTTTTCAGAAAAATTGCCAACTACTTTGTACTCCATAGTCTTACTGAAATGGCCCCAACTTTAACCTTACCCACCTTCAAAAAGGAATAGGTTGGATTCTGACAACTCAAAATTACATCCAATCAAGTTCAGTGGAGTGGAAAATTAGAGGGTGGGGTTGTCCTTCATGTCCACTCTGAGTTCTCCATTCTTGATGGAAGAGTTTGTTATGTTTGGGATAATAGAGGTCTCAGCATGGATGTCACCAACCAGGATAGCGAATCCATAGTGGTCTGAGAAGATTACACAAGTAATTAGCAGTGACACCTACAACGCATCAAAGGGAGTGATGTATTGAGGACTAAATCCAAGTCCATTCCTAAGTGCCAGTATTTCTTAAAGTACCACAGGAAGTGGTGGAAGCTGTTACAATTACAACATTTAAAAGGCATCTGGATGGGTATATGAATAGAAAGGGTTTAGCGGAATACGGGCCAAATGCTGGCAAATGGGACGTGATAAATTTATAGAATATATAGACGAGTTGGACCAAAGGGCCTGTTTTTGTGCTGTACCACATTATGACTCCAGTTGCTAAACAACGGTGCCGAAAACCCCTTGCCCATTTTTCAATTCTATCTATTGTCACTTTAAGCCGACTCCTATTGTGTTATAATCAGCAAGTCCGCAGCAGAAGGTGTGTGCAGTACAGCTATTTCCTTCATTATGTTTGCCTGAAAAGGTAACAGCTTGGTGCCTTCATTTCATATTTGTGACTCCTAAAACCTTGTGGAAGGTTTAAGCATCCTGCTGGCAACCTGCTAGGATTCTGCTAGCCCTAAACTTTTAAACAATATGCATTCAGGATAAGCCAATAAATTTTGTACTGACTGCCCCACCTGTCAGCACACAATTTAAAAGGCCATGCAGTGGATATCCTCTGAACAGCACAATATCATTGACTCAATTCACTTAAAAAGTGTCATGTTTTAAGTATTCACAAGCTGCTGTGATATGAAGTTGTTGATTTTTAATTAACAAAAGCAATCTTAGTAGAAGCTGCCTAGTCCATGCCTGGGGCAGCAGGGGTTTGGATATGACTCTGTCGGGAGGTGGGGTGAGCTGTGAAAGGGGTTGGAATCTCATGCTTCTTTCTTTGACCTTCAGTAACAGGACATAAAGCCCCTGATCTGTACATTTGGTAATGCCAAATTCGACAGTAATTTTGGAGGATAAGCATCTAGTTTTGTACTCCCAGTACAATTACAGGTGTTTAACTGCCCCCTAATTGCAGTTTACAAATGATTAAGATGATTAGTGCATCTACCCTTCCATTAGCTAGCTCACTGTGTGGGACGTTTGAACCACATTTTGCCCACAGACTGAAATGAATAGAATTGTGTATCAGTCAGTGGTTTCTCCTAAAAGGCTTCACATAGCCTACAGTTAACCTCTGATTAACATACAGGCATGAACGTTTGGGCTTCCAGCTATTGCTATGATTTTTCTCTGGCCACGATAACATAGTTTTCTAGCAATTAACTCCATGAACTCCAAAGAAAGGCAATGAGAAAAGCAACACAGGCCAAGAGAATGCTTTTGACTCTGCCTCAAAAAAAAATTGCCTATCCCTCTGTGAGCAAATCCTGTGACACATGCTTGGTTCAAAGAAATTGCCATTGAAAGTGTGAGCTGTAATTTCCTGTAATACTGCAGAAGTTCTCCATGTGTTTAAATGTGCTTCCTGTCCAAAAATTCTCGTTCACTGTTATGATGACGATGGAAACTTTACCAGCTAACCCCTTCCCCACAACATCCTCATGACAAATGCATTGAGCAAACTCGCAGCTTAAACCATGAAACTGTTCTTCAAGTGTGTTCAGTCACTACTATTATATTATTGAGAAGCAAGTCTAAAACATTAAATGGAGTTTAAGTTATGTGCTGACAGGTGGTGTGGTGAGTGCTAAAGTGTTGCTAAGAAACATAAAATATACTGTGGATACAGCTTTACAGCATCTTGCAGTGTAGTTTCTTTATGTTTATATCACTGTGATATCTGTCACACTTGACAAATAAATGTTTGTTTCAGCTTTTAGGTGTATACGGGCATTTGGATAAAGAAGAGTTCCCAAACAGCAATTCTGGATGACATTTTGCACATGTTAATGTCATATTAATAGTACAAAATTTACATAGTAGGGAAATCTTTCCTCCCACACCAAACATTTTCACAGCCATCATTCATTGCTTCAAAGTATTTGAATATGATGTTTTGTGTTATTACAGAGTTAATTTAATATTTACAAAATCCAGTTGCTGAACTTGTGTTAAATGAGTTATATACAAAAAATAAATTGAATTTGGAGTGATTATAAAATCCAGGCAGAAGCATTAGAGTGTTACCAAAAGCAAATTAATCATATTAGGATTCTTTTCCCCCCCCAAAGTTTGTTAGCACATGGAATACCAGAAATGGAGATGAGGCAAAATCTATAAAAAGAGCTTAAATGAAGAAGCAGCAGAAAGAAAATGGAAAGTGCAAACAAAAAGAACTCAATAGTTAACAGCTTTGTCTGTAATTTTATGAGTGCTGACCTCACTTTTCTATTCTCGGTCTATGTGAAAGCTTCATTGCAAGTTGTTGCAATTGTAACTGATAAAGGATTGGTTTGGCTCTGGTGGCTGGT
Organism: Chiloscyllium punctatum; assembly: GCF_047496795.1. Lineage (NCBI taxonomy): Eukaryota > Metazoa > Chordata > Chondrichthyes > Orectolobiformes > Hemiscylliidae > Chiloscyllium > Chiloscyllium punctatum. Next base: position 25,575,968 of record NC_092764.1, read on the forward strand.
GGGATGGCTGGTTTGTGAAGCAGAATGACATCAACAGCATGGGTTCAACTCCCACACTGGCTAAGGTTACCTTGAAGGATTTGCCTTCTCAACCTCTCCCTGCAGCTGAGGCATGGTGACTCACAGGTGCTCCGGTTTCCTCCCACAATCCAAAAATGTGCAGGTCAGGTGAATTGGCCATGCTAAGTTGCCCATAGTGTTCAGTGCATTAGTAAGAGGGAAACGGGTCTGCGTGGGCTACTCTTCGGAGGGCCAGTGTGGACTGATTGGGCCGAAGGGCCTGTTTCCACACTGTAGGGAATCTAATCTAATCTGATATCTTCCTAAACACATGTTTCATAGAATAAAGCCTTTTTTTTAATATTATTGACAGGAAATGATCAAGTCAGATACACTGCAGCGAACTCCAGATCTCAACAATATAAATAGATGGTAGCAGCAGCAGCATACAAACAGTGCAGTTCTTACATGTGGGAACATTATCAGGTCACATTATCAAGAACCAAACTCCTCCACTGACTATAATAAAGCTTCAGTTAAGATCAGGAGACAAATTGAATTTTCCACTCGTATGATCTCTTAATATTAATGAGAAAATTACCATTCCTGACCAAGAAAATGGCCTTGGATCATGTCAGCTTTTGGCAAATGATCAGGTTGGCATTAAAGCAGTCCTTCAATGCCAGAGTATGCTTTATTCTGAAAAATCCATCACTGATAGATGGAACTCAAATTAATTTGGTCTTCCAATCCATCACAGAGATTTCCACAGCAAGAATGGAAAGAACATTTTTTCACATGACTTATGGCAGTTCTTTGCTAAGAGAGAAATGAGCCATAACGTGCTTCCAGAAGTCTTTTTATTTACATTGAATGAATATTACTTTTAGTTATTTAATTAATTCAATGGATATGTTACTCCATGAGGTTTGGCACAAGAAAGAAAATCTGGGATCAATGTCTGCAGACCATATAATTCCATTTTAAAAATGCTTCACATGTGAACAAATACTTTAGATTTTCACTAAGTAACTATGCTGTTGTTCTCATTAAAAAAATGACCAGCACATGAAAGTACAGACTATAATATATAGAATGTAATTACATTGGAGGTGGTTCAGAGAAGGTTCAATAGATTAATTCCAGCGTTGAGCAGGAATTGTTTTATGAGCAGAGACTGAGCAGTTTCAGCCTATATTTGCTGGAGTATAGTAGAACGAGAGGTGATCTAATTCAGGTATGCAAGATGCAAAACGGGGTTGACAAAATAGACATTGGGCAGACATTTCCCCTTGTGGGGCATTCTGGAATTAGGAGCTCTTAGATTTAGACTATGGGGTGGCAGAACTAAAACAAAGATGAAGAGGAATTACTTCATTCAAGGGCCTGTGAATCTGTGGAATCACTATACACCAGAGGGTGGTGAATGCTGGGACTCACTAAATTTAAGGAGGCAGACAGACAGAGTTTTAATTAGTAATGGGTTAAAGGGTTTATGGGCAATGGGCAGGAATGTGGAGTCAGGTAGTGATGAGATTGGCCATGATTGTAATGAATGGCCTACTCCTGTTCAGAGTTCTTATGTTCTTATATTAGCGTTCTATTACAATGCATGCAATTAAGGAAATTATGAAAAAGAATTCCAAGCTGCCATAAAATATTGACTTCTACATCACTGAAGTATACCATGGGTTTGGGAAGAATCTACTTTGATTGCCACTGCACACGGATGGATTGAAAGGGTCAGTTAGACTCGAAACGTCAGCTCTTTTCTCTCCTTACAGATGCTGCCAGACCTGCTGAGATTTTCCAGTACTTTCTCTTTTGAACTAATCTGAAGTGATCTAAGAACAAAAATGCAGAGATTCAATGAAGCTTTGGAATGAGATCATTGCATCGAGCATGACTTTGCAATCACACATCATCCAACACTAATGTTGCTACCACATGTATATCCAAAAGATTTCAATAATGTAAAAAAATTAGCATTTCCAATAATAAGGTTCTGCGATATTAATTCCTTACGATCATTTAACACTTCGAAAACTTTTTTCGGACAATCAGCTTCTAATCTCGGCACGGATTAGATTTCTATTCCCTCGAGTATCCAAGATTAACCAGAGATGCAATTGGGCTGTTCAAGATTATTAAAGCATTTGATAGGTTCAATAGAGAGATGCTATTTAGTCTGCTGGGGTAGTTCACAATAACGGAGACGTAACTTTAAATGTGAACCTATCCCATTCAGGGAATCTGTCGGGGCCCTTCTTCACAGGAGGAACAGTGAAATGTAGGAACACTGTTACCCAAACAAACCTATCATCACCCCAACTGAAAATGTCCGTGCTGCTTTTGACAGATTTTATGTAACTAATATTGCACATGGAACTAAGGTTAGTGGTTGGAATAATGATCATGAACTAACTCATGTTGGGACAGGCCCGAGGTGCTGAAGGCCTGTTCTTTGTTTCATATTCCAATTATGAATTCCTTTTTAAATATTTTTGTGAAGAAAACATTATTTTACATGTCACTGCTGCTGAACAGGTTCCAAAATCTGAAATTTTGAAATGGTTTCAGATAACTGAAAGAGCCTATGTTTTGATGAAGATAGCAGTACATAAATGCCTTGGAGTGTTCGCGAAAATAAAGGGACTATGCAAATACAAGTTCCTATTGGGTAAAAAGGTGATCTTGGAAGAACAAATGCAAAATTGAAAATATACACAACACCTGCCCCCTCATCAAAATTCGAAATGCCAATAAAAAGGCAACTATACAATAGTAAAAGCAGATAGGAGCCAGAGCTCAAATATCTTTCACTTTTAATTACTTTGAAATATTAGATTCTGCTCTTAAAATATATCATTAGAAATTAGCCAAAGGCTTGTACATTTTAAAGATGAAAATCTTACATATAAGCCTTAGGCTTTAGATCTTTTTTGATTTTTCAATATTAGTCAAATTTATGAACAGTACAAAATTACTGATCAGCTGCAGCACCATTATGAAACAATCCTAAATGAAGTGTGTATTGACTGTGCATTAAAGCACTCTGCAATCTATTTGGTATAAGGCCAAGGGCTTTCATTATACAACCATATCCAAAACATCAGATAAGAATGTCTACTGTGAAATGAAAGCTAAAACTGGCTCAGGTAAACAAGGGCACATTTCAGGAGATAAATTTTAAAACTTTCTTTAAATACTTAGGTGTGTGGTTTAAAATTGAAACTGTGTAGAGAGACTGAAAGCTCAGTGCATGAAGTGACCAATTAGAACTTCCTCTTTGAGAACTCAGTTGTAGAGAGTTGATGGCTGTTTAGAGCAAGGGGAACCACATTTTGTAGCAGTTATTCATGCAGGTATACATTTAACAAAAAATACAAAGACTCAGTTTTCATTTTCATGCAGTCTGGATCTATCATTATCAATCTAAACACACAATCACAAGTGCACAAATCTAATTCAGTAAATCATCCTGTTGTTCAAGAATCATATGCAGACCAGAGATGACTTCAGCAACAGGCCAGAGCACAATCACATTCATGTCCATTATAAAAATGTAGTTTTCCAGCAGCCACAGATTTTGGCTTCAGTAATTAACCCCAGTTTATATTGGCATTAAACCATTCAATAATGAAAATGACTGCCAAAAACTGGAAGCACGTTAAGCCATTACCAACAAACTAAACCTCAATCAGTATTACACTTTAACGCAAGCCTTCATTAATCATTATTCTGCTTTGCTTCCAAACCTGAATGCAATCTCCATTCCAGATTTCCTCGCTTCAGTTATAACATTCCAAGTTGCCTGCAAATGTGTGGAGGTGCAATGTCAAAGTAAACATGAGAGGAACAGCTACTTCTTTCCCAAATTGCCATTCACTATTACAACCTTCCTCCTACGATACTGTACCATCACAATTTCAGTCATGATAGAGGGGAAAGAGGAGACAAACTTGAAACAGATTATTTGATTAGATTCCAAACACGTGGAAACAGGCCCTTCAGCCCAACCAGTCCACATTGACTCTCCGAAGAGAGTCTGGGTGGGTTACTCTTCGCTCACTTCCCTCTGACTAATACACCTAACACTATGGGCAATTTAATATGGCCAATTCACCTGACCTGCACATCTTTGGACTGTGGGAGGAAACTGGAGCACCCGGAGGAAACCCACACAGACACGGAGAGAATGTGCAAACTCTACACAGACAGTCACCCGAGGCTGGAATTGAACCTGGGACTCTAGTGCTGTGAGGCAGCAGTGCTAACCACTGAGCCACCGTGCCACACATATTCCCCAGCATCTTTAGTACTTTCAATCATTTAGTTCTCTCAAATTTAAATAGCCTGACCAATTAGGATTAATTAATTTTTTTTCTTCCTGATTTGTCATTTGTTAATTTGTGTTGATTTGTTTCCATTTTAGATAGAAGGCACTAAATGTCAGATATCTGGAATTTTGAACAGAGTTCCAACGAAAAGTCATTGATCTGAAATGTTAACTGTTTCTCTCTCTCCCAAGACTGAGCCACCGTGCTGCCCTTTCTTTTGGGCATTTCCTGAAGTTTGAAGACTCAGCCTTGCCTTTCACCTGGGGAATTAAGGGAAACTGACATTTTAAAAACACAAAATTCAAATTTTGTATACCATATTGGTGCAACACATATTTGTCAAACTGGAAACTTTCAATGTCATAGCAATGGCTTTTGGTGGTCCAAATATTGACAATCTATTGGAAATTTCTAGATAATACATTTAATAGAAGGAGCCTCAGGGATCTATTCTCTCATCCTTACCATCTCTCAAATAAAGTATTAACAATGGCAGTTGTAGAAATGATTCAAAAAGCAATCTCAATGGCAAATCTAAGTAAGGGTTAAAGGTACACAATCTGTACATTGAACAATTTTATAGGCCCAGGTTGAAGTCTAATGCACTGCCCTTGTGTTTTATTTTTATAGCTGTTTAATTTGGTCCCACTTTATGGAGAGGGCCTAATTATTGGTTGCTATGCTTCAACATTAGCTAAATAATTCAGATGTTAATAAAGCTTAGACATTAGTAAATATCTAAAATTGAGCTCAATTTAAGTGCAAAATAGTACAACATATGAGGTCCCTGTTCAACCTTCTCTGCTCCAAAGAAAACCACCCAAGCTTATCTTCATAACGAAAGCGCTCTGTCCCAAGCAACATTCTGGTAAATCTCCTCTGCACCCCCTCAAGTACAATCAGTGACATCCTTCCTATAGCACAAGTGATCAGAATGTTTTGTGGACTGGGATGTCATGAAGGGAATGGAGATAACAGCAAAAGTACAAAGTTGGAGAAGGGATTATTGTAAAATAATGCCATTGTAAGTACACTTATTCAAATCTCAGAAAAACCACAATAGTTAAACTTTGAAGGCTCTTTCATCACCAATCCCTGACCTTGCCACAATATTGGTTAATTAACATACTATGCTTGTACTGGATTATAAAGGAAAAACTGACACGGATACCGGATTTGACACTCACTGAAAAGGTACTGAATGTGACACATTAACATTAAATAGGTACTGCATGTAATACACTCTCCTTTCCTCAATACGCATTATATTGCCACAAAATGAATTGAACATAAACATTAAAGTCATTAGTACTATCTCTAGCTATTGACATGTAGAAAACTTTTGGCAGGACATAAAGTACCATGTGCGCAAATATAGTTTATTCTTTTGTGCATTTGCGCTGCCAATTGGCTTAAAGCAACAGATTTTATTCACAGGATGTGGCATCGTTGGTCAGGACAACTTTAACTGCCACAATTCTATTGCTCAAGATGACAGTGATGAATCACCCTCACCAACAGACTGGCTTGCTGGGCCATTTCAAAGGGCAATTAAAACTCAGCCGCAGTGCTGTGGGTTTGCAATCAGTATTGGCAGACCACGTAAGGACATCAGATTTACTTTGCTAAAGGACATTTGTGAACCAGATGGATTCAAGGATAGGATATTCACCGATTAATTCAAACTGGTTCACTCAAACCACTTGGCTTTGATTTTGATTACCATCTGGAAAGTATACAAGATTCTAGACACCCATTCAGTCTGTTACGGTAGAGTGGTAGTGTCCCTACTCTGGTTCAAAACTCACCTACTCCAGAAGTATGTAATAACATCATTGATCAGGTTGGATTGAATGGAAGAGAATGGTATTCACTTTGTCAAGCAATCCATCAACCACCTTCAGTTCCTGCTTCACCATTTTAGAAAACTATGAAAATAAGAATTGACCACATTTTTTGCACTCTGGGGACTGGCTGCGACTTGAACATCTTCGCTGGAGTAAGTTAATTTTTTATTCATCCATGGGATGTGGGCATCACTGGCTGGGCCAGCAATTATTGTCCAAAGGGCAGTTGAGTCAACTACATTGCTGTGGGTCTGGAGTCATGTATAGGCCAGACCAGATAAGGATGTTAAATTTCCTTTTCAAGAGGACATTAGTGAACCAGTTAGGTTTATCCAGACAATTAACAATGGTTTCATGATCATTAGACTCATATTTCCAGACTATTGCTGCCCTGATGGGAGTCGAACCCAGGTCCCCTGAACATTACCTGGGTCTCTCAATTAATAGTCTAGTGATAAAACCACTAGTCCATCACCTTCCCAGTTCATCAGAACTTGACTGAATGCCTGAGGTCAGTTCTGACATCAAAAATAAAAATGTTCGCAATTGAAAGCCAACAGATAAATGTTACTGTTGCAAAGTTGAAGAATGTGTCACTGAAAATTGAATGAAATTATCTTACTGTTTTGAAGGGATGATTATTCTGAAATAAATATTGGCTGGGCATAATGTTTCCCAGTTTGTAGTGTAAATTGGTGGCTACACTGTCAGAAATAGAAAGCTCTCAGAACAATCTCCACTCAGCTTAAGAGCAAACCAGCACACTCTTCAGTGAATTGCAGGCTTCCATTTTAAAGTCTTCCCTCATCAGAAGCTGCCATCCAATCAGAAGCCAGCAGTTTCTGCATTCTACAGATCATTGGTGGAAGTCTAATCTTCAGGGCATCTAATTGGTGAGATGATCTTTTGGGCATTGTGGGAAGGGGGGAGTTCAAAAGGGGCTTTCAGAAGCCAGTCCCTTGCCTCTCATAGCTGATCCTGATTGGCCTAACACTAGGGCAAATGGAGGACCCACCTCTCCACTCCATCCAGTAGGCTGGTCACTGTCGTATCCCAGTCAGGAATCCAACCACATTTCTTCCATGATGGGAAGGCAAATAATCAGAGCAGCAATGAAGCAAGTCACTTAAGTAGATTCTGTTAACAGCTGTAAGGGCCTTAAGTGGACAGGTCGAGAAGATCACCAGTGGACCTTCTCATCCAGCAGTTAATTGCAGAGGTAGCATGAAGGGAGGCAAGCATCTCCCCATAACCAACGTACCCATTCAAGTGTCTTCTCTGCCACCAGCAGGAAGGGGAAAGTTGTACTCAGAGAGTGTCAACTTTTGCCTCAATATTTTGGGGAGTTTATTCCTTCTCATTGCAAAAGCAAAATATTGCAGATCTTGGAAATCTGAAACAAAAACAGAAAATACTAGAAGTATTCATCAAGTCAGACAGCATCTGTGAAGAGAGAAACAGAGTTAACCAAAAATGTAAACACTGTTTATTTTCCCCACAGATGCTGAGTGTTTCCAGCATTTTCTATTTTTGTTCTTTTTTTTTCGACTGGCTTAAAGGAACAAAAGTTGTTAATATACCATATAATGACATGTCTAATTTGATTAGTTATGGATTGGTATTTGTCTAAAATATAGTGTCAGAGATATTTATGAAATGCAAATGTTCACATTTAAAATGGAAACCTAATGGAAACCATAGACTGTAGCCTTGAAAATACAGAAAACTACCAGATAAATTACAGTTTAATTTTAAGCATCAGAATAATCCTGTTGATTGATTTGTACAGTTCTAATTTTAAATTCTGAACTGTATAATGCTCCGAACCATTAATAGATGGCCAGGTTAAATTGTCAACAGTGAAATAGAGCCTTAGCCATCTGTAAGCTTTAGCAAAACTGGGGGAATTATTCAATATTATTTATAATGTAAAAAAAACAACCAAATTGAGGCAGAACTAATTTTAAAAACATGAAACACAGGCGATAAAAAAAATAAGCTCAACAAGGAGGCACTGTAAATATTCATATGCATGCCCATAATTTACTCAGAAGATTGTTACTTGTGACTCATTTGGCCTTTTCTCCTTTTTTGAGTTTTAGATGGCTCATCTCTTTCTCTCTACTGGCCATCATATCTCCTCCTGCATATTACACACTAAATAGACATGGATAACTGATATCTCTGATTTGTTACTCAATTCAAATGGTAAAAGGCCACCTCTATTGATACTGGAAGTAAAATCTGTGATGCCAGTTCCTCGGCCTGGCTTCCTGTGATTGTTAGGATACATCCCTCACAAGCTGCTAAAACCTGAACAATAAACAGAGACATTATTAATATCTGACACAAAATGAATGTTTGTTAACTGGGAGATCCTGTGAAAGATGATCATTGTTATGCATGTATCATATACCTGTGAACATAAGATGATAATAAATATTTTTACTCTTAAAAAGCAGCATGGAGTATGGTAGCGTGCCTTGAAATAAGATGGAGTCCAGGAAGTCAGTTGATTTTTTTGTGCTTTTTTTAAAGTTATGGACTGCCTCATATCTTTAAAGTCATTAAAATTAATGTGGGTGGTGGACTCTCTCAAAAAGATATTCACAATGCAAGATCATTCGTGGAATTTACAGTTCCCATTATTTGGATGTTTACAGAATTCCAAATATGATGTTCACCCCAGACATGGGAACTGCAAACTCAAAAGTTAAAAAAAGGAGTTTGATGAAACCATTTAATCACAAGTAGGTGTGAACAGCTACTATTCATCCCTATTGTGTGTCAGTAGTTTATGACAAAACCAATTGTGGAAACAATGAACGTTTGGATTCTGGGTACATTAACTAAACTAGCTAGAAATAGCAAATCTAAATCTACCAAGTACAGCCCAGGGCAAGGGAGTCTGGGTACAAATCACAATGGGATTACCACCAGGCAAGAAGAGAGGAATTCTGTCTAAAATATTGAATTATCTTAGGCAGTGAAAAAAGAGGTAATTGATTTTAAACTATCAGATTATATTTCTTCTCTATTGAAGTTCAGCTGCAATTTCCCATGAAAATCCAATAAACGTCAGACCTCCATTGATTTCAAAGAATGAAAAGAGAGGATCCTTTCAGGCCAACAGTACTGTTTCATTTTAGAGATCTAGCTAAAAATATGTGACTTGTTTCTCATTCTGCTGTTAGGTGATCCAAGTGCATGCTTCATCTCTAAAACTCATCCTTCCAAGACAAAAGTCGCACAATGCTCAAAGAGTTTCTCCTTATTCTGTCCTAATAAAGGGAATCCCTTGGCTCTGTGCTCACCCACCAAGAGGAAAAATCCTCATTCACTTCCAATTTACATTCAATAACAAAACTTACAAATATAGCAATGGAACACCTATGGGATCACCAATATCAGGGCTCATCGCGGAAGCAGTAATGCAAAGACTTGAACAAGCTGCTCGCCCACCTATCCAACCCAAATTTTGGGTCTGCTACGTAGATGACACCTTTGTCATCTCAAAATGGAACAAATTAGAAGAAACAACACCATTAACTATATCCTGGCAGGCAGAAAATTCATAAGAGGAGGAGACTGACAACAGACTTCTATTCCTAGATGTGACAGTTAACAAAGAACTTCAAACCAGCGTCTACAGAAAACCAAACACAGACCAAATTCTTAACTTCAGAAGCAATCATCGCAACACCCACAAACGAAGCTGCATCAAGACACTATTTCAAACAAGCTACACCACACTGCAGCACCCAAGAACAACAAAAAGCAGAAGTTATCCATACAAGGTTTTCAAGAAAAACGGATACCCAATAAACACAATCCTTCAATTCCTCAGAAAGAAACCCAAATAAGCCGACGCAATGCAACCAAAAACTATAGCCACATTACCTTAATTCAAAGATATATCAGAAATGACTTCCAGACAACTCGATAGCCCATAAACCTACCAACACACTTAAACAGCGACTAACGAACCTAAAGCATCCAATAGATATGACCATCAAAACTCACGTTATTTTACAATACAACATGCAAGAAATGTAAAAAAAAACACTACAATCAAACAACCTGGCAGGAAACTTGCTACCAGGATACATGTACACCAACTGGCCACCAAAAACACAACTCACTATCACTAGTTTCTATTCATACAGACAAAGAAAGACACCACTTTGACTGGGACAACACACATATCCTAGGACAGGTGAAACAAAGACATGCACGAGAATTCTTAGAGGCATGACATTCTAACCAGAACTCCATTGATAAACACATCAATTTAGACCCTATCTACCTTCCCTTGAAAACAAGAACCGGAAATGACATCACCCACCTTAAGAAACCAAGACCTATAAATAGAAATGTGGGACATACCACCAGCACTTCATTGGAGACTCTCACTGATGATGTTACCTAGTATAGTAATGTCTAAAAACAAACCTTCAAGCTTAGCGAGCTAACTACATACTTATCATCAACCTGAGCTACAAATCTTCTCTAAAATCGCTCGGAAAATCCTTTCCATGTCCACCTGTTCACAAACACCATACTGTGGTGTAACATTGAGGTTCGCGAAGAATTGCAATCAAGACAAAACTAATGGAAGTTGATTAGAACATAGAACGCTACAGCGCAATACAGGCCCTTCAGCCCTCGATGTTGCAACAACCTGTGAAACTAATCTGAAGTGCATCTAACCTACACTATTCCATTTTTGTCCATTTGTCTATCCAAAGACTATTTAAATGCCGGTAAAGTTGGCGTGTCTACTACTGTTGCAGGCGTGTGTTCCATGCCCATACTACTTGCTGAGTAAAGAAACTACCTCCCACATCTATCCTATATCTATCATCCCTCAATTTAAAGCTATGTCCCCTTGTGCTAGCCATCACTATGAGGAAAGAGGGTCTCACGGTCCAGCCTATCTAACCCACTGATTATCCTCTTTGTCTCAATTTAGTCACTTCTCAACCTTCTTCTCTCTAACCTGAGTTCCTATGAGAAAAAAGACAAATCCAGATATAATCATGAACAGACAAATCAGAAACTTAAAACTCAAAGTAAAACTAGAATGACTCAAATTGTCAAGGGAAAAGTCAAAAGAGTAGAGGGGAGACTAGATACGACACTGAATACTACAGTGTGTGTGGTGTAAAAAGGGATTACACAAGTCAGTCAAATCTCTTAGAAAGGTGTTAACTTTCTGTTCAAACAAATAACAATAACTGCAGAATCTGGAATTCAGCAACAAAATCAAAGAATGCTAGAAACACACAGGTCAATCAACATCAGTGGACAGGACAGTTGAGTCTTGTGTTTCATTAACACAACTTTGCTGTAATGCGATCGATGAATTGGAGACACTGTTTCTAAAATGTGAACTTTTAAAATATGTGTCAGCTGTAACATGATTACATTGCCAACACTAAGCGCTGTTTTCTAAAGTGTGATTGCACAAGAATGCAACCATGGTGTTATAGAAGAACTGAAAATGTGTTGCTGGAAAAGCGCAGCAGGTCCGGCAGCATCCAAGGAGCAGGAGAATCGACGTTTCGGGCATGAGCCCTTCTCCAGGATGTCCGAAACGTCGATTCTCCTGCTCCTTGGATGCTGCCTGACCGGCTGAGCTTTTCCAGCAACACATTTTCAGCTCTGATCTCCAGCATCTGCAGTCCTCACTTTCTCCTGTTATAGAAGAACTACCTGTATAAGCAAACCTCTAGGTCTAAATCAATAAGAACATAAGAAGTATGAACAGCAGTATGCTATCTGGCCCCTCAAGCCTACCCTATGATTCAACAAGATCGTGAATGATCTGCTCCAGGCCTCAACTCCTCTGTTGTGCCAGCTCAGCATATCCAAAAAATCCCTGATATTTCAAAAATCTACCTATTTAAATACTTTTAGTAATTTAGCCTCCGTAACTTTATGGGATAGAGAATTCCAGATACTCACGTCCATCTGAGAGAAGATTTGCACCTCAATTTTAAACGAATGGCCACTTCTCCAACCATGCCCCTTCATTCACAGCTCCCCTACCCATGGAAATATCTTCTCAAAATCTATTCTGTCAAGACCCCTCAGAATCTCATGTTTCAATAAGATCATGCCTCATTCTTGTAAACTCTAATTAATAAAGACCTAACATGTTGGAATTGGTTAGTTCAGTTGGCACAGCTTGTTTGCCATGCAGTTGATACCAAAAGCATGGGTTCAATTCTTTCAACGGCTGCGGTTACCAAGGAGGACTTTGCTTCTCAACCTCTTCCCTCACCTGAGGCATGGTGACCCTCAGGTTAAACCACCAATAATCTTTCTCTTTCTCTAATGAGAGACAGCAGCCCTGTGATTTGATCGGAGTATGGTTATATTACCCTTATGTTTAGCCATTCTTGATAAGTCAAACCATCACTCTGCAAATTCAACTAATGCTCAAGTTCTCCCTTACTCAGGAATATCCTTTTGAAAGTAATAGTTGAACAGGGTGTGACAGTATAGTGGTGATGACACTGTCACCACAATCCAAAAATAATGAGCTCCTAAACTCTACACATAATATTGAAATTGAATTCCATAAATCTGCTCATTTGTGGGTTACAGAATGAGCATGAACTCAATTTGACTCTCAGCCCACAAACAAGATATGGGATGTTAGCTTTATCTGTTTTAAAAGAAAAGTACCAGGTCTGATTTAAAAGACAAAGGTTGCATGGAAATCAGTGTTTGTGCTTTAACATAGGTTCCAAACGTTTGAAATTCAAAAATAAATATGACTGTCAACGTGCAATGTGTGTTGGTAGACTATTCAGTTATGAATGTGTCATAAGCAAGTGTGATTTTTGTCTCCTCATCTCCATACACATACATGTTTTGTATCAAGAGACACTGGGTAACAATCAAAAACAGAAGCATTGGTTGACGTTTCTCTCTCTAAGACTACAGCACACTGAGACCAACTCTAGCATTCCCAACTGTCATCCTATCTGAGATTCGATATTGTGGCCAGTTTTACTTGGGACCAATGATTCTGTGCTGCATCTGGCAGCATTTTTATCTACTCAGTTATCAGGAATTTTGAGGAAGGCTTACATGTCAATGCATTCACATGTAAGCCTTCCTCAAAATTCCTGATAACTGAGTAGATAAAAATGCTACCAGATGCAGCACAGAATCATTGGTCCCAAGTAAAACTGGCTACAGTTTCGAATCTCAGATAGGATAACAGTTGGGAATGCTAGAGTTGGTCTCAGTGTGCTGTAGTCTTAGAGAGAGAAACGTCAACCAATGCTTCTGTTTTTGATTGTTACCCAGTGTCTCTTGATGCAAAACACGTATGTGTGTGGAGGTGAGGAGACAAAAATCACACTTGCTTATGACACATTCATAACTGAATAGTCTACCAACGTACATTACCTCGAGAAGGAAAACTGTACATTTTATAGCAAGCCTGGATAGCAGTTTTGAATTGGAGGTCAACTTAAAAGAAAAGGATGGAGCAGAGCTGGACTAAAAACACCAGAAATGTTCTTCTTTGTGGACATATTAAATATAATGCTGATTATAGCTTATACCATGTCCTCTGTTAGTGCATAGATCAAAACAGATGAGAACCATTTAGATGCTATAGCATGTGCTGTATTCACAAGTCTAATATCATCAGTCATTAAATGTAATTTATTTTAATCAAAATAATTATCTTATTAATAAAGTCAACAAGGCTTGCGTGGGTTAGAATTGTAGTATGTCTGAAGCTGTGGAAGCTAGACCAACAGATGCCTTCTATCTTCGAATTGATTAGGTTCCCAGGTAGCACTGATAATGATCTTAAAGATTTATGTTTTGAAGAGGACCAAACTGGCCTCAAACAAAGACTGACTATGGCAGCTGTAGCATCGAATTGTACTTGGCTAAATGTGGACTTTTCAAGGTTGGCTGATAACTTGACCATTGTTAAATCACCATTTCCTCTGAGAGTACGGCTATCAGTGCCCTCTTTAATGTTAACAGTGAACCATCAAACGCTACCTCAGACCAAGCAAGGAGATCTTCAGTGGCTGATGCAATGATACTAACTATTCACAAATTAGCAGAACTCCACACATGCTGCTGATAATGATGTCTCCGCTCAACGTCAAATATTTTCATTCCTCACTGCAAGTGGTTTCTTGAGCAGAATAGAAACTAATGCACAAAACCACTGAACGTATTAACACTGTTCAACTGATTGTGCTATTATTGCATTTATATGTATTTCTATCATTCAAATAGTGCTTTATGTTGTATGACATACATAAAGGTAGATTTACATGGGTTTTAAGCAAATACAATGGAAAATATTTTATAGTTTCAGGCAACTAAGTACAAGACACAGAAAAATTCAGGGATGTGGATTAGATGTGATTGCAGAAAGTAGGTCTTTGCACATTTACAAGATCAACTCTTAGAGAGGCCTTCATCTGCTAGCACTCCAGGGAACTCACGATGCAGTTGGTATATCCAAACAACACTTGTGCAGCAATTTAGCACAAGATGACAGCACACGAGCTGCAGTAACAAATAAGTTTACCAGAAAGCACTACGGTGCCAAAAAAAACATTACAAAAAAACCTATTTGCCTTGACTTTACAAAATACACATGGAAACCTTTGATGTAGCAAGTTCCAGGATTTTCCTTCAGTACAAGTAAACATAAAGTCAACTTTTCTCTTACTAAATCCAATTCATCACAAATATAATTTTTGCATTTTACATGCATTATAAAAGATCATTCAAACAGGTTCATATAATAATTAAACTCAAAGGACTGATTAAGCGCTATACTTATGAGTTCCAGGAAAACATTTTGTCAAGATGTTTAGTTAAGGAATTTATATTGTCAGTAATTAGTCAGTATTGTAAAATTTACCTGGAATGTATAACTTATCAGCAGCATAAGACAAATGTTTGACATAGTTATTATTCAAAAAATACTTATGTCGCAAAAAAGCAAAAAAACTCCTTGTTTTTATCCCTTGGATATTTCCCTCTGTTCTGGGCACGGTCAGGTGTACATTTCCTGCAGTTTGGAAGCTGGTCACCCATTCTCAACCCAAGTCCTTCTCAACTAGATCTCTCCCAGCTCAGCGAACAGAACCACAACAACGAGCACCCGAGCTACAAATCTTCTCCCAAACTTTGAAGGTCTCTCCCAGTGGGGATCAGTTCTGAAGAGAACATTTTGCCTCTGAACATAAGTCAGTTAAGTTGAAAGGAAGCCAGTCACTGTGGTAGCTCCCCAAATTGGAAGAGCTTGGGATAGAAATATTGGTATTGTTAGCCTTAACAGGTTTGCACCATCAGAACAGTAAAATGGTTGGTGTGATCAGACTTGGAGAAGAATCAAATTGCTTTCACAGTTCAAGAAAGAGACATTGAAAGGATTCAGTTCAGTGGAAACTTGGAGTTGAGATAGAGTATCTCTGAACTTGAGTCCCTGTTAATGGAAGGTGTTAGGAAGGAAGGTGAAACTTTGCTTTGATGTTTGTGTTAAGATTTTTTGAATGAAAATATGTATATATGGCTTGTTTTCTGTTTGTTTTCTTCCTTTTGTACTATAATGGAAGTTGTGGGATGATTATATATTATTACCATTTATTTTAGAGTTTTGATTTCTAACTAATGGCATGTGGGTTATGGTCTGTCTCTGTGAAGGTGTTTAATGATTAACTTGTAAAACTTCCTGAAGCCTTTCTTTAAAAATAAAGTATGTAAATGGAGGCTAATGGGAATGTGTTTATATTGATAGTTTTTGCCAGAAAACAAAACAAACAATGTTGTATATTAGATTTAGTTAGAAAGATCTGGAATGTGTTTTGTTTTGGGTTGGGGGAGAAACCCAAAGCTTGAAGTAAACTTTGGTTTCAGATCAGTTTGCAGAAGTCCTGGTGAAACTGGATGCTTATCATAGCTTCTCCTGAAGCAGAGATAGTTTAGAACTGTTACAAGATGGTAAGAAGCAAGTGTAAGGAGGTTAGTTTTAAAGTTCTACGCCAGAAGTATGTGGATTAAAATGCTGAAGAGATTATTTGAAACTGAGAAAGCCTAAGCATAGTTATTCTGAAGATTCAAGTAAGAGGCCATCAAATTCTCAAGACTGTGACTCATGGGAGACGGGCATCCCTGGTGAGGCCAGCATTTATTGCCAATCCCTAATTGCTCAATGGGCAGTTAAAAGTCAACCATATTGTTGTGGGTCTGAAGTCACATGTAGGCCAGACCAGGTAAGGATGGCAGTTTCCTTCCCTGAAGGACATTAGTAACCAGATGTGTATCAAATGGCTGCTGTAAATCTAAACAGATTAAACTCCTTCATCTTTAGGTTACTTTTGATTTTCTTAGTTAGCTGTACACTGACAACAGTATTTGTTATTTCTGTTTCACTTCCATATCCCTTAAAAAGCACTTGAAAACATTTCAGTGTTCTACGTTCTACTTGTATTTCCACTTCCTCTAAATTAGAACTCAGAGTTCTAGTCATAGAGATGTACAGCACAGAAACAGACCCTTCGGTCCAACCCGTCCATGCTGATCAGATATCCCAACCCAATCTAGTCCCACTTGCCAGCACTTGGCCCATATCTTTCTAAAGCCTTCCTATTCATTCACCCATCCAAATGCCTAAATACAACTATTGTCTCTTGAACTTAAAAAAATTATATAATTCAAAATAGAATATAGTTAAATGTTTTGTTTATTGTTCCAATTTTATTCATTTGTGTGACTGCCTTGGGTGGCTCAGCACCACATTCTGAAGGATAATTAGGGTTGGGCAACTAAGTGGGGGGGGGGGGGCTAGCCAGCAATGCCTACAACCCAGCTCCAACAATAGTCTTCTATTGGATAACGGTAGCTTGCCCAGAGAGAGAAAATTTTGTGAAAATACTAGTTTTCCTTCTGGAACCATATAGGCTTTAGACTCTGTGAATGGTTCTAGCACAAATCTCACCACCAAATCTCCTTGAATATTCTTTTCTTGCTTGAGTATCTTGAAGGGAAAGCGAGAGGTAAGTGCAGAAGATGTCTGTGTTAGCCTGCTCAGGCTCTTCTTGTCATGATCGCTTGAATGTATGAATTAAGAGCAAAAGAAGGCCATTTGCACTCTTCAATCCCAGCTGATTGGATTATGGCCTCAACTCCATTTTCCAACTTTACCTCCAGCCTGTCTAACCTTTCATACTATAATAGAATCATGAGTCCCCAAAGTACAGAAAGGGTCATTTGAGACCGCCCCAACCCTCCAAAGGATATCCCATCCACACTCAAAATCCCATCCTATCCCCAGAACCCCACATTTCCCATAGCTAATCCATCTAGCCTGCATACCCCTGGAGACCATGGGGCAATTGCCCATGGCCAATCCACCTAACATGTGCATCTTTAGACTGTGGGAGAAAATCAGACACGGGACGAATGTGTAAACTCCACACAGACAGTTTCCAGAGGCTGGAATTGAACCCATGTCACTGCCAATGTAAGGCAGCAGTACTAAATACTGAGTCACTGTGCCGCCGCCACCCCCATCCCACCCATCCCAGATATTAGTTAAATGAGCCTTTTCTGAACTGCTTCTAACACATTTACATCCTTACTTAAAGAAGGAGACCAAAACTGTACACAGTTCCCCAGATGTGGACTCAGTATCACTTTGTACAACTGAAGCAAAACATTTCTACATTTATATAACACAAAGAACTGCAGATGCTGATGATGGGAAATCAAAACAGAAATGGCTGGAGAAAATTAGCAGGTCTGACAGCATCTTCGGAAAAGCAGAGTTAACATTTCAACTCCAGTGACCTTCATTTGTATTCCATTCACCTTGCAATAGGTAACAACATTCTATTTGCCCTCCTAAGTACTTGCTATACCTGCAACCCAACCTTTTGTGATTAGTGAACTAGCACACCGAGATCACACTGTTCTTCATAGAGCTGCAATTTCTCTCCCAATAAAATAATATGCTGCTTTTGTTTTCTTCCTGCCAAATTGGATAAGTTCATATTTACCTATGTTTTAATTCATTTGCCAAATTTTCATATTCTTGCTTAAACTATCTATATCCGCTTGTAGCTTCCCATGTCATTTTCTCAATCTTTTCAACCATTTTTGATGCATTAAAAAATTTAGCAACTGTACATCTGGTCCCTTCATCCAAGGCATGAAATAAACTGTAAATGGTCAAGGTCCCAGTACTAATCCCTTTGGAAGTCCATTCTTCACATCCTGCCAACTCAAAATTGATCCATACATGGCCTTCCTCTTTATTTCTTGTTAGCTAATCAATCCTCTCTCATATGGATCATTTGAATCCATGACCCTTTTATTTTGCATAGTAACTTGTGAAATGGCACCTTATCAAATGCTTTCAGGAAACTGAAGTAAAGTATATTCACAGACTCCTCTTTGTCCAAGCTGTTTGTTACTTCCTCAAAGAAATCCAATAACTCCAATAAATTAGCCAAATGTGGCTTAAATTTCAGTGAAATCATGTTGACTCTGCTTGATTTAAAATCTCAATTGGAAGTACTCCACTGTAATCTTCTGGAGGTGGAGGCTTAACATGATAAAATTTCTGTAACTAACTAACTAACTATCTTCACCACTACACTTGGGAACGGAGTGTACTTGGCTGAAAAAGATAGCACAGTCTCTCATAACTTGTGAACATTGAATAAAGAGAGGTACATTGAAGCATTTTGGCACAAACACAATTTTACCAACAGTGCGATTCCTGAAAGGACTTATTTTTACTGTTACAGAAACTATTACAGGAAATTAAAAATAAAATAAATTCTTTACAATTCTGCAGATTTAAATTCAGTGGTTGCTGGGAGAGAGAGCATAAACGTGTGTGTGTGAGAGAGAGACTGGAATATCACGCTTGATGAGGTATCAAGAAAGTTTCAAAGGAATGGACTTAAATTGGGAGTAACACAAGTGGGAGTAAATCTACTAGGTGTTATTTTAGATAGATTAGATTAGATTAGATTACTTACAGTGTGGAAACAGGCCCTTCGGCCCAACAAGTCCACACCGCCCCGCCGAAGCGCAACCCACCCATACCCCTACATCTACATCTACCCCTTACCTGACACTACGGGCAATTTAGCATGGCCAATTCACCTGACCTGCACATCTTTGGACTGTGGGAGGAAACCGGAGCACCCGGAGGAAACCCACGCAGACAAGGGGAGAACGTGCAAACTCCACACAGTCAGTCGCCTGAGGCGGGAATTGAACCCGGATCTCTGGCGCTGTGAGGCAGCAGTGCTAACCACTGTGCCACCGTGCCGCCCACGGTGGACATAATGGGGGAAAAGACAACAGACTGGGTGAGAGACATGCTTTGTACCTTACCCTTGCAAGAACACACTGGATCAGGGGTTAAAAGCAAGTTCAACCTGTTGGGTTAGTGGAAGAAAGTATGGTAATGAGCGGAAGTGCTTTGTGAGCGCGCCATTGGGCTGAGGCACTCATGTCTAGGAGCCTGGGTTTGAGGTAGTGCGCAGTGGAAGTCACTGTTAAAGAATCATCCACCAGTCTCATTCCAAGTGCTAGAAGTCAGCTAGCAAGCAAGCCAGTCAAAAGGTCAGAATGAGGGCTTTCTCATTCCAGATGCTGCCAAGAAACCACAGTCAAAAAGGACTGGACAAAAGAGTTTCAATTAATCTGCTAAGCCAAGAATCCTAAAAATTGACTGTTTAGCTATCAACATCCATTAACTTGATTTTTACAAATGGTCTCGAGGCAAACCTTGCAAACCCAGAGGTGTGCTTCTTGTTTCTCATTTGTGCGTATTGCGTAAATATTTCTTCTTACATCCAGTTACAAATAAACACATTTTGTTAACTGAGAAAGCATGGTTAAATGGAGTCATTTTTTAAAAAAATCATTTATTGGTAGGAAGGTATTCAGGTGCAATGGTGGCTCAGCGGTTAGCACTGCAGCTTCACAGCAACAGGGACCTGGGTTCTATTCCAGCCTCTCGCGACTGTGTGGAGTTTGCACATACTCCCCATGTCTGTGCGGGTTTCCTCCCACAGCCCAAAGAGGCACAAGTTAGCTGCATTGGCCATGCTAAATTGCTCATTGTGTCCAGGGATGTGTAAATTAGGTGGATTAGCTGTGGGAAATACAGGGTTACAGGGATCGGGTAGGGGGGAGGTGGTGAGTCTGGGTGGGATGGTCTTCGGAGAGTCGGTGTGAACTTGTTGGGCCAAAAGCCCTGTTTCCACACTGTAGGGATTCTATGATGAGTCACTGTATCCACAAGGAAGGAGACTGCAACCAATTGATGAGGAGTGTGTGTGTTTGTGTGTAAGTGTGGAGAAGAGGGGGTTGTATAAAGAAAGGCAACCAATTCATCTTTCCTTACCCAGGTACTTGACAATTTGTGTATGCTGTCTGGAACTATCATCAATAGCCGAACCACACCGAGGATGCGATTTCAAAAAAGAAAACGAGGGAAGTTCACCTGAACTCCCCCACCCCAGGGAAGAGACTTTATCTATTTATCCTATCCGTGCCCCACATGATTTTATATACCTCTATAAAGGTCACCCCTCAGCCTCCAACACTTCAGGGAAAACAGCCCCAGCCTATTCAGCCTCTCCCTATAGCTCAAATCCTCCAACCCTGGCAACATCTCCAACCCTTGAAAATCTGTTCTGAACCCTTTCAAGTTTCACAATATCATTCTGATAGAAAGGAGACCAGAACTGCACACAATATTCCAAAAGTGGACTAACTAATATCCTGTACAGCTGCAACATGACCTCCCAACTCCTGTACTCAATACTCTGACCAATAAAGGAAAGCATACCAAATGCCGCCTTCACTATCCTAGCTACCTGTGACTCCACTTTCAAAGAGCTATGAACCTGCACTCCAAGGTCTCTTTCTTCAGCAACACGACCTAGGACCTTACCATTAAGTGTATAAATCCTGCTAAGATTTGCTTTCCCAAAATGCAGCACCTCGCATTTATTTGAATTAAACTCCATCTGCCACTTCTCAGCCCATTGGCCCATCTGATCAAGATCCCGTTGTAATCTGAGGTAACCTTCTTCGCTGTCCATTACACCTCCAATTTTGGTGTCATCTGCAAACTTACTAACTGTACCTCTTATGCTCGCATCCAAATCATTTATATAAATTCCGAAAAGGAGTGGACCCAGCACCGACCCTTGTGACACTCCACCGATCACAGGCCTCCAGTCTGAAAAACAAACCTCCACCACTCTCTGTCTTCTACCTTTGAGTCAGTTCTGTATCCAAATGGCTAGGTCTCCCTGTATTCCATGAGATCCAACCTTGCTAACCAGTCTCCCATGGGGAATCTTGTCAAGTCCCTTAATAGATCATGCCCACTGCTCTGCCCGCATCAATCCTCTTTGTTACTTCTTCAAAAAACTCAATCAAGTTTGTGAGACATGATTTCCCACGTACAAAGCCATGTTGGCTATCCCGAATCAGTCCTTGCCTTTCCAAATACATGTACATCCTGTCCCTCAGAATTCCCTCCAACAACTTCCCCACCACCAACATCAGACTCACTGGTCTATAGTTCCCTTGCTTGTCCTTACCACCCTTCTTAAAACAGTGGCACCATGTTAGTCAACCTCCAGTCTTGTGGCACTTCACCAGTGACTATCAATGATATAAATATCCCAGCAAGAGGCCCAGTAATCACTTCCTTAGCTTCCCGCAGAATTCTAGGCTACACCTGATTAGGTCGTGGGGATTTATTCACTTTTATGTGTTTTAGGACATCCAGCACTTCCTCCTCTGTAATATGGACATTTTTTTTCAAAATGTCACCATCTATTTCCCTACATTCTATATCTTCCATGTCCATTTCTACAGTAAACACTGACGCAAAATACTTGTTTAGTATCTCCCCCATTTTCTGCAGCTCCACACAAAGGCTACCTTGCTGATCTTTGAGGGGCCATATTCTCTCCCTATTACCCTTTTGTCTCTAAGGTATTTGTAAAAACCCTTTGGATTCCCCTTAACTGTATTTGCCAAAGCTATCTCATATACCCTTTTTGCCCTCTTGATTTCCCTCTATTTCAGTATACTCCTACTGCCTTTATACTCTAAGGATTCATTCAATCTATCTTGAAAAGATATGAAAAAAAGAGACCTAAGGGGCAACTTTTTCATGCAGAGGGTGTTACGTCTATGGACTGAGCTGCCAGACGAATTGGTGGAGGCTAGTATGTTGCAACATTTAAAAGGCATTTGGATGGGTATATGAATCGGAAGGGTTTGGAGGGACATGGGCAGGATGCTGGCAGGTAGGACTAGATTGGATTGGGATATCTGGTAGGCATGGATGAGTTGGACCGAAGAGTCTGTTTTCATACTGTATATCTCTATGATTCTATGGTTGTAAAGCTTGCTTCATCTTAAATCCATTGGAATGGAGGTTCCCCTGAGTTGCCCCAAGTTGTTACTCGAGCACAGGGTCATAAAATCTTAAACCTAAATTATGTTAAATGCAAACACACAGTTTCCACAATCTTTTCCATCTGCTTAAAATATATTGAAATAAAAGCTGGCCCATACACAAGCCTCACTATGTCTCCAATAATAGACAGGCTTGAAAAGCTCTGGATGTCACTAAAAAACAAAACAAAGAAACTGACTATTATCCCCATTAACAGGCATAAGTCTGCTTTTATAAAAGTCATCAGTTATTTAAACCTGGGTTATTCATAAGTGATAGGTTGAACCTGCTAAGAAAATGCTCAGATCCTGTGATCAAGCCATGCTTCAGTCATATTTATCAAACTTCTGCAATTTTTCGTGGGGATATATCAATGAATGTTTATAAGACATTTTTTTAAAAATGTTCTGCTTTAACATATTATCCAGTTGCCCTGTTTCATGGCATTCTGCATTCAGCAATACAAATGAGTTTGCTGGAAATTGAGGGAAATAAAGCAAGTTTCAAGGCAGATATAATTCTGAGTACAATTTGTAACTCCATTGTTGATTACATCCAAAAATGGAAATACTTTATTGTTAAAAATAACAGAGTAATCTTCATGATGAAGTTACACCCATCTTGTGGCTGGGATATGTTTTAGTATGATTTGCTCAAGAAGGCAGGTTAACCTTAATTAACTATGTTTACTTAAAAATATTACAGTCTGAAGAAAGCTAGAAATTTTACGAAAGGTATTCTAACAACACAAATTCTGACAATGCAAATGCCTTTCTCTGTAAAAGATAGGCTCTTCATTCCATCTATCTGCACTCAAATGAAATCAACTGTGGCTTTAGAATTGTGAAAGGGAAAAGCATTGTGATATCATGCTGCAGCAAGTAGCAGAAATGGTTGAAGATAATCCACTGAACATGAAGCTTGGGGGCTAGATAGAAATTAAGGACAAGGGGAATCCAAAGGTGATCCTGGGAGAAAAGATACAGGTGTAAGAGTAGGCCTGCAGTAAATTGGACTTGCACAGTCTGAAGCCTTATCAGTCACATTGGAAACAAAGTCTTCATAAAAGGAAGACATTTTTGGTACCCACAGTTCTCTTGAGATTGAGCTGAAACATGAACTCCATTTCTCCATGTTTGCTGCCTGATCATTTCCCACATTTCTACTTTGTATTTCAGATGTCTAACATTTGAAAATTTTAGCTTCTGACTTTTGTGTATGACTTGTGATATCAGAATAGATACAACAGAAACTGAGAGAATATAATAGAATCCCTACAAGAAGCAAGAGGTAGCAATCAAGATACTGGTGGAAGGTGTGGATTTATAGCTGAAAATGTGTTGCTGGAAAAGTGCAGCAGGTCAGGCAGCATCCAAGGAGCAGGAGAATCGATGTTTCGGGCATGAGCCCTTCTTCAGGAATGAGGAAAGTGTGTCCAGCAGGCTAAGATAAAAGGTAGGGAGGAGGGACTTGGGGGAGGGGCGTTGGAAATGCGATAGGTGGGAGTGGATTTATAGTCATACAAAATATAGATATAAACGTCAAGGAAGTAAAAAGTTAGAGATGGATCACAGGACAGGAAACAACGTATTTTTGAAATTTTCCAGTCCAGAGCGAAGGCAGGAAGCATCATTGACAGTCACAAACATTGGAAAACAATTTTTTTTAATTTTAATTTGTGCATGCATCACTGATGATATCTAAAAAGCCAGAAAGGCTGTTGACAGAAGGGTTCATTTTACTTATATGCAAATCTTAAATGCTCCTGTCTGTTGGTTGTTATATTTCTTCCATCTAGGCAAATTACCTAGTTAAAATAAATAGTATTAGCACAAAGCTGTAAATCAATTCCAGAGACCTGTATGGTTAGAAAAACATCATCAATCCAGTGGCTCCACAAAGGCTGATTGGAAATCTGAATTTTCAAAAAATTAGGGTCCTGTCTGTACAAATGTCCAGCATTTTCTTATTTGCTAGTTTTGACCTTTTAATTGGCAGGTAAAGGACCCGACTGGTTATGAATGGATTACAAAATGCCACAAGCACAAATAACATCTAAAGCTCAATTTTAAAATGTCAACTAAAGCACCATGACTGAGGGAAATTAAAACAGATACTATAAAGTCAGACTTAATTATTTTATTCTAAGTAAGCTCAGCCTCTGTAAAAACAAAATCTTAACAGGAAGTCTTTTGGTCACTGCAATAGCAAATAAATGGGATATTAAAATTTCAACCATTGAAAGAAAAATTTGGTTCATAAAGCAAAATAAAAAAATCCAACATCAATGAACAGAAGAACAGAATTGTACTTGCATCTGTACAGTAGAAAATATACAGAAAAACACTAGGCTACGCATACCTGAACGGTTAACCCAGGTTTCTGTAACTTATCACAGAAGGAATAGCAGTTGAGTGTTAAAACTGGGCTTTGTCTTCCCAGAGTAGGATGAGCAGAAAATACCAAAGTTCTTTTTTCTCCTATTCATTATCTGTTGAGTTTTATCAGGGACTTCACTTCTAGTCTTCAATGAGAAGGTTCTGGTGTCACCCCATTTCCCTATCTCCGTATCAGTCAAAGCAAACACTCAAAGATACAGTATGGCTTTACCTCCTTCATCTTTATTCAGGGCCCTGGAGGGAGAAAGAACAGTCGCTCATGTGCACAGAAACACGAATTCTTGGTCTTCTCTCGAACAGCAGATTCTTAATTAATTATATAGTCACTTACAATGAGCAGCATCCAGATAAGGCAATATCTATATTGATTGAGTGGCCGTTACAATCAGTGAGCATCAACAGTAAAGATTAAGCCATCTGGCATTATTCAATGGATGTTCTTAACTTTGTTAACTGGCTTCGATACAGAACTGGCTCAAAGATAGAAGACAGAGGGTGGTGGTGGAGGGTTGTTTTTCAGACTGGAGGCCTGTGACCAGTGGAGTGCCACAAGAATCAGTGCTGGGCCCTCTACTTTTTGTCATTTACATAAATGATTTGGATGTGAGCATAAGAGATACCGTTAGTAAGTTTGCAGGTTACACAAAAATTGGAGGTGTAGTGGACAGTGAAGAGGTTTACCTCAGATTACAACAGAATCTTGACCAGATGGGCCAATGGGCTGAGAAGTGGCAGATGGAGTTTAATTCAAATAAATGCGAGGTGCTGCATTTTGGGAAAGCAAATCTTAGCAGGATTTATACACTTAATGGTAAGGTCCTAGGGAGTGTTGCTGAACAAAGAGACCTTGGAGTGCAGGTTCATAGCTCCTTGAAAGTGGAGTCGCAGGTAGATAGGATAGTGAAGAAGGCATTTGGTATGGTTTCTTTTATTGGTCAGAGTATTGAGTACAGGAGTTGGGAGGTCATGTTATGGCCGTACAAGACATTGGTTAGGCTACTGTTGGACTATTGCGTGCAATTCTGGTCTCCTTCCTATCGGAATGATGTTGTGAAACTTGAAAGGATTCAGAAAAGATTTTCAAGGATGTTGCCAGGGTTAGAGGATCTGAGCTAGAGGGAGAGGCTGAACAGGCTGGGGCTGTTTTCCCTGGAGCGTAGGAGGCTGAGGGAGTAACCTTATAGAGGTTTACAAAATTGAGGAGCATGGATAGGATAAATAGGCAAAGTCTTTTCCCTGGGGTTGGGGAGTCCAGAACTAGAGGGCATAGGTTTAGGGTGAGAGGGGAAAGATATAAAAGAGACCGAAGGGGCAACTTTTTCACGCAGAGGGTGGTACCTGTATGGAATGAGCTGCCAGAGGATGTGGTGGAGGCTCGTACAATTGCAACATTTAAGAGGCATTTGGATGGGTATATGAATAGGAAGGGTTTGGAGGGATATGGGCCGGGTGCTGGCAGGTGGGACTAGATTGGGTTGGGATATCTCGTCGGCATGGACAGGTTGGACCGAAGGGTCTGTTTCCATGCTGTACATCTCTATGACTCTATGAATGCTTTTCACCTTGTTAACTGGCTTTACATAATGAATACTTTTTAATCTCGTCAATCCACTACCCTTGCCTCCAGCACCTTATTGTTTACTGGAAGTTCTTATCTGATCCAAGCCATGCTAGCCGAGCCTTTGTCTCACACAACCCAAAATTTAACTCTTTCCCAACCTGCTCATTCATTATACACTTTCTCACTGGGTCAACACTTGGTTTTCAAATAACCTGCCATTACTCACTGTCTGATTCACACAAGAAGAATGGTAGCATGGCAAGATGTAGGTAGGACCCTTGAAATTATAGACTTACTGTGAAAAAAAAAGCCAATATGAAGTCTGCGTCAGAACTGATTTACTCACACACAATTCAACCTGAATCTTATATCCATCTCAGACCCAAGTATGATCATTAGTATTAAAAAGCAATTATTTTAAAGAAAAGGTCACATATTTGAATCTTCACACAGTCCTAAAGTTGATTTAATCGTAACATAACAAGTGTGGTACTCCCTAAATAGTATATTCTCATTTTTAACATTGTTCACATATTTTTGATGACATTTTATCTGCATTTCAAGCAAAATTCCCCTTGTAAAGAAAATTTGGAGAAACACCACCATGGCAACATAGCCTTTTCATTAGCAAAATAAAATGTTCGAAAGTACCATGAAAAAAGCTGTGGAAATAAAGTGATTCTATAAAAGGAAGTATACCTTTAATTGGAAGAATGGTTATCATAAGGTCACAATGAGCCAAGACAACAGAAAGGAAAATCCTCCTACTTTGAATGGATTCATTCTTTTCATACCTGGTGGGTGTTACCAAAGATATGGGCAGCACTTCAAAAATCTTACAAATCTTGGGCGTGATGCTTTATTTATCAAATAAACTTCCCTATTACTGCTCAGTGCGCCATTTACCACTTTCTTTTGTAAACGCAATTAGATTTTTCACTCAGTACTGTACATTTCTCTCAGAGGAAATTGTGGGAACTAAATTTCGTGGCCCCAAGTGCAGGCAGAGGGATCACATTGCAGAATTAACTACCACTGATTAATTGAAATACAGGCAGAAGACAACTTGGTTTGCCAGATCATTTCAATGATAGTGTCCAGTATGTGCTAGCTAAGTCTTTGATTGGAGGGCTGTGTGGGCTGTTTCTCCTCCTTAGTTGCTTACCATATAATTGGTGTTGATGATTGTCTGCTCACCATGATGAGATTGTGCAGTATACAGTCATCCTGATATCACAGCTCCGGCGTGTAGTAGAGAACTTAAGATGAAGCATATTTTCAGTGCACTAATGCTCAGCTCTATCGCATTTGATGATGTTGTACATCATGCACATCAAAGTGATCTGCCATATAGTCAGCTGCGTCACCTGGTAGCCATGCCTTGGTTTGACGCAGCGGCTCAAATATAGATGGCATATGGACTGTCACGTATTAACATAGTTATTACCAGGATACCAGGCATTGACCTGCATGATTCACTATCGTCATATACTGGCTGGATGATGAGGGGGTGAAATCAACATTCCCTCTCATTTTCTCCTACCATGTGGATTTCCCAAAACTGGAAATCAATGTGTCAGCATTCCCCCTGGATTGGGTACGTGGTTGTGCAACAGAGTGGGAACGGATAGAGTTGGCATGTTGCGCCCACAAAATGATCTGTGTGTTATCAGTGATACTCAACATCCTGGAGAATCCCACAAACCGAGCTAAGCCATGTGCTCACTCTACAGCATGACAGTGCTGGTATAAGCATGTTAAGTGGTTGTAGGCATGTCAATGCCCTCAGCACATGGGACCTGTGTGTTCCATCACAAAAAGAATGTGGTGCCCTTCCCAGGCACCATCCAAGAATACACACAGTTTATACAAAATTGCTGAAAATAATCTCAGTTTCTCATTAACTTTTGGTTCAGTATGTTTCCCTCAGATGAAATCAAGTTTTATGTGGATAGTTATACTTCTTGTTGCCTGTACCTAGCCTTTAAGAGAATTTGCCTTTAAAGAATGCCTCGTGCTGTGTGTGTACATTACGACAACTCTGCCTGGCTGTTTGTCTGCAGTTAGTCATTCTGCAAATACCACAGTCAGAAATCAGGTGTTTTGTCGTAATAACTGCTTTGAAATGTGTTTGAACAAATTTACAAAGAGTTAATCCCTGATGAGCGAATGGTCATTAGACTATTTTCACTAACATGGCAACATTAGACCAGTAAATCCTTGCAAAATGGAGAAAACCATTGCATTATTGTCTTAGGAACATCTTGATCCAGCTCATACAGGTGAGACAGTATTTGCTCTTTTCTACTCCCAGCCTCCTGAGTGCAATTAAGCTCCGAACTTAAGCCCATTAGCAATGCAATGTTGAACAAAAGCATTCTGGAAAAGCTTAGCAGATCTGGCAGCATCTGTGAAGAGACAGCAGAGCTAATGTTTCAGGTCCAGTGACCTTTCCTCAGTTCTGAATGCCAGACCTGCTGAACTTTTCCAGCAACTTCTGTTGTTATTTCTGATTTACAGCATCTACAATTCTTTTGATTTTTATTTGGCAACGTAACATTTCGCTGTCAATTTGACATTTTCCCTGCATCTAAAATAGACAGTGTAGCCTGACTGTACATTAACGCACCATGAATGCTGGAGGATCTTACCAGCAGATCTGAACAACAGTCTGAAAATTATAATTAATATTCAATTCTTACCTTTATGCTTTCCCAGATGTTTGTCATCAAGGGGATACGAATGAGAGTTAAGTAGGCAAGCTTGACAGTATGACGTAGCAGAATTAACAGCTGCATTTTGAAATTATAAAATCATGAAAATTGCTTTGTAATGACAGTGAGGAATAGGGCATCCAGTAAAGTGAAATATCCCTATCCTGGGCATTGCTGGATGTACATCATTGGTAAAACAAAGTTACATCAAAAGAGAGAATGAGCAATACTTCTCTTAATTTTCTGTATCAACCAGTGTGTCCTTATTGGGCTAGCTATCCTATATACTAGATATATATAATAGGGTGCACTCTTATATACTCTAATTCAGGCGTTCAAATTCCTGTCAAACACGTGTGCTTAAATGTTGCCTTTAACAGCTTAAGATCATGGAATCGTAGAATCCCTATAGTGTCGAAGCAGACCTTTCAGCCCATCAACTCCACGCCGCCTCTCCACAGAGCATCCCACCCAGATCCAGCCCCTGTCGCATTACTGTAACTCTGCATTTCCCATTGCTAATCTACCTAGCCTGAACATCCCAGCATACTGGGGCAACTTAGTACGGCCAATCCACCTAACCTGAACACCTATGGACTGTGGGAAGAAACCAAAGCATCTGGAGGAAACCCATGCAGACACAGGGAGAATGTGCAAACTCCACACAGACAGTCGCTCAAAGGTGGCATCAAACTCAGATCCCTGGCACTGTGTGGCAGCAATGCTATCTACTGAGTCACCATACCATCCATATTAGATGGAACATCTAATTATTATAACAAAACAAGTATGAACAGAAGCTGGAAATCTGAAACAAAAAAATAACAAACTGCTGAAGAAACTCAGCAGATCTGGCAGCATCTGTGAGAGAAAGCAAGGTTAACATTTTCAAGTCGAATGACCCTTCATCAGAATTGATAACTCCGAACTAATAACGCCTGTCTACTGGAAAATATCAACATTAACCAAGCTCCTGCTCCGTTGGAGATCAGCAACTTCATTTTCTCTACTAATTCCATTCAATAATCCAACTACACAACAAAAAGAAACTCAAGCAGACTGGAGAGAGTCAACCATAATCCAGCTTTATAAAAATACAAAACAAACATATACAGTGGCTTCCATTGTACTCCAAGCATTACACACTAAGATGTCAAATACAGAAAAAAAAACGTGAATCAAAACTGCATTCTTCCAATAAATTTATAAGACCAGCTAGTCAACAGAACTACCTCATCGTAAGCCATTCAATTCTAGTTGATGTCAGAACTGACACAATCACAGCTCAGTAGCGTCGAGAGATTATATGCAGGACATCTTCACAGCAGAATAATGTGCTGCATGTCAGTACAAAGCTACACTTGACTAACAACAACATCTGACTTACAGTGAGCCATGTTCAGGAAAGTCCATTAGTTGTATTCAAAGTGCAGCAGAAACTAAGTAAAATGATCCTATGACCTGATGTAAAAGAGTCTCGTTAAAGACTCTCATTCTGTTGTGATCAACCAATTTCTACAACAGTTTCTTTGAAAAAAAAATGCTCAAATGGGAAAAGTATTGGACAAATTTTGTGCATTACACATGCACATCAAACTGTGCGCATGTCAACCAACTCACAATACTGTTTACAAGACATGAGTAAACATATCTAACCCTCTGAGGCAATATTAATCCGGGCGATGAGACAACTAATCCAAACTCTCCATCTGTGTGTAAAAAGGGACTTAAAGTCAGGAGCAGTGCCAACCAGGCAAGGCGAGGTGCTATATAAACAGTTGTCTGTGCAGCAATAATACATCAAGTAAATAATGAGATCTGGCACACCAATAATCAGCTATCTCATTAACACATCGGAGCTGTACATAATATGCAATGGACAAATTGATACAGTTTGGCCAAATTAACAAGATGGATACTAACCGTATTGCATGTGTCTGTACAAAACCTATCCGATTAAAGGAATCCCCAATCAGGCTGTAGATGTAAACATATCAGAAAGTTATGTGAAATATGTAAATAACAGGCACCACAACACCAAGGCATGCTGGAGGGATAGACATTCATGCAGAGCTACGTTACATCCTGTGCCAATAGAAATGAATCAATTCCATAGGTCCGTGATCAAGATTGTTTTCCTGCATGAGTATTTTCTTCCAGTTAAACATGATTTCTTGCTTTTCTATTTAGCTAATGTTCTCCTTACAATTATTATTTTCCTAATGTATTTGAACTACGCCTGTTTTCAAGATCTCTTCCTCCATCTCCAATCTCTCCCAAACACATACCAAAGCCAGAAATTTCTGTTGAAATTCTTGCAGGGAGTGGGCTAGCAGGGGAGGGGAAGACGGTGGGTAAAATCTGGTAGTATGGTTTGGGGTTGGGGTCTGTTCCTATAAGCATGGTCGAAGACTGTGATGTTGGAAAAGCACAGCCAGTCAGGTAGCATCTGAACAGCAGGGGAATCAACGTTTCGGGCATAAGCCCTTCATTGTCAGGAGTGAGGGGCTCAATCCTGATGAAGGTCTTATGCCCAAAACATCAATTCTCTTGCTCCTCGGATGCTGCCTGACCTGCTGTGCTTTTCCAGCACCACACTCTTCGACTCTGATCTCCGCATCTGTAGTCCTCACTTTCTCCCTGTACCTGCCGCCATACCTACTTCTACCAGTATTTTACCAGAGGCAGAGTGGTGTTGCACTGTCCACCCATGCCAGGGCAAACTAATGCAATCTGTCTGATGGTGGCCTGATTGTGGTTTCAGGCCCTCATGATGTTTTGGCACCCTTGCTTGTTCCCAACCCCAGGCCTTGGGATTGCAGCACTCCTGACCCAATTTGACACCCTCACTGGATTTTGCGTCATTGGCTGCAGCAAGGCTGTTTAGATTCATCTCTGAATCTGATCTCCATACCTTTCACTTGGTGGATTGATTGCTCAAGCCCAAGATCCCATGAGTCTCACACCAATGATATTTGCCTTATTGGTTGGGATTGCAATATGGTGCATCATCCAGTCTTCCTTCTCTCCTTCTGGGAAAGATATGCTTGACATCAAGGACTACTTGCATCAAAACATCACAGCAGTTTCACGCTGCACACAGTGCCTCACGGTGCCAAGAAACTGAAATCATCAATCCTCACTCAGAGGATGGGAACCTAACATGAAAATACCTCAGAAGGAAAATATTGAATGTTTTTCTGATCAAGTAATTCCATCATAACTGTGCTCAAAGATAAACAAAGTGCCACTAAAAAATATTAAGTTATGGGAGCACGTTACACATTATGGCCATGAAAGCTATACATAATATTTGTTAGCATAGGAATATAGTAAAAGTGAAAAACTGAGTGATTTCAGTATTAAAATCTGAAAGTTATATCAAGCACCTAAATTATACTCCTAAGAAACATCTGAAAGTGCTTCCAACCTCATAAGTTGCTTTGACAGATGATCATACAGCACAGACCCAGACCCTTCAGTCCAACTCAATGATGTGTGATTATATATACACAAGTTTGTCATCTATTTTGAAAATCTTATTTGCCAATCTCATTTTGCTGTTGACTGTTATAGGAAACAAAAATATTTGCCAGGGTACATACTGAGAGTATTCCCAGTTCTTGTGAAGAGCTTAAAATGTGGATGCAGCCCTTCCTGTCCATGTTACATTTCCTTTCCACTTCAGGTCTGTTAATTTCTGCTCCCTGTTCCCAGAGTCCTCAAAACTTCCTTCATCCATCTAATCTAACTTTGAATGTTAACAAAATCTTCTGCTTCAACTACTACTTCTGGAAAGAAATTATTTTTAATATAACCCTCTATGCAAAGCAGCTTCTCCTGATTTCCACTAGATCTCTAAGATAGTCTTGTGTCTATTGTCCCTCGTTCTTGACATTTCATCTACAGAAAACAGTCTGCTTCTGCATAACTTCCACCATCTTTGTTATGCACCATGAAATCTTTAACATCAACTAAAAGTGGCAAACTCAAAATTGAATGTTGCAAATGAAGAATTTGATACACAATTTTAGTAGGTCAGTAGAATGTGAACGAAGATCATAAAAGCTAAATTGCAAGGTTGACATTCTATGAGACAGCATTTTCAATTAAACTAAGGTCAATAATGTAGTGAAACTTGACAATCAAAGTAAATCCCTTCTAATTGCAATAATCTAAACTAACAATATTTAAAAATTTAAGACAGGCACTAAATAAAAGCAAAAACAGAAATTGCTGGAGAAACTCAGCTGGTCTGGCAGCATCTACAGCAAAGAAGAATCACTGGACCCAAAACGTTAAATCTGCCTTCTCCTACTGAATTTCTGCAACAATTTCTCTGTTTTTGAGGTCAAACCCAAAAGTCCCAAAAGGGGTTCCTGCATGGTACTAAATAAAAGCAAAAACAGAAATTGCTGCAGAAATTCAGTAGGATAAAGCAGAGTCAACATTTTGGGTCCAGTGATTCTTCTTTGCTGTAGATGCTGCCAGACCAGCTGAGTATTTCCAGCTAATTCTCTGTTTTTGAGGTCAAACCCAAAGGTCTGAAAAGAATTTCCTGCAAACCTTCGTTTTCGACCCGAAGGATGGCTATCTCCTTCCATTTCTCCCCCATCCCCTGACAGTTCCTGTGGTCAGTGAGAACAGCTGTGGACCACAGGAAAACGTGGCAGCTGACCGGATTCTACATCTGCACCAACATATACTTAGAAAGACAGAGAAGGAGCAGTCAGCAGCCAAGCAGTTGAAGAGCAATGTAAATTTAGACAGGTGTAGAAGTGTAGCAGTGTGCTTTGTTGCATTATTTTGCTCTTGTTTCAGGGTTGTGATAGTGGACCAAACTCCAGACTTGCAGGTGATCCCAATTATCTAAGCACCTGAACATCCAAACATCTCTTATTCTTTTCTGAGCAGTTTTATCCAGCATTTTGTTGATGTTTTAAATTATGTCGGGAAAACAATCTTCCCCATGCATTTGTCTTTTTCCATGTGGAGCTACCTTTCCTATCATGCATTGCCATCTTTTTCTCCATAATTAATGGCCCAGTTACAAATTCTTGTGAACATATTCGGCACACTTGCTTTCATTGCTCAGATCTTTGAATATTGGGGTTGGGACGTCATGTTGAAGTTGAACAGGAAGTTGATTAGACCAATTCTGCAGTACTGTGTCCAATTCTAGTTGCCCTGTTAGGATATTATCAAGCTGGAGAAAGTTCAGAAGAGACTTACCAGGATGTTGCCAGGAATGGAAGTTTTGAATTATAAGGAGAGGCTGATTGGTCAAGATTGGGATATAGGAGGTTGAGATGTGACCTTATAGGAGGTTTATAAAATCATGAGGGGTACAAGGGGTACTTTCCCAAGAGTGGGAGATTTCAAGATTAGGGACATATTTTTAAGGTTAGAGGAGAGTGATTTAACAAAGACACGAAGGGCAATTTTTTTTGTTTGTACAGGGAGTGGTTTGTATGTGGAATGAACGTCCAAAGGAAGTGGTGGATGCAGGTACATTCACAATGTTTAAAAGTCATTTGGATATGTACAGGAATAGGAAATGTTTGGGGGGAATTGTGCCAAGTGCAGGCAGGTGGGATTAGATTAGTTTGGGATTATGGTCAGCATTGACTGGTTGGACCGAAGGGTTTCTTTCCATGCTATATGACCCTGTCTGAATCTGGAACATAGCTTTTTTTAAAAAAAATTGATCCTCCTAGGGTGTTACTCAAAATTAAATTAACTTCCAGATCGCACCACAATTTGAATTCAACCTCACTTAAAATTCAACACATCTCAAACATATCTCATGAAGCACTATTTTTGCTAAGTTTCAGCAGAGAGCTATTGAAGAAAAAAAAGACTTCAGCAGCCAGCTCATTTCCTTCACAAATAAGGTCATCTTGAATGCTTGGCTTTGCATGAAGATCATCAAGATCCAGATGGTACACCTCAGTCACAGTCCCCTACAACTTATAACACTGCTCCTCTGTCCAGGTGACCAACTGACTAGGGCTGTGCAGTTCCTCTATTCCCTGGAAGAGTTAACACTACAAGTGGCATTCCTCCAGCTTTGCTCAAATCACATGATGATACAGCCAGCTATGCCCACCTCACCCATTATGTTGGGATGAAAACTCCTCTATGTGTTTAAGTTGCAACAACAGCACTGTGCAGGTGTAGGCAACCTATCAACTTCCACAGTGTATTCTCACTCCGAATGCCAGATAAACAACATTATTTTCTTTATAAATTATCCACAGAAGAAAATGAATATCTTTCTTAACGCAGGATTTGATCAAGATCACCAGAACATTAATTATTACCAGCACTCAAAGCTGTGACTAAAGCTGAAATGAACTGCGGAAGTTACAGAAGTTATTCCCCCCATTGCATTCTCTCATTCATTAAACGTTTTGCACATAAGATAATATCCTTTTCTAGTTTGAGTGTAAAATTCACCCCTTATGACAGAGGGTGTGTGCTACTTAAAATCAGACCTGTGGTATACATCAGGGAGAACCTTTACAGGAACTGTGTATGTAGTAGCAACAATTACTGGTCTTAGCTCATAGGAGGTGAACGGTGTCAGGAAACACAGATGGCCTGAAGAGGCCCATGCACAGCTCAATGACCAAAAGAACAATAGATTAAACATTTCCAGCCACTAGGCTATAAAAGGTGTGAGTAATAGAATTAAAGGGGACGAGTTCACATTAACCGTTAGAATAACTGGTTTTGAGATCTGCATCTTTAAGGCTACGATGTCGTAGTATTACTTGACATTGACTCAGAACAAGGAGCCACTTGAGCTTCTATAACTAAAGGAATTTACGGTACAGTATTGTCTTTGTGGAGTATGTTGTGTTGGAAACGGCCCTTGATATTTATTTATAAACTCTATATCCACTGGTGACTGGTATTGCAGATTCCATTACATTAAAACCAAGATGAAAATATTAAAACATGAGCCGTTGCTGATGATTCACTGAGGAAATGATTGCCAAGCCATCCAGACCAGGACATTTTGTGTTTCATTCCATGGACTATGATTAATTGGTGGACTGTAGCCAGGGTGGTGTTAGAGGCACCTCGCCACCTCCACCACCACCACCACCACCCCCACCCACCCCATACTCCTGACTGAATGGTTCTTTCAGTACATCTTTGCAGAACAGTATTTGTGTAGAATCAGCTCAACCATGATACCTGGAGCCAAAATTGCCTGTTGCTATTTATGTATGTACGTTTTAAGCTCATGTGTGTAGAAAGATAACTTAGGCAGATTCATACAGGAAAACCTATTGCTATGGTATATACCTCAAGATGTAAATGGGAAAAACGGGAAGGAAAATGTTTACGTAATTAGTATTTTTTCCCCATTGTCTACGTTAGTATTGAAGTAAATGTTATTAAGTATAAATTCTGAATTTTGAGGAAGCAGTTGGATATGTGAATTGTGCGGTCTTATCGCTTGGTTTCTAAGTGGTTGAAAAATGCACATGACTACAATTTGGATCTCCCCAGTAGATTTCCTCCTTGTTATACATAGTCAATTCACCTAAAAAAGGAAATTTGTTCATTAAACTGTACTCAAAAGTGTGAGCATGTGTGTTCAGAAGTCCTGTAGGATCCGAAGACTTCCAGTGATAATTCTAGTTCTCCACGTAGCGTCTGAACCACCTCACTTGTCTGGAGCTGGAATGAATTCCAATGATACATCTAATTTCTCTAGGTCTGTCAAAGAGTCAGCTTAATTGGTCAATAATCCATTGCTCCTTGGAGGACAGTAAGACAACTTTGCTTCAGTACCCAACTATCCACTCTGCTGTAGACTGTGGTTCCAAACTCCATTGACATGTACAGGTCTCAAATTCAAAGAACCCCACACCCCATAGGTTAGTCTGAATGTTCATGAATAGCAATCTTGTTATTTGGTGACTAAGAATGATGTGAGCAGATGTATTTTCAAATTATGTACATGAGAAACCAATAACAGACAGTAATTCAGATGGTTAAATTACATCAAATCAAACTAATACATTATTAGTTAGTAAACAGAGAAAACAAAAAGGTTATTAATTTGGCTGCAGCAATTAATAATTCAATCATTTGCATTGCTCCCAGTAACATTTGATTTGCATTTTTTCTCTTTATTTCACGTATCCAAAGGCAGGTCTACACAGTGATTAGTGGAACAAAAAAAATGGTAACAGACTAGCTTACATTATCTAAAACACTGCCAAGCAGTCACCTTGGAAACAAAATCATGCTCAGTTACCCTGGAAACGACTTAATGCTTTCATCTTTAACTATTAATGGTCAGACAGACAAATGACTTCACATCTATTCAAAGACCAAAATTCTATGAGAAAATACCAGTAAATATAAAATAATATGAAATTAAGAGTTTCTATGTTAGCGCGTGCACACACCCAAAATTTATAAAATCAGGTTTTGCAAGAGTGCTTTTACTTAACGGTTAGGCCTTCCCCAGAGTATGGAAAACAGAACAAGCAGATATTCGGATAAATGGTGATCACTCCAGTATTAAAATTACATAGTGCAAGCAGCACTTTTACTTTATATTTTATAGGGGAATTAATCCATTTACATTAAAATAGGTCCGACAATGAATTCCAGTGAAAGGCCACCAACTTCAAATGTTAACTCTTCGTATGTTGTCTTCAGCACTCTGTTCTTGCATTAAGCTGAGCAGAATAGCCAACACATAAATATTACAATTTGAACACTGCAGTGAGCAATTTCAGATGAACAAAATAATTAGCCCCTTTTCATTTTCTCTAACTACTTTTGTTCTCAGATTATAATAGTAGAGGGAATGTGGGGAGAAAAACCTATTTGATTGACAGTCAAAAGTTACCCGATCAGCTATAGAAAAATCTAGTTGCTCTCCAACTGGCAATGACCTACAAGGATGGACATGTTGAACATCCAATGACAGGGTAAGGCAGTTGCAAATCATTTAATGAAACCTCCAGGAATACATTCAACTTGCCAACCTTTGGCTTTGAGCATTTTGCACAATTGTGTTAAGCATAAATCTATTCCCATCCATCATAACTCCAAGGCCTCAGATTTTTTTAATGTTTACAAATATAACGGTCTCAAATAAACCAGGACTTTTAAAAACAAAGTAGAGGCTTTTTACTTTCTTGTCAGAATAATATAGCTGAAACATTCCAGCTACTAATATCAGAGGCAATGCTGAGCTATTCGACAAGATTAAACATGCATTGCTGCCTTCACTTAAACAAAATGGTTACTGCTGACTGGTCAAGAGTGGTGACATAATTCAACAAGTAATGTACTATAAATGTTCAATTTTTGGTCACTTTGAAATGCTACTAACGTCACAAATGTTAAGTGCATTCAGAACTTTGCTCAACTATATTATTATGTGTAAACATACGTAGATAATAATGCGTTAGCTCCTGAATATCACCGCTGCGTACATTCTCTCACCCAGTCAATTCCTGTATTCTGACAGCTTAAACACTGTTGGGATTCAATGACCATTAAGATGATAGCAATGACCTGGAAATTCTACGCAACATCAGCATGAGATTAGCACAAATACATTAATTTTGAGTTATTCATTTTAGTTTTAGGGCTTAAATAAAATTACTTAAACAACAATTAAATATCATGACAATAGCTGAAGGGCAGCCTGGTACTACTATAACAGCCTTTATACAGGGAGATTAACACATTAAATAGCCAGGAAAATACACACAAATGCAGACACCCGCATTCATACAGCATAATTTCTGTTGAGAGAAATGTTGTCTGGATAGCATTTACCTCTCAACCAACATCATTAAAACCAGGTTAATTGGTCATTCAGTTCATTGCTATTTGTGGAAATACTGTGCACAAAGTAGGTGTTGTTGCTCCCGACACTGTAATAGTGACTACACTTTAAAAGCTGTGACACATTTTGTGATTCTAGAGGATTCCTTGAAAAGATGCTACCAAATTCAAGCTCAATCATATTCATCTTTCTGATACATCAGGTAACTTTCACCCCTGGATAAGTGATAAGCAGAGTTAGTGAAAATTATTGACTAAATTAAAAGAACATGCGTATAACTCCAAATATATTGTCCAAGTTAGTCATAGCTGTTTTCGTATTCTAACATATTTTCTTTGAACTTTGTTATTCAACTCTTCTGGCATTTTGAGTTACTGAGAGTGCATGACCTCAAACACAGGGAAAGTATTGTATTATAAATTGAGAAAAAGGAAGTTCTATTTCAGCTGGACGTCACAGCCTCTAAACTTCATCAACACATTCTTTGAATTGTGACCTGAGTGTGGGTTGGGTTAAAGGAGGATATAGTCTTTCTTTACAAGATACAGACAGTG
Source organism: Chiloscyllium punctatum (assembly GCF_047496795.1). Classification (NCBI taxonomy): domain Eukaryota; kingdom Metazoa; phylum Chordata; class Chondrichthyes; order Orectolobiformes; family Hemiscylliidae; genus Chiloscyllium; species Chiloscyllium punctatum. The sequence goes on from NC_092764.1 coordinate 25,615,719, forward strand.
CCTTCAGAGGCCAAGCATTATTGTGATGAACATTTATGAAGAAAAATTCTCCTTTGGTACACTCTGAAACATACATGGGCACAATATGAGGTTCCCTTTAGACCTCTCCTTTCAAAGCCACCTTCTTTTGATTGTCTCTTTGTAGTGAAATGTCTCTTTCCCCATTGAGTGATAATAATTTTCCTTAAGGTCATTGGATGGCTGCTTTCAGACTTCCTTCTCCTAAGTTCTGTACTCCTTTAAAGACTTTTCTTAAAATCTACCTTTTTGACCAAGCTTTTGGTTAGCATCCCTTTATCTAGCCCAGGGTCATGTTGACTTAAGTGCCCCTGAGAAACATCTTGAGGTGTTTTGTGTTAAGGATGCCAAACAAATACTACTTGGTGCCAATTTCTATCAATCATTGTCACATAAAACAGCAAAAACAGGAGAATTGTTGACCCTGTGTTGAATTCCACTGTCATGTAAAACACTCTTCATATAATAAAGGCTTTATTGATCCCTAGCAATAGGGTGTGTTAAGATTTCACCATGTCAAATATTCTGCTGACACTACCTTCACGAATGGGCAATACAAATAGCAAACATTTTCACAAGGTTAAGAGGAATAATCACAACCCATCCCTTCTTATGTGACCGATTTTATACTTCTATCTCAAAATTTGTTGAAAATATGATTCCCCAGGTGATAAAAAATACAACAGATCTTGTTTGTTGATACCATCTGTGCCCATTTCCCAGATGATGTCCATCTTCTTGGTATGGATATCTTCTGAAATACGGAGTTATTATTTAATAACCATAATTACCAAAATTACATTGTTGATGTATTGGAAGCTAGTCAAAGAAGATTTACTAGACTAATACCTGGAATGAGTGGATTGTCTAATGAAGGAGAGCTCAAAATGTTTGGTGTCTATCCTCGGGAGTTTAGAGGAGTCAGAGGTGACTTAATTGAAATGATCAGATCCTGATTGGACTTGACCAGGTGGATGTGGAAAGGATGTTTTCTTTTGTTGGACTATCCAGAACTAGGAGCCATCGATTAAAAATTAAGGGGTTGCCCATTTAAGACAGAGACAAGGAGAAATATTTTCTCTCAACGAGTTGAGTGTCTTTGGAATTCGCTTCCTCAATAGACAGGGTGGATGCAGAACTTTTAAATATTTTAGAGGCAGAGGTGGATAGATTTAAGACCATCAAGAGGACGAAGGATTATCGGGTATATGCAGCTATGTAGAGTTGAGGTTAAAATCACATCAGCCATAAACTTATTGAATAGCAGAGCAAGCACAAAGAGTCAAGTGGCCTACTCTTGTTTCTCATTCATATGTCTGAATCAGCGATCTGGAGTCTTACTATGTCACAGAATATAGAGTGAATCAGTTCTAAAACCCGGCTTCCAAAAACAAGCTTCCTGTGCATAGATTGATATTGAAAGCTTTTATAATAAATATCTAGCATCTGCTTAATGCTTCCAGTGGGACATATTTGGTGGCATCTTGAGATCAGTGGTCTGTGAACACTTCAGTGTTAAACAAAAGCCAAATGGAACTTAAGCATTAGTTTTCTCAAGTAATCTGCCCTATTAAGTTGAGTGCCTAATAACACTGTTAGCTGGGTCTCTGATTTTCAAAGCGATTACTCAATCCCAGGATAAGCAAGAACTCTTTGTTACAGAACTTCTTGGAATACTCCATGATTGAAATAAGAATGTGGTCAATACAAGGCCTTTCAACAGAATAATTTTTCAATTTAATTGCCCTCATTCCTGTTCAGAAGGTTTTAAATCACATTCATTATTCACAGTCTAAGGTAAGACTTCGTATTTTGCAAATTCTCATGCTTTTTTAAAAAATACTGTCATTAGTCTTCTATTCCAAAATACAGATGTATTCAAACTGCGTTGGATATCTGAACCTGAAAGTAATAACATATCAGGCAATAAGCCAAAGTAACATGAATAGTGCGAGATAAGGATTGTCTTTGCCAAAGGTTGGATTCAATAATTCCTTAATTTTTCAATCAAAATTAGAAGCCATAGAGATCTATAGTACAGAAAAGGCCTTTCAGCCCATCAAGTCAGTGCACGTCGATAGTAGGGGTAGGTATTGAATCATTTTGTAATCATCAGGTCGACTAACAACATAATGATGAAAATTACACGGCAATTGTGATTAGAAGCTCTAAGTCCCCATCAGGATTCAAATATTGTAAGCTCAAGTATATTTGATTATCTGTGAAACTAGTTCTTCCTTTTGATTTACTTTATTGTGTTGCATTTTTGATACCAGTCATAAGACATCACCAGCATGCCACAGCACATTCCAAGCCATAGCAAACAACACCACGACAGTCAGGAGAAATCCTATTATGTTTGATGAATCACAGCATATATGAAAGACTCAATTGTTGCCTCTGTATTTGGGAATAGATGGAAGCTTTGTTCCAGAATCAGCCAGTTCCTAAATATGTCAGAGAGCCCGCCGCATACTGTCTCTGCTACAATCCAAAGTCTAATTTGGCTTTTCCAATTTATGCATTATAACTCAAAATACAAGATAGATAAATACGTTATATTGGAAGACCGTTTCAGTCCTTCCAACGATAATGTGTTCTGGACGATGATGATTTAACAAGGCAGGGCTATATCACAGTGGCACTGGATCAAACCCCTGGAGCTCCATCTAACATCTGTAGCTATAAATAATTTCTATGAAGTACACCAGTTCAAATGGCAGCTCACCATCTTCTCAACAGCAACTTGGGATTGGCAATAAATGCTGGTTTAGCCAGTAAGGCCCACTTCCGGTCAACAAATAATTTTTTAAAATTATCTGTGATACATCTTTTTAGACAAATGGAAAATCTAACTAATTAATAAGCATGTTAACTTCTTCGATAACCAAAACAACAATCAATACCTTCCACTAAAATTAAGGAACCTTCATAGAAGGCATCACTGAAAGCTACAGACATGATTAACTTGTAGCACAGAGAGTAGCACCACCAGATTAATTCAATACTACCTCCTTAGCAATGAGCATGAAGGCATTGTGAGAAAGCTTTGAACTTTTAAAAGGTCACGGTTATGCCAGTCATATAGTGATACCTTTAAAATTGTTTCAACCCCACAACAGAAAGAAGCTGTGCTGTCAAAGTCAAGATACAAAGAGGATTGGCTAACCAAATTATATTCATGCTGTAAATTCCCTTTCTCAAACTGTACAGAGTACCTTGTTTCTAATCAATCAAATGCAAAAATGCTGGTAGGAAACAATTTTATTTTGGAAAATCATATCTCATTCAAGCAGTTAATTTAACCTAGATGTGATAGCAGCTGCATGCCTCAATCATGTTTTTTCAGGAACACTCTATGGCAATTATTCATACAGTGCCTCCTCATAACAAAGTCCACCCTCTGTACTGTTCCTTCTCCATAAAATATAGTTTCTACTTTTGATGCAGATCCAGCATTTAAATTCAATTTTAATGAATTTGGATACATTGGATGCTGCTCTACAGTGGAAAAAATAATAAATTTTCCAAATCAGAGTATATTTAAATGTGTGCTGAGCAATTTAACTGGTGTGACCTTGAGAGTGAATCCAGCCCTGTACTCTCTCAACCAAGTCAGCTTTTAAAGTCTAGAATGCAATGAATCCAAGTTTCTTTCATTCAGTTTCCCCTGTACAGGAATTCAACCAGACACAAGAGACCTGAAAGACACTTGCGTGGAAAAAGGAATCATACAAGTTGATGTGTAGGGAAAGACTAGTTTGTCTATCAAAGCTTCCCCAGTCTATGACAGTCACAGCATTACAACTAAACAATTCATCCATCTCTGCCTATATGATATACTTTGAAAGAGGAGATGCTGTTCAGTGCTGGGTTTTGCAGATTATGGTTTGTAAAAGACATTTTCTCCTGTGTTTAAACTCTCTGGGAGTGCCAGCAACAAGTGCAAACAAATAGATTTTCCAACATTGATTATTACGGACTTTGGCCGACACCAAATCTAACAACTAAATGAGAACAGTTAAATATGGGTGATTCACGAAAGCAAAAGGTGAATTTCTCATTCACCTGTCAACACCATATTTCCTGGGTTTTCGTGTACCTTCCAAAAGAATGGCAGATGCACAGGTGGAGCCCAGAAGGTACAACACCCCCCACCCGCCCATTTCAAATAAAAAACACAGAACGCTGTGGTTGCTGGAAATCAGAAATAATCTAGTTCCAAAGGTAAGTCATAATGGACACACAATATTAAATCTGTTTCTCTCTCCACAAAGTCTGACATGTAGCAGGCAAAGTAGTCCTCATATTGAATTTGGACTGAGTGGAAGCTTTTTGTCTTTTGTGGGCGCTCTGGACAAGAGTGAGGGAAGTATTGATGCCGTAAAATCATGGTTGCGGCTGTGAACATGGAAACGGAGCATGGCTGACCAATGACGTGAAGAGGCAGCCTTGTAAAGGCTCATGAGGGACAGGAGGAGGAAACTGAACTACACAAGGAAACCACAGGGAACATCATTGGTGAAGTATGAAGAGTTGAAAGTAACAAGGTCAGGCCAAAGATTCGAGGGAGGTTCAAGGATGACAGATTGCAGGTTGAGGGTTATAGGGAGGGGTGGCAGCTCTGAAATGTCAGGGAGCTTAGCAATATCAAGAGAGGAAACTCTAGGATATAAAGATTTTTTTTGTATTTTTGACTGTAGACGAAAATGGTAAAGTTTTAAAACCAAAGATTGTGCAAGGAATTGCTGTACTTTTGAAAACAAGTTAGTTATTGAAACTGTTTGCGTGTGGGATTTACACTTTTACTTTATTTAAGCATTTTGGGAGATATCTGCAGGTGGCACTAAGACCAAAACTAGAGGGCATAGGTTTAAGGTGAGAGGGGAAAGGGACCTGAGGGGCAGTTTCTTCACACAGACAGTGGAGCTTAAATAGTACGAACTGCCGGAGGAAGCAGTAGAGGTGGGTACAATTGCAACAAGAGTTGGACCGAAGACACTGTTTCCATGCTGTATGAGTCTAAAGAAAAGCTGCACAGTTATTGAGTTTCCCAGCACTTTGTTTTATGATGTATGAAATTTCAAGTTGGCTTGGGGTCAATATTTGCCAAGCGTGTTTGTATAATCCCAAAAAGATGGATAAGTGACCACTCAGATCAATAAGTCATGCTCTCATTTGTACCATAAATTCTTTCAACTCCATCCTTGTCCTAAACAGAGCTCTAACATATTGCCTCTACAGCTGAGTGGTCACTTTATAGCCAAGGACAATGGACCTGTAACATCAAAGGCACAAATATAAATCCTAAAATGGAACAAAAATGTCAAATTTGTAACAGTGAAAATTTTCACATTTGGACACAAGACAACAAGCATTTTAATTTGGCTTATTTCACTCAGACAACAGAGAGAAATTCTACAATATCTTACAACTTGAATGGGCACTGTTGCATCAAATCACAATATACTGAAGCATTTTCAAGTATCAAGTCTCAACAGGTTGTGAATTATATTGGAATGGAAAGTAAGCATAGATAGATCCTTAACAACAAATGATGCATTATTTTTGCTTTCCCCATTTCCAACAGTTGATATGTAAAATGGTTGTCCTGTTTCTCTGCAATAACAAGCAATAGCTGGCTACTTTGTTTACTGCTAGACACAGACAAGATAGCATACAAATAGATTTATTTTAGCTAGATTGTTTTTCTAATTTAGGAATCACAAAATGATGCAAAGTGTGGAACTAGGGAAGATAGGGACACAAAATTATACTTCAATTAAAAGCCAAGAAGGGAAAGAAAGGAACAAAATACAGCACATTTCGTTGAGTGAATGATCTGTTACATCTTTAATCTGTGAATTCCACTGAAGTAGAAAATGCTTACAAAAGGGAAGGTTTGTTCTCTTCAGAGACTAACTTTAAAGGAGATTGTAAACAGCCATATTTATTAATCAACAGATAAATGTGCAGAAATCTTTCCTCCCCCACATTGATAATTAGAAAACTAAGAAGCAACGTATCCATTAAAAGGAGTATGAGACTAATCTAATGTTATCCTGCCTTGCAATTTCTACAACTTGCACTGGGATGATTGGAGTTGAGAGTTCTACTTCCTGTTGCAAAACTGCTTTTTGATCTCTGGTGCAAATAGTTATGGATGAACACAATCACCAGAGCAGAGCCCCCTCACGCTTAATACGAACACCGCAGGAACAATGGTGTCCAATTTGTGAGATGGAAGTACAGTCACTGTACTGGTGAAAGTTTAATCCATTTGGAAGACCAGCTGAGGGGACTACTTTTGAAAGGCAGGGATCATTCTTCACTAAAAGGTCATGAAGATAATACACATTTCTCACCCTGAAAAATTCATTATATCAATTCACATGAACTTTATATTTGGATGAACTATTTGGTGGCATGTGTACTCCAAGGAACAAGGCTCTGATAGTTACTACCAAATATTGAGGCAATAGTATGTTGAGCAATGTTAAAATGTGATGGTTTTGATTCTGTTGAGAAATCTGCAAGAATGTGAAGCTGTTTCAATATGGGACTGTCAGAGTGACTTAGGATACTTTGTCTGCTTTGGAGTTCAGGAGAAGTGGAAAACCAAATCTGCGTGACTTAGTACTGGGGAATAATCGTTTACCATAATCTTTTTGGTCAAAAATGCAGTCAATTGAAAGGTATCACAAATTTAACAGGTTTGATGCAAAGTTAAAAATCTTTAGAATGTACTTGGAGGATATTAATAGAGTTGATCGAGTCAGAGAGTCACACAGCACAGGAAACAGACCCTTCAGCCCAACCAATAATCTGCTTCTAAAAGTATAAATCCTCAAAAAATTACCAACCCAAACTTAAAGAAATGCTCAAACATAACTCAAGATACTACGTAGTTGGAAAGTAATGAAGTGTCAGGGCTTCTTTTTTTATGACATTTGCTGTTGTCTATCTTTCCCTGAGATGCTCGACTAACAAACGTCAAGGAGAAGGGGAAGTGAGCACGTTGAAGATATCTCCTTATACCTCACACTAGCCACACAAAAGACACCTACAAAGGGAACTAGAATTTAGGAAGTTTTTTCTCCCCCCAAGAAAGAAAGATACAGTGGAAAGTGAGAGACAGGAAAAGAAAAATAGACCAATTAATTATTTATCTTTTTGTGGTTCATTGTTGTAAATAGAATTGAAATTGGGGTCATCAGAACTTCAATAATCACACAAAAGTTATCATCAGCAAACTGATGGCATAATGGAATTGAAGTATCTTAAAAAAAACCTTTTTCCATAGAATGGCAATATTGTTTACAGTTACTGCAGATGAAATTTTGTCTCTCATAAACTTTACTTCCTTATGAAGATTATTTGTCTTATCTACATTTTACTAAATATGTACACCATGCACTTATATAGGAATGCTATGGCAGAAGCGGGTGGCTGACCCTTCTAGCCTACTCATTCAACCCGCAGAAGCATAGGTGACAGAACAAACAAAAGGACATTCATCCCGCTGTTTTTGTGCCAGCTTTTTGCTGTAGCAATCTAAAACTAACATCACTTGCCTCCTCTCTTCTAATAAGTCTGCATATTTCCCCATGTCAAATATTGACTGAATTTCCTTTAAACAATGCAACACTCTCTGCATGAACACTCCTTGTGGCAAAGCATTTTGTACATCAAACCATGTCTAACGTCACATTCATGAGTAATACTGAACGCATGTATTATAAATATGTCCATTTTAGGCCTTTAAAATGCACAATTGCATACTTAAATTGATACTAAATATTTTTAACTCCTGTAACACTGTATCTAATCGCCATCACCTCAAAGGTAATTAGAGATGGGTAATAAGTGGTGATCCAGCTCACATCTCACGAGCGGAAATAAACTTTCTATTGGATACAGAGGATTGATAGTCCAATCTGTTCATTGATTGAAGACCAAGATATTTTTAATTTAGAACTCAAGCAGTTGGGTTAATATTTTCTACCTGTTAGGATATCAGCAGGAATTTGTCACTGTACAGGATCTACAGGGGATCACAATTAGCCCAGTTAGCTGGATGGCTGGTTATCATGAAAGACTCTCATAACAGGTCACCAATCAAGAATAGAAAGCATGACTAATTTCTAACACCGCCAAACATGCTCTCACCTCTTAATGCAAGAACTTGGGTGCTAAATAGTTACATCCTGGTGGAATGATGCAATATAAATTAAGTAATTTTTTTGAGAAAGAAAGAGATTTACCCGCACCAACCAACCCAACCGCCCCGTGGCTGCACACTTTAACTCCCCCTCCCACTCTGCCAAGGACATGCAGGTCCTTGGCCTCCTCCATTGCCAGACCCTAGCAACACGACGCCTGGACGAAGAGCGCTTCATCTTCCGCCTAGGAACCCTCCAACCACACGGGATGAATGCAGATTTCTCCAGCTTTCTCATTTCCCCTCCCCCCACCTTTTCTCAGTTCCAACCCTCAGATTCAGCACCGCCTTCTTGACCTGCAATCTTCCTCCCGACCTCTCCACCCCTACCCCTCTCCGGCCTATCACCCTCACCTTAACCTCCTTCCACCTATCGTATTCCCAACACCCCTCCCCCAAGTCCCTCCTCACTACCTTTTATCTTAGCCTGCTTGGCACACCCTCCCCATTCCTGAAGAAGGGCTTATGCCCGAAACGTGATACTCCTGTTCCTTTGATGCTGCCTGACTTGCTGTGCTTTTCCAGCAACACATTTTTAAGCTCTGATCTCAGCATCTGCAGTCCTCACATTCTCCTAAGAGATTTATTATGAATGGTACACAAATATTTCTCCTTATCCTGAGTATTAGTTCCATAAATTTGCAACATCAGACAGAACACCAAACAATAACAGTTCGAACAGTAATCCAGTCTCTTCCTACTGAAACTCTCATTTGATGATTCTCCCAGGCACAGAGCAAAATATCACCATGGCAACCTCAACCTGGCAGAACAGAACTGGCTTAATAGATGTAACAATTCTGCCTAGTCCATTTTGTGCACTACCACTGTATAATCACCGTTTGCAGGACAAAATGACTGCACTTATTGCATGCTCCAAACTGCTCACTCTTCATTGATCATAAGAGCAGGGTCATTATGTTGTCAACATACAAAACTTTGGTTCGGCTGTAGCTGGAGTACAATGCACTGTCCTGGTCACTGTATTATCAGAAGGTTGTGGTTATCCTGGAACAGGGTTTGTGAGGAGATTAGCAGAATGCTGCCTTGGTTGGCATTTAGCTACAAATAGAGACTGGACAGGCTTGGGTTGTTTTCTTTAGAGCAGAAAAGACAGAGAAGACTTGATTGAGGTGTATGTGTTATGAGGAGCATGAACATGGCTGACAGAAAACAGTAGTCCCTCCTAGTTAAAGGGTCAACTTCAAGAGGGCATAATTTGATGGTGAAAGCTTGAGAGTGAATTTGAGGAAAAGCCTTTTCACCTAGAGGATGGTAATAATTTAGAATGCACTACATTAATGGGTAGTTAAGGCAGAAAGCCTCACAGCCTTTAACACGTACTTAGATAAGCATTTGAAGGGTCATAGCTTTAAAAGGTCATGGACTAAGTGCTGGAAAGTGGGACTAGTGTTGATTCAGCTAGTTACTGTCAGTGCAGACTCAATGGGCTGAAGGCTTCTATACTGTAGGATTCTATGATTCAATGGCAACCAAATGAAACCAAGGCATTATTATGCAAAACAGATACAATCTGAACTGAAAAGTTCAAAACTGGCATTTCCCATCTCACGATATAGCTGACCTTGAAGAAGAAAGAGGAAGAGGTAGCCTTACGTCAACATCATTTACGACTGGGATTTTCAGTTAAAAGTCAACAGCTGGTGCATGCAAATAATATCTCAAATTTTGCACAGAGACTAATTGGAGAAATGACCTGTCATTTATTTAACTTTGATGGCAAAGCATACTAGTGTTCTAACAAAGATTTTAAAATGATAAAAGTTGGAGAAAATAGAAAGGAAGGTTTTCAAATATAAGAAATAAATGTGACTGTGTCAAAATAAAGAACTGAGAGAAGGTTTGTGGAAATGCTGAATCTGTTGTAAAAGGTTTAGTCAAAGTTATGAAGGAAGTTGGTCAAAAAAAAAGCTGTTATTATAAGAACATTCAACTGCCATTATAGAGTTGGTTTGCTGAAAACATTATTGCAGAATTAATCCCATGCTAAGTAAATTAAAGGAACAATTAAACTGATATTTTTCAGTCTTTCTATACCTTAGCAATTCACATTTCTGATAGTTAGAATATAATGCCATGTAATACCTTGCTAGTGAGCCAATAAAATTGAACTTGTGAAGTGTGATCCAATTTTCAAATATAGTAAATGAGGCAGAATAAGTCTCTATAGCAGCGCCTGTTAAAAATGAGCCATTATTAGCCAAGTTCACACTGGTGGAAAACCTACCATTTTGAGCTCAAAATGTGCATTGAAATGTGTTCTGCAAGTTACAACTGAAGGACAGGTCAAAAATTACTAAAATGTTGTAAGTATATTGTTACTGCAACATTAGTACTAAAGGTCTGCTATGTGGGCTTGAGGTTAAGTATATCAAAGTAGATGAGGTCATTATTGAGCATTTACAGTACATGGAAATGTATAGAAAATTAGCAGTTTCAGGCAACTGAACCACCCATTCAAATGTCCAATTTAAATGGATTTTTTTATTCTATATTTTTGTTGCAAGGGTCAGATTCAATGTTCCAATTATTAAGGCCCAAATGATCAATTTGGACAATTGCTTGCTGTTTGATTCTATGACTATTTATATTGGACAAAAAATAACCTGCAGCCATCAACAACAGGGGACCAGGTGTTCTAAAAACTTCATCTGAAAATTTACATTCCTACACTATCAGTAAGACAAATCTTTTTGGGAAGGGGCTTCGCATAAGGACAGTTATCAGAAACCGATTCTTTGGCGACAAGAGCAATTTGTTTTCAGCAGGTCAGCTGGCCAATGTTCAATACAGAAAATTCTGGGCTCAGGTGGGTCAGGGCTTAAACCTTTATTTCTTCATTTCTAACAAAGGAAAGCATCATCTCCAGATGGCTAGGCTAGCATTTATTGTCCATCCTCAATCAGATGATGGAGTCCATGAAGTGAGAGAAAAAAAACATTGCAAAGGTAAATGAGTGAAGGGACAAATTGGGAAAATATGACAGGAAATCAAAAAGAATCATGAACATTGTGGGCATATTGTCTTTTTCTAGTTTTGAGAGATCCAACGGGTATCTCATGAGAAAATCAAGAACTGATACTGTTGTGGGCAAAATTCTAACTCTCAAAACCCATCGATTTACACACAACTACAATTAGGCCCTGTAATTAGCAGGTTTAACAAAAGTGGTGTTCTGCAATTCAGTTGCATTTTCACTCCTGATTAAAGTTATTTTACAGTTAAATAAACTATTAACCAAAGGCAGTTGTATCATCCTACTGTCAAAGATAACTTCAGAGAGTGTACAGAACATCAGGCAGAATCGGTTTATTATAAATTGCACCGAATTCAGTTGTCAATAGTGATGAGCTACCCTCTTACTGATAAAGTAGTCATTGCCATCTATGTACCTCATAGAGTCATAGAGATGTACAGCATGGAAACAGACCCTTCAGTCCAACCTGTCCAGCTGACCAGATATCCCAACCCAATCTAGTTCCACCTGCCAGCACCCGGCCCATATCCCTCCAAACCCTTCCTATTCATATACCCATCCAAATGCCTCTTAAATGTTGCAATTGTACCAGCCTCCACCACCTCCTCTGGCAGCTCATTCCATATCCGTACCACCCTCTGTGTGACCCCAGGGAAAAGACTTTGCCTATTTACCCTATTCATGCCCCTCATAATATTGTATGAAAATTGCCTAAACCTTCAACACAAATGGCTTAAAGAATCAACATACTTCAATGAATTCACTATAACTATCCCACATCATTTTCCAGAAATGGCTTCACATTTATATATATATATTTATATAGTTAGAAAAATCAGAAGTCATTCCCTCATTCGTCAACAGAGCAGAAGTTTTTAATTTTGTTTTAAAACATCAGAAACATAAGAATCTTAAGAAAACACTATTTGCTTTCATTTGGTGGGTTCTACGGTTTCAAGTCCATTCAAGGAACCACCAGAAACTTCCTTCAATAGCAACTTAGCACGATGCATGAACATCAGGGTCAGCATTACTTCAGAAATTTGATTTCTGATAGAAGCAGTCAAGAGCAGCTACTGTATAATTGAAAGATCTTGCTTTGTTTTTAAGGTACTTTTCAGTTTGCATAGATTGTTAGGTTTCCTTTCTGCAAAAAAAAACTTGAAGTACCAGTGTGGGAGCTACCTAAGTGAACATTGGCATTACTTGGTCAAATGCCAGTCTAATTATCATTCTGTTGTCATTTCATGCATTAACTTTCAGTTAAAAGTATTTCCATAATTTATTTAGCATTTTATCGGAACAATTCTACTAAAATTTAGTAAGTGCCTTTATAATCTTGTTATTATTTTCTCATTTAGATTCCTTCTCAAAAGGGTTAAAGCTAACCAACGTAAAGCTGTCCAGTGAGACATAAAAGGGAAGTATTGTGATGGAAAGATCCGGACATGGTGAAATGAAGATATGATGCACTTAAGTTTCAGGGTTGGGCAATTCAATGTTGTTTATACCAAACCAGAGACCAAATCCCTCTGCTCTCGTTTCGAGTTGACAAAAAATATTCCTGTAACAGTAAAAAGTTCTGCGGCAGTAAGCCATCTTTGGTTGTCTTAGTTCACCGAGAAAATATTTTGACTTTTTGTAACCTTTAAGTTTTAACATGTGCCATTCCTAGGCAGAAAACCACCCCTAACTGCAGCGAGCGAGAGAAAGAAAACAGTTTAAAGTTATCAGCAATTTTAGTACATTTGAGCTCCATGTCAAATCTGCAGGATGCAAGACTTCGGTTTTTATCAAGTGGTAGAACAGCATGACCTTGTGCTGCTCATCGTCTGCACATCATTGCAAAAAATGTTTTGAATCTTCCCACTTGAGTTAGAAAAAAATTCAAAATCAAGTGATAATGGGCTGCTTCCAATATGTCGGTGGTGCCATTTTCATTGAGTTTCATGATTGGCCCAGTGAGTTTTCTGACACTATCATCTAAAACCTGCCTCATTAACTACCAACCAGGCCCCTGTGGACCCCTCCTGTCTGGTGCTAGTCTCACTCACACTCACCACAGCTGGAAGTACACAGCACTGGCAGGAGGACGTTGGAATCCATGGCATCAGTGTCATCTTTAACAGGCTGTTGTGTATAGACATTTGCCCTGATCTGGCAAAGAAGGGGAAATTCATGCTTCACTTTATGGACAGGGCCCTGGAAGTTCTGTTGAATGGGCAGTACAGATGATGGATGTCCTCTTCCCTGAGGATCACCAGAAGGGACTACGATATGTAGTTAGCCTAGTATGATCCAACACACACCAAAACACAACTTCCTGCCTGATAACCACAGTTTATTTCCAAACAAGCACGGAGCAATTCTGTCAGAATTTTGGATTGTCAACAAGCATTAAGAAAGTGACATCACTGAAAATCATGATATGCTGAACAGGTAACTGCAGACAGAATCCTCTAGCACCCCCACTCCCCTATCCACCACAATGATATAATTTAATCAATTAATACAAATAACAGCAACAAAGCAAAAAAAAAATTCATTTCACACCAACTCGATAAATTATGATGGTTTACATTTTTATGTAATTTTGCAAATATCCATGGCCACCCTTATTCAGTACAGGACATTTATGATGTTTCTATTGGTGAGATGATTAGTGAAGCTTAAAGTGGAATGCATTGTGGAGCCTGTCGAAAGGTCTGCCAAAATATATAACCCACAGCAGCTGTGCTTTCAACAAGTAAAAACAGGTCATTACCATTATTAAAGTACTGCCCATCAACCTCAATCACACACAAAATACAGCAACACTCTTCGACAAACCTATGTGCCAGGTCACCATGCTCTGAATTTAAGAATTGTTGCCATAGGTAACCACTCTGCAAAAGCTGCTTAGAAAACAAAATTAAAAACAGATTTGTGATAAAAAGATTTTACAGCAGTGTTTTCTGAAAGTCCCTTGTCGATGCAGTTATAGAAAAGTTACAACCTACTGCACTTGTCCTTCAGTATCTACAATTGAAGATGGATTTGGAATGATGAATAGGTATATCGTCTACACTAGAATCACCCAATGATCTAGAAAGAATGCAGTATTATTGTGAAGTACACCTTTGGTCTCCCATTATCTGTTGATATTTTGAAGAGCAAAACAAGTATTCCCATTTCTTCATGATAAGAATCAAGCAGTTAAACATGTACTTAATCAATGATCCAAACAGCACAAATGGAATATCATTCTCAATCATCTTCATCACAGAAGATTGCACAGCTGACTATAAGCAAATATAATAGTAAAAAATTAAGCACATTTAAATGCCCGCATTGTTTTTGGTGAAATGTTATTGATTCCGCTTGGCTTAAGCAGTTCCAGCGATTTCTGCTTTTATTTTGCAGTTTCAAATATTCACAATAGTTGGTTTGTGTGTCAGCATAGGTCACTTGAGTGACAATATTTTGATATTAAAGAAAAATGGGAACAAAGTCAAAAATGCTTTTCAAAATACCAAGAAAACATTACCGAACAGAGGGATATTGAGCTGAATTTTCTAAGATTTGGCCACAGTTTTCCATGTAGAAAAATTAACAGCCTCTGAAAATTAGAACCAAATGTCCTTAATTGCCAGGTTGGTTTTGTTAGCTGTGCATTTTTGACACATTTGGGACATTTCTACAAATAATTCAGTACATTTTCACATTTTTTGGGTGACCCAAGTTCTTGTTGAATGATTACACAGATAGGTCAAATGACCTCCTTCTGTGCTGTAACCATTTCAGTATTATATAATTATTTTTTAATCACAACTATAAGCATTTCAGCAAAATTCAAGCTCTGCACTTCTTTTTATCCTTACATGGGAAATGAGCATTTCTGGCACTTACTACCTATCCATAACTGCTGCTGTTGAACTGATTGCTTGGATGGCATTTCAGAGACTGTCACAATACTGTGGGTCAAGTTAAGTTTCACCAACAGGCGTGGGAAAATTCCAACACTTGCTCCCAGAACATTAGTCTGGGTCTTTGTATTACTAGGAGAAAGTGAGGACTGCAGATGCTGGTGATCTGAGTCGAAAAGTGTGCCGCTGGAAAAGCACAGAAGGTCAGGCAGCATCCGAAGAGCAGGAGAGTCAATGTTTCAGGCATAAGGCCTTCATCAGGAATTCCTGTATCATACATTTTGACTCTGTGTTTTATAGTCTGGTAATAACACCACGAAGTTGCTGCCTTCCCAAATGACTCATTTGAGCATTACATTAAACCATAAATGTTAGCCTGTTCCACAGTAGTTTGCTACCAACAAAACGCTAGTAATAATAGATTGTATTATAGAGGCTGATGACATCAGGATCATTTGTGCCAGTATCAACCAAATTTCCTGGTAGCAAACCTTTTGACTGCTTAGGTTCAGGTACAGCCAAGGAGCAGTGTTTTCAACAGTTTGCCTGCAACCTTGAGAGTCCAGGATCTTCATGAATAGACTGATAAAAGTATAGGTTTGAAGCTGTCTAGCGCCATGAATGAATTTACTGCCAGCTCCTATCTCACTATCAATATTTACTACACTGTCCACATCACTCTAAACGCATCATATTTTGTAGTCACCAGATAAATAATAAACATGCTTTTCTCCTTTCCTAAAAAACAAAAGGTATTTTGTTAATTTTTTTAATTTCAATGTTACAAATGCTTGGCAGTGGTTTTACGGCTGTAATCCAAATTGAGTGGAAACACTGATGCCCATAAACTGCTCGAGCTGCATTCTCGAGGCTTATCAAAAGACAAATTTAATTGAATTACCACCTTGTAATACCACTGCCAACCATTTACTTTCCAAAACACATTGCCTGTTCAAACTGAAAACTACACAGAATGAGTCAATATACATATGCAACAATAAATAGTAAGGAAGAACATTTCCTTTTTGGACTACAAAACACCTGATTTTAGACAGACAAATAGATGCAAATGAGCCTCTTATGAATTTTTCAGCCTGATGTTTAAATAAGGTTGGAGTTTGGACTGAAACATACTGAATAATAATTGGACCAGATGCAACAATTCTGCTCCTTAAACAAAAGGTGCAGTCTCTTTCCTGGTTAAACAGGGTCACCTGAGAAACAGGTGCCATTTTATGTAAGTGTTTAAAACGCTGGCCATATGGCATTTCATCATTCAAAAGAAACAAAAGATTAAATATTACTACATCCACTGCATCTTATTATCTGCTCTATACCAACAATAAACGCTAGGAATAAAAGCTTAAATAGAGCCATTTTGAATGGCAAAAATTATGGTCTGAATCTTAATTTATTCTTCGCCAAAAAGACTGAGTCAAGATTTTTGAAGATGTTTTCACTGAGTTTTCTCATGATATCAAACTCATGTCACTATTTGCCTACCCAAACTCTTGGCATCCTTTTTTAAATGATTCAATCCCTATTTGATCACATGCCGTTCCCAGAATAACTCTCCACTCTTGGGATAACCATGGGAATTGACCTGCATCCCTGGCACCAGCACCATCTTTACAAGCCTGATGTGCGCCCAGACAAGCCCAATTCATTGGTTCCTGATATGTGCTCCCAAACATGGCAGACAAGAAAATTCTTGCACTCTGCTTTGCTGGCAGAGACCTGTAGGTTCTGTAAATCAGGATCATGTAGAGACAGGACCTCCTCTTACTCCAAGACCAGCAGAGGAAGCAACAAGATTAGACCATGCCAGTCTTGTCTATGGTTGCCACCTAAGTCAGTGCCATCGTAATCCTCTGGAGGAGTACCCAATAGTGTCAGGAGATTACCTCCATTCTGGCAGAGTAAAAGCCATCATCTTCTCTTCGATACCTCCCACCAGGGTTCATTCTGTACCAATGTTTACTACTACTTGCAAACATTTTTATCACTTGTTCTCAATTACCCTAACTTCTTACACCACTACTGTCCTCTGTGCTGCCTCCTGTCTTGCTCAGGATACCCCACTTCACACACTGACAGTAACAGCTCTGCCACTTATTTTTACCTCCTTTATACCTGCCTGTCTCTCTCATTCCATGAGGACAGCAACCCATAATAGGCCAGTAGAGTTGACACAGTTGGTAGGCTGCCCAACATTCAGCTCCTCACCCCCCTTTTGTGGTGGGCATTCTGAGGTGCAGCACTGTAGAGCAAATCAGTGGTTTGGAGATGTGCCATGAAGGTTCTTAGAGGCTGGCATGTGTTGGATACCAATATCCATGGGCATAGAATGGGTCCAACAGGGAGATCCTCTGGAGCAAACAGTGAACCAAAATCAAACAGGTACAGGGTCTGATGTCCACCTCGTGATTTCTCAATGTCTAGCTTGCTAAGATTGGAAGCTGAATATTAGGGAGCCGAGCAATTTAATCTATACGATATTTAACAGGCTATAAAGCACCCTTAATTGATAACTTGCTGCTGCTTAGTGAAAAACTCCCTTTGATACCTGGCAGCAAGTTTCTCCCAAAGTTGAGTTTGACCTTCTATGATTCTGTCAGAAATCTTGCCATAGCCCAAATCATTCAGGGCTCTATAGAATCCAATGGATGTATCTTTAAGATCAGTGACACAGAGAAGATTGATTAGAACATAATCCATTTCTATTTTTCCCTGTTGCGCATGAGTGATTAAGTAGGAACACGATAAAATGAATGTTGTTTAAAATTGGGAATAATTAACACTTCCAATCTAATTTCTGGGTAGTCAGGTGGCTTTTGAAGAGGCAGTGTCATTCATTCCCCTCTAGGTGACTGGTTGCCTGATGTAATAAATGAGTCAACTCTTAATGTGTTTAGCACCATCCCCCTACTAAGGGAGTGGCTGATGTGAGAAAGATGACCTATTTTTGAAATCCTGATCTGTACTCATGACTTGAGAGCTTTTTATTCAATGTCTTCCATTGGTCATTTTTTAATATCTCTACAAATACTTTAAAAAACACACGACACCCCACCCATTGCCACTTGCTTATCACAGCTATAGATTCAAAAGCAGCAATAACTTATCACCACAGTAAACTAAAAATGCTTTGAAGACTGTTTCGTCATCAAAGTTTCTTTTTGAAGGAATTGTGCATTGCAACTATGTCACCGGTTTCTTGGCCAACAAATCAAAACAACAACAAAAAAGTACCAGGAATCCCTGACTATACAAGCTGCCATATTTCGAGCCATACAGAAGGCAGCTGTGTTTGTGCAATGCAGAAAAACAATTAAAGTTGGGGCAACTTGTTTAATAAATTCAGCATTTGAAAGGAGAAGCAGCTAAATTGTGAGCTTTAAAAAATGTCAGATGTTTCTCCTCCACATAAGATGTGAGTAAAAATGGGGGAAAGAAACAATGCAAATGTGTACATTAAGGAAATTCAAAACTTGCAGCATGTTTTCTGCAGTAGATTACTAATTTATGAAAGCATGCCTCTTTGATCCTGCTCCATTGAAGATATTTATGCCATTTCTATAGTGTCAGATGGCAAGTACATAAAAAATCATTGGATGGCTTAACAGTCTACCAGTCAGGAAGAAGCCAAATACGGAGTACAGATCTCTGTCCTTTCGGAATAATGGAATTTAGTGAGGTCAGAGAGTGTCAACAGCTGTCTTTCAGATTGGTGACTTTTTTTGTCTTTTTCCATATTGTTACAACATACTTTCTGCACAATGTATGTTGTATGATATTGAAAATAAAAGCTGAGATCATTAACCCCTGCTCCTATTTCTTATTGTCTTATATAAAACATTTGGGATGCTTTTGTTATATTGTTCCAAAGCAGTTGTGTTTTCCAGGGACCATAAAATACACAATATTCCATTCATGCTGCAGCTCATCACCAACTTCTCCAAAACAGTTAGGGTTGACAATAAATGCAATGACACCCTCATCCCATGAGCAAACAAAAAAAAAAGAGCTTACATTAAAAAGGAAGAGCCAAACCACTTACAATAGCAGTAGGAAAATCACTGGAGTAACACATGAATGTGTAATCAGAATAGGGAGAATCAGGATGGTTTTGCAAATTATAAGTTATGTGCAACAAATGAAATAGAATAATTTGAGTCACTAAGATGAACAGAGGGGGTTCAATGGATGTTCTACGCACACATTTTCAAAATTGTAGGAGAAAGGTTCCACATGTTGGCAACTGGAGGCTAGTGGTAGTGTCTATAAAAATGCTATCTCGGAACATATTAGATTTACAAATAACGAAAGGTTAGAGGTAAATTGAGAGGGAGAACAAATTTGCAAATTAATATTAATAGATTAAGTGACTAGGCAAAATTGTAAAGTACAGAGAAAGAAAGAATAGGAAATGCAAGTATAATCAAAACTGGGAAGCACCACACAACATATAAATGAAGTTCTTCATGGATTCAGGTATATTCCTTTTAAAGAATAGCTCACAGGCCTGAAAAATAAGCAAAAGACGAATAAATTCTCAGCTCCTTCAAGGGATTTTAGAGAAATAAAACAAGGCTGTGATAGCAGTGTTATAATCAGACCTTGTTTAATAGATTGAGTTTAGCCTCCAGTGCCCCATCTTAGGAGTGATACACTGTTGTTGGACAAAGTCCAGCGACAATTCATCAGGATGATATCTGAGATGAAGGGATTAAGTTATGACACAAGACAAAGTAAAACTGGGCTGTGTTCCTGGAGTGGAGGTGAACAATCTTCTGATTCAGCACTGACAGGCCAGTAAGGATTTTCACATTCATCAGGAAATCCAGAGCTAAATGGACACAATTTCAGAATTTCAGCAAATGGCTAACAACCTATCCAGAGAAAACATTTTAAACAGAATGCTGTCAGTATATGACTATCATGACGACAATTTGATATTCATTAAGGTGATTAAAAGGATGATGCATACTTTGTTAGTTGTCATTCTGTTGACTGTAAATTAGACCTTCTCCAATTACGTTAATGGCTATGAAAATCAGGGAATTGAGTTTAAAATGATAGAATTGCTGTGGTTAACAATATACAAAGCAGACTCAATAGTTCAAATGGACCACTTATGATCTTAAAGCAGATGCTGTATGGACATTCAATAAATAAATCTTAGTGGGGTGGAAATACACAGACACACACACACACATATTCAGGCTGTGATTAATGCTAACAAAGAATTGAAACTGGACAGATCGCCTGGCATTGACCTTGTCCCTGGAAAAAACAATGGCAGAAACAGCCCTATTGACCCTGCCAAGTCTTCCTTATTAACATCTGGGGACCAGTGCCAAAATTGAGAGAGCTGGCTCACAGACTAGTCAAGCAACAGCCTGACATTTTCTATAAGCTATGATTCTGAGTATGATGATGTCCTAGACACCACCATAACCACCCTGGGCATGCTCCTCAGTAGTGTCCTAGGCCCAATCATCTTTTGCTGCTTCATCAATTACCTTTTCTCCATCACGAGGATGAAGTGCGGACGTTCATCGATGATTGCACAATGTTCAGCACCATTCATGACTCCTCAGATAGTTAAGCAATCCTGTTCAAATGCAAATCTGGACAATATCTAGGCTTGGGCTACAATGGCAAGTAACACTCTTGCCACGTAAATGGCAGGCAATGACTATCTCTTAAAAATAGAAAACATAACCTCTAGCCTTTGACATTCAGTGGTGCCACCATCTCAGAATCTGCTACTATCAACCTGTTTGGGGTTACCATTAACCAGGAACTTATCTGGACTTACAATATAAACACAGTGGCTACAACAGGAGAGGGGCTAGAAATACTGTGTTGAGTAACTCACCTCCTGACTCCCCAAAAGCATCATTTACAAAGCACAAGTCAGGGGTGTGATGGAATACTCCCCACTTTCCTGGATGAGTGTAGCTCCAGCAACATTCGAGAAGCTTGGCACTATCCTGGGCAAAGATGCCCACTTGATTGGCATTACACCCTCCAACACCAACATTCAGTAGCTGCAGTGTGTACTATCTACAAGATGCACTACAGAAATTCAGTAAAGATCCTTAAGCCAGCACTTTTCAAGAACAGCAGATACACCTGCAAGTTCCTCTCCTAACCATCCCAACTTGGAAATATATTGCCATTCCTTCACTGTAACTAGGTCAAAATCCTGGAATTCTCTCTCTAAGGGCATATTGGGTCTACCTACAGTACGTGGACAGCAATGATTCAAGAAAGCAGCTCACCACCACCTTCTGAAAGACAAATAGAGGTAGACAATAAATTCTGACCAACCAGCAATGCCACATCCATGCAAATTTAAAACAAAAGCCCCGATCAAGCTATAATCGATTGTAGTTTCTTGCAAACCATGCACATGACAACACTCTTGTGATAATACAAAAATATTTTTCAAACGTATCAGTCATGTTACAACTTATTTTTCAACAGCTTTCCAAAAATTTCTGTTTAAAGCTTGTTCCTGTTCAAAGTATGCCAACAGGACTTAGCTGGGCAAGTCATGTCATGTTTGATTATGCTTTGATGCTAAAACAATGACTTTCTAAGTGCTACTTGATCTCATTTGCTTGTATACCTTGACTAAAAATCTTGCATTTAGTTATGCATTTTGCAACAATTGTTCTTGTAAAAGAAGTGATAGATAATCACTTGGTTGGTTACTTTGAACAAGACAGATTAATAGTGGACTACAGATGGCATGAAAGGTTGTAGATCTGCCAAATTCATTGATCAAAAACATTAAAGTTATGTGAACCCTGTCTCAAGCATTCCCAATTAACTAGGTCAGTTAATGGTCATTCCTGTATAGCTTCCAATTCTTATAACAGCTTTATCGGTTCCAACAGTTATTCAGAACAACTGGAAGGATTCCCCGTAGATGATAGCTATTTAAAAGAAAATGCATTGCTTTGATGAAAATAAACATTTGGCAACCTCTCTGTTCTTAGGTAGACAGGAGCTCCTTCTAGCAGTGTTGGTACAATGGCTAAACAGATAGAACATAGAACAATACAGCATAGAACAGGCCCTTCGGCCCTCAATGTTGCGCCGATTTGTGAACTATTCTCAGCTCGTCCCCCTACACTTTCCCAAAATCATCCATGTGTTTATCTAAGAATTATTTAAATCTCGCTAATGTGGCTGAGTTGACTACATTAGCAGGTAGGGCATTCCACACCCTTACCACTCTCTGCGTAAAGAACCTGCCTCTGACATCTGCCTTAAATCTATCATACCTCAATTTGTAGTTATGCCCCTTTGTACATGTCGACATCACCCATCCTAGGAAAAAGACTTTCACTGTCCACCCTATCTAATCCTCTGATCATCTTGTATGTCTCTATCAAATCCCCTCTTAGCCTTCTTCTTGCAAAAGAGAACAGGTTCAAGTCTCTCAGGCTTCCCTCATAAGAACTTCCCTCCAGACCAGGCAACATCCTGGTAAATCTCATAAATCACATAAATGTGACCATCGTTGCTGCTAATTCATGTGGTAGGGAATTCGTTCATGAAAGGAGAACTTTTTTTTTTAAAAAAGGAAACATCCAATTAATGTTGAAAGTCAAATGCAACTTACAGCAAATATGAGCTGTCCAGTCAAAACACTGCCAAGTGTTTGATTATTTCTGTTCCAAATGCCAACTGAGCATTGCTCAGAAAGCTAAATGTGTGTGCCCAGGTTGGTGGGGAAATCATGGGCCCTGGTGCTTTTTCTGTTTCTGGTCCTTTTTATTTCTGCCCACACCCCATTCACTTCTAACCCTCCAGAGCTTATGTTAAGCAAATTTGTAATGTGTTTTGGATCCAACAATAAAACAGTGTGAGGCAGATGGAGGCCATTCAGTCCAGAACTTTCAAAGAGAAATCCAGTCAGTGTGATCAAACAAAGCGCTCCCTTTTGTCTCATTTCCTTTTGGTTCCTCCAATCATTTTGAATAGGAGTTATATTTCCAGGTCAGGGGTGGGGGTGGCTTGGAGGGGAACATGGTGTTCTTGTGTATCTGCAGCCCTTGTCCTTCTAGATGGAAGTGGTTGTTGGTTTGGAAGTGCTATATAGTGATCTTGGATGAATTTCTACAGTGCACCTTGGAGAGCATACACACTGCTGCTGTTGAGCATCAGTGGTGGAGGGAGTGGAAGTTAACAACAAAAGGTTTTTTTGCAGTGCAACTGAGGAACACTCGTAAACAAAAATAAAACATCACCTTTCACAGACCACTGAGGTCACAGCTAACGTGTTTCCATTGCATATTCACAAAGCTAGAACCTTTTAACCAGACAGCTAGTAACATTTTTATTGCATCTTAGATTTAAATTAAACAACTAACAGAATCCATTCCAATAAAATCCACAAGACAGAGAGACTTTCAGATTGAGGCCGAGGAGCAGACAGGAAAGTGGAGTTGAGGCCGAGATGAGATCACCCTTTATCATGTTGAATCATATTGAATGGGGATGAATTGCCTACTCCTGGCTCTTCGTACGTACATTTTTCCCAAATATTAATTCCTGACTTTATGCAATCATAAGCTTCTAATTTAATGAATTACTTACCTCAGTGATTTCAAGATTTCCCAGTTTCAAGTACTGCTTTGTCAACTATTTTAAAATTGTTCTCTCTCCCTTGCAGTCTCTTCCTCCACCTAACTCTTTCTAGCCTCCACCTTGCAGCCTCACTCCCCTCCCTCAGTAAGTTCCTCTTTTTCTCTGTCCCTTCCCTGCAGCAGGTCACACGCAGTACTGTAGATTTGGTGAACAGCAAGCCCCATAAAGCCCAGACCCAGGGTCAGCAATCCCAGAAGCCTAGGCTTAAGCTGATAGCAATTCCAGTGCGTCATTCACCACAACCACTTGCCTCACCGCTGCTCTTCCAGTCAGAGGCTGGTTCTCTCTCCTATACGTGGGAGACATGGGTGAGAATGAGCCGGTGATTGGAGGAATGGGAAGTCATATAGAATTTTGGATTGGTCCTCACCTCCTACAGTCAAGGACAACATTGCTCTGATTGGTCACAGATAGGGCAATATTGCCCAAGCAAGAGCCCTACAAACATCTTCCCCCTCCTGAGACAGGGGTCATGGCAAATAGCACCATCTGCACCCTATGTCCCAGGCTGTGTGTATGCCTGCAAATTTCTTGTATCAAAACAGGCAAGTCTGATACTCACTGACATTGGCAAAAAAGATGGTTGTCAGGTAAATGCTGAAAGAAGAGACGTGTTCAAAAGCAAAATGACTGGGAGACAGGATGGAAACTGAGACAAACTGATCAGTCAACTGGAAACCTAATTTTGCACTAGTGGCCCAGAAAGATTTTAATCCAGTTAAATGCACATGCAAAGGAAGTAGAATGGACGATTCAGACGCAAGCTCAGATAAATATGTTGCTGTACCACATGGTGAATTCCGTACCAAAACAAGAATCTGATTGCTGCCTTCCATACTAGAAGTTTACTGACTACAAAACAGTAAAACTACAAGCCACACTTTCAGAATATAAGCAGATTCGATCTTCAATTAGAAAACTGAAATCTATTTTGTATGATGAAAACAAAATTTCTGAAATAGAAAAGTCAAAGTTGAAAGAAGATTTAAAACAAAAAGGTAAAATGGCATTGAAGATATCAAATTACTTCAGAAATAAATTGCAAAACATGCCAAAAGTCTCCCTGTTAGATGTCCCTTGATACAAAAAATCTTGCGTCAAGAATTTCCTGGAGAGCTGAGAGTCTGAATTTCCACCCAAAATTATCGCTGGTGTACCACCCATTAAGCCAATGTAATATCAAAGTTTCCAGTCAGTCTCATTGGCATATGCTCAAACATAAATAAAACATGAGTGAACATAAACAATTGGGACCCAAGGCAAAACTGAAAGAACTGCAGATGCTGAAAATCAGAAACAAAAACAGAAGTTGCGGGAAAAGCTCAGGAGGTCTGGTAACTTCGATTTTTCTTCACGGAGGCTAAGTTCTGAGGAAGGGCTACCAGACCCAAAACATTAACTCTGATTTCTCTTCACAGATGCTGCCAGGCCTGCTGAGCTTTTCCAGCAATTTCTGTTTTAGTTTGGGTCCCAATGAAAGCTTGGGACTAACATTCATATTTTGCTGGTTTAAGTCTCAATATTGAAGTTTCAACTTCCTTCGCCACGATTCCTGCACAACAGGCATTGAAATGCTTTTATGTTTTCTGCTACAAACTTACAGATATCAATGTGACTTATACTGGTGTTATAAAATTGCAAAGGAAGATCAAGAATTATGCATGTCTCAGCTAGGATAATTCTTTTCAATTATAATGTTTTAAATGTTTTTAAAAGATGGAAAAGTGAATTTGTTTTTATACTGCACATCAAAATCTGATTACAATCCTAAATGACTCTCTGAGCAAGACCAATTGCAAGAAAGGTCTTTACAAAGCTTGGGACTATAGCCAAAGTCTCAGATAAAATTTTGGTCTTTGTTTGGAAGGGATCATCAGGTCATTCTCAGAGATTGAGGAGATTAGAGCATATTCAAAGTATCTGAATATTTCAAGGCACTTCATTCCTCTGAGACCAAAATTACATATATAGGTACAAATACTCAGTAAAATTATGAAAAGTCTGCGTACCTACTCTGTGCAAAGCAATCTAGATTGAATCCTGTCTCCAACATAGTCCAGTTTTCTGACATATTTGGACGCAATCCAAATCAATATATTAGCTCAAAAAAGGTTATGCATACATGATACTGAGCTAATAACCAAGAAGTTGTGAACTCAAATTCTACTTTGAGAAATTGTGAAAATCTATTTCATAAATCTATTTACAAACAAAAAAGAAATTGCTGCTAAAACTAAGTTTGGAACAAGGGTCACTGAATCCACACGTTAATTCTGATTTTCTCTGCAGATCCTGCCAGAACTGCTGAGTTTTTCCAGCAATTTCTGTTTTTGTTTCTGATTTCTAGCATCCACTGTTATTTCATTTTTAAATAAATCTGCTAGATGAGCACTGGCACCAAAGACAACCACAAAAACTGCTTGATCTTTGAAAAGCGTAACCGATTATTCACATCCTCCAAGGTAAGGAAGCTACCCATCTATATTCAAATTAACCTACATCTAACTCCAGTCACTGATTACAGGTATTTGCTGAATTCTTAATACTCACTGGCATCACTGAGAAAACCCCTCAGTTGGAAAAACAGTTACTACCCAAGTTAAAGTCCACCAGCACCTGAATATTTTATTAGAGATTGGTGATCACTGCTGCTAATGTAACCCACACCACAAAATCAAGAATTTGCACTATATTGCGTCTTTAACATAGCAAACACTAAAAAGAAATAAATTTTAAAAGTCTTTGTTAACAGTTGATATACTACACTTTTCTACACATTCACATCAACACTGGCTCAAACATGATGAAAGAATTAAAATTGAAAAGACCAACCCATAACAAAAATGGAATTCACAACGATGGGTAGTAATTATTTTAAAAGGGACCAATTCTAGGTTTTACATTGATTTTTGCCAGTTTAAATTTAGCAGACTTGATTTTTTTTTGTTTGTTATCAGGCTGGTTTTATTTTTAACTGTAATCACAGTATGTATTCCTTCAGGAATACAAATAGTGCAGACAGTTTAACTAATTATCAAAACAACCAGACCAGAATAAAATACAATGGATGGAATTCCACAACAAAACTTTTTTGAAAAAAAATCGTGAGACTATGCACATAGTCATAATTGAATAAACTAAGATCACAGCTTTCCACAGTAGGCCAATGTTAAGTACAATGCGGTTATTTCTCAGGAAGAGAAAAGGAAAGTGTTGAACTAATATAAAGTTTGACTGTGGCTGCTGGAATTCTGGTGTGGTTAATAATATTAGTAAAAGGTACAAAAGGTAGCCGAAAATGTCAACTCATTGATTCACTTTAAATGATCCAAATATTAGATCGGAGGAGTTGTGTTTAAAAAGGATTCAGCGTTTTGGGATTTCTAACATGTTTATATAAACACATCTGAATGTCTGACTTGAGATTGCTGATGACAAGCTGTAAACTAATAAAAGCCAAGACAATATTTAGTAAAACTGTTCCATTTAATTAAAGGGGATTTCAATATCATTGTTACTAGCTCTGGTGTGTAATAACCTGTCTAAACAAAAGCCCAGTCACTGTTTATTAAAACCTGTCCGCTCTAAACTCTATAGTAGTAACATTAGCATGTTAACATGCATGGATTCTCTGCAACTCCAGCTTCTTTGTCATATTTTTTTCATTAGTTTTCAAAACAGTACATTTTATTAATTAAAGGTCATAAGTAATTTGTATATTATATATTAATTGCTATATATTTGGTCACAACATGAAATTACACAGAAACTCATCACTTCTAACAGTTATCCTTTAATTATAATTTGGCCTTTAGTTTGCAATTTCAGATAGTGACTATTACATGTTTATTTCTCCCCTGCTGAAGATGCTCACATACTATTATCGAGCATTCTGCACATCAACTAAATGTCAGTTCTTCATGCTTGGAACTGAACAATAAACATCAATGGACTACTTCATCATGAACAGAATACAGCATCAAAATGTAATCTTGTCTTCAACAGGCATACACACACATGCACAAAGTTCAGCAAGTGTCAGGAATGCTCGGCGTGTGTTCTGGCTTGTGTTTGCTCCTTTCCAACAGCAACCTGCCATTTCAATTAAAATTGGGAGAATGCTCAGAGTAGAAACTGTACTCAAGACCTTCCTAGTCTGCACAATTCAGTCTCCACTGGGAAAAAAAAATGTGATTGATGTTGTTGCAACGATCTTTCAAAGATCTAACAAAGCCAGGATATTAAACAATATCCTTGAGTAATACATTTCAGACAATTTTATTCAGTAAATGTACATAAATCACAAGTTCTTTCCACAAGCTCTTTTTACAACAATGCGGGGTGTGTGATGCAGCTTGCAAACAGATTGTCGGACACTCACATGGGATCACAAGGAATTGGAAAACAGCTCCGATCTACAGATTTTTCTTTCCTTGGAATCATTTTTTCCAATTCTACAAATGAGCTAAATTTCAAGTAATGGTACTACAGGATACAGTAACTTAGCGTTTTGTGCTTTCCCCTCTAGGGAGTTGCATGTAATCCAGCTCAGGATTATGATTTGAATGTCTTGACTGTAATATGTAAAATTGGCTTTGTTAATTGCAAATCCATTTCTAGTGGCTGTGAAGCTGTAGCTACAAAATAGACTTACCCTTAATTTCATGGAAATAAACAAACAAATTCCCTTGGCAGAAGGGGCCAAGGTACAATGTTGCTACAATCAGAAAGTTTTATCTATCTGGTCAATATTGGCACTAGATTTCTGAAATGACAAAGCATTCCTTCGCTAATGCTACCTTTTTTGCTTCTATTGTGGAAAAAGGCAAATTTCAAATGAGCAATTCTGCAATTGTTATAGCTTCAAAATCTTAATCACGATTTATTTTGCAGACAGTATTCTCTTCCACCAGAAACCGGTTTGGTTGACACTAACAAATTAGCACAGATATTTCTCATACACCTATACAAGCTTGCTACACAATTACCACAAAAACATGCATGTTTCGTTTCAAATTACATTCTAAATTTAGATGCTGGTTGTTAAAAAAGGCAGCTAGGAAAAATAAAAATCACAGGTATCTCATACGCTTCAGTGACATTTTTTTATTATCACCCACCCTAGTATGTTCCATGTATACAAAGTACAAATGGAATGAAATAATTATTTCTGATTTTAAATTATTTTTGCCACATTGTAACTTCTGTTTAAAATTAGTGCATAAGGTGTCACATATTGCAAATAAAGCCCAGAACGAAGCTTACTGATAGCATGAATTGTAATTATAAATCACTTCTAGGGATATGTATAATTTTCCAATTTACAATGCATTGCATTAAAAAAAGGATGCTGGCCAGCAGTTGGTTTATTTAATAACAACATGACATCTAACATACAGCACAGAAACAGGGTATTTCATCCAACAAGTTCTTGCTTGTATTTCTGCTCCACCTGAACCTTCTCTTATTCGTATCAGCACTTCCTTATATCTCTTTCATGCTCAAGTTTTAGCTAGTGTCTTTTTACACATACAGTTCACTTCAGCTACTCCCTGCATTGTGTTCTACATCCTGACCATTCTCTGGGTCAAGAAATTTCTCCTGAATTCCTATTGGATCTGAGTAATTATCTTTAATGAATGGGACTCTGTCTTTTCCAAATGTAGAAACATCTTTTCCAAATCTCCCTTATCAACATGTGCCTTAACTTAAATACCTCAAACATGTTACCCATTAGCCTTCATATTTCCAAAGAATCCCAGCCTCTTCAATCTTGCCTGATAACTGTAACCTTGCAGTTTTGCTATCATCCTTGTGATTTTTTGGCACCTTCACAAGTAACTCTACATCTTTTTGATAAGATTGAAACCTGACCTGTTCACAATACTCCAAGTGTGGTCAAATAAAAGGTTCTATGCACATTAACATTAATTCGGTTCCTGAATTACAGATTTCTGGAAAAGAACCTGAATACTTGGTCCCCTATTTTCTTATGAACTAATTCTAGTGATTTGGAAGCTCTGGGTTTCTTTGCTGCTTTAACCCATTTAAACACATTTTCTAAGCAGCATCTGTTCTTGTTATTCTTCCTATCAAAAATGGGAAATGAAAGGTTGCACATTCTGAAAATTTGGAACTATTTGACAACTTTTGTCTTAGTCTCATGGAGTTTTAAGTTAATAATAGAAGCCTCCACCAGAATAAGCCAAAGAATGTTTGGTGTGTGAAGTACAATGTGGCAAATCATGCTTACTGCAACCACTGGGACAAATTAAGAACTTGCAATTATGCACTTTCCATTCACCAATTACTATTAATTAGTAGTTAGTAAATAGGTTTTGCTTTCACTGTCATTCAGAATTGCGATATTTTGTTTGGTAGACTTTATTAAAAAGTTAAATCAAGATAAAAATTGACATTGCAATATGTCAGATTGCTTTGTCAAGATTTGTACAGCAACCAGAAACTAACAAAAGTGTATTTATGGGCCATAGCTTAATTTCACTTCACTTTTTCAAAAAATGTTTTTATTCAAGCCACTTAATTTTTTTCACAACTGCTAATGATTTTAATCTCTATTTAATTCAACTTTCCGCAAGAATGAAAATAACTCCAGACACATATGGTAAAGGGATTTGAGGTTAAGGTAACCCAAGAGACAGAAGATAGGTTACAGCATTGTTACAAGCAATGTATATCCCATCTTAGCACCAACTGATTTCAGAAATATTGAGAGAAAATTACAGAAAAGTGAAACAATACGTTCTAGTGTTGCATACAAGAACTTTTATTTTGTACTATAAATTCAATGTGTTCTTTCACTCAGACACTAAGATAGGGCCCTATCCTGACAGTCAAATTCTAAATTGTTGATGAGATTTTTCCAGTCCCTGGGTATATTTCAATGACAACCTATATACACTAACATGATGAACCAATGGTTATGATGGAAATTGGATGAGTAGCTGTTACTTTGTGAGAGAACAGCAATGCCTGCAGAATTCCCTTATTGCCACATAGATTTGAAGCTGTTTGAATACAATTATCACTCCTGTATAGATACGTTTCATTGTCCGGTTAATGAGAATTATTTTCTGCTATTGTTCATCAAATCAAACTGGGGCTAGTTAGAAACTGTTTAAACCTACATCTAAAAACTGTTTATGTATGCTTTTAGTTCAGGCTGTTTGGTCAACTCCTTTGCATTAGATAAAAACAAAATAATGCTGGAAATATTAAATAAATACAAAGTGCTGGGAAAACTCAGCAGGTTTGGCATCATCTATGGAGAGATAAACAGTTAATTTTTCACTGGGATAAGAGTCTTCTAGGAACTGTGTCAAATGTGCAACGTCCATTACCACTCGTTTGAAAAAAAAGATCTCGACAACAATTCCATCAGAACACCAATAAAAATGAACCCGTGTCATAGTACAAAGTGTATAAAGCATCAATTGAAGCACCATTATGTCGAGGTCTCCAGATGCAACCCAATTGCTTCTTTTATTCTTATTTAAATTCTAACTGCTTATAATTGTGAATGGGGCTCAGTATAAAGATCATACGGTGAGCTAGGAATCAGGGATGAGATGTTAAATTGGCTTGAAGTCCAGTAGAGTTCAGCAAGTACCGAGACAGGGTTTTATTTCTGTCCCAGTATTAATCATTCGTTAAAATATCAATTTGACAATAAATAAAAGTACACGCATGCCAATACAAATTTGAAACTGGGTAGTTAGTTTAGAAAAAGATTCAATTTATAATAAGTTGTATTTGATTTGTCAAATTTGGTCTTTTAAATGTATATATATGGGAGCAGATAGCGCTCTCGCTGGAGTGATACAATTCCTAATCGCAACCTTTATCTAATCCAAGTGAAGCATGTTGTTAACACTGCAAACTGGATGAAATCCCATAGACTGGTATATGGAGCTTCAACAGTATCATTCTCATTTTTATTTAATTAACGGATTTGATCTGAGCGTTGATATTTAACCATCTTCGAGATTGTACTTCGAAGAAAACTGAGTGGGTTTGCAACAATAAATGTTTGGCTGTCATCTTGAAACCGGTGTAGATGATGTCCCGGTATTAAGTAACTCGTTTCACCTGGTACGGAACGTTTAATATTAAAAAGAAATACGCCAAACTGAAACGTTTCATAACCACGGAGTTATTTATCTTTTTTTTCCAAACAAAAAGGAGTTGAAGGAAACGTGACTGAACGGAATAAACTGGACGTTTTGTGGAACTACTTTACTTCCTCTTCCCTTTGCCCCGTTCAATAGCTATGTGTGTGTGTGTGTTAATTGTGGTGTATAAGTGTCGGACTCTTGGCAAGACTGGGAAAGCTACAGCAATGCGGC
The DNA here is from genome assembly GCF_047496795.1 of Chiloscyllium punctatum. Taxonomy (NCBI): domain Eukaryota; kingdom Metazoa; phylum Chordata; class Chondrichthyes; order Orectolobiformes; family Hemiscylliidae; genus Chiloscyllium; species Chiloscyllium punctatum. The sequence goes on from NC_092764.1 coordinate 25,647,897, forward strand.
TGGAACATGATCGATCCGAAAAGGCAGCTGCAGGAACTGAATGTGTAATATTAACCACTGGGATTTACTTCAGGGTATGAACTGCACACTAATCTGCGTGCGCTTCCGAAAGCTCGAGAATTCCCCCCCCCCCCCCCCCCTCCGGGTCACTAAAGCAGAAAGACCGGCTCCATCGGAAACAAACGCGTAAAGAAAAACCCTTCGTTTTGCCCAATAATTGCCACTGGCCGCTGTGCTGTCATATCTCTGCATGAAAGAACAGAAGCGAGGAATGCGGTAACAGCTTGAAATTACAAATTGTATTCTCTCTAGGTTTCTTGAGGCTTATTTTGTTACAATGTGACCTGTTGGTATCAAGAATTCCATCGTTTTGCTTCCCAACACTAATCAGTTGGAGAAGGTAACGAAAGATGCTGGAAATGAGCCCCCTTATCTCTTCACAGGCTTGCCCGCTCACCCATCTGCTGAAATACAACATGTTCACTTCCAAATGGTCCTCAACAACACTGAAACAACAACATACATCCCCGAAATGTCTCCGAGCTGAAGGAGACTTGCTCAGAACACAAGTTGGCCATCAATTACTCTCACAGCCCCTTAATAAAAACAAATCGTTAATTTACAAATGTATCGCTTCAAAATAAAAATGAAACACAAAGACGCTTAGCCGAACGAGAGCGAGCGAGCGAGCGCGCTCCCGGATGTATCTACTGGAAATAACACCCACACTCCTTTCCCTTGCTCCCTCAAACCTGGATCCAATAAATACACAGCAAACAGCACTGCCCTCCACGCCAATTTCCCAGCTCATGGTCCATCAGTAACAACAGGAATCGCCTCCCCCTCCTGTGGTGGGCAAACTATTTTGGAGTGAACTCACACGTTGCCATCAAATTACAACTTGGGTGTCAATGGGGGAAACAGCAACATTGAATTCGATACAGTAACACATTGGATTGCGTTAGACCATCTTCACGTTCAGATCGAAATACCCAGCTCAACATATTTACTTTCTCTTTTCATTTATGAAGGATGGGGTGGGGAAACAGATTTAAATTGCATGCAATCTGTAACATTTTCTACACGACACTGGACCCGTCTTTTACCGCCACGGGTAGTGATCTGGAATCCAGGTGTTTGATCCCTATATCAGAGGACAGCCATTTAACGTTTGGAAACTCGTGTTCGGATCTGAAATAGCTCAAATATTCGTTTTTAAACAAAAAAAAAGTGAATGAAAGGAAAACCTGGACACAATCATCAAGGTTAAAACATATGAATGAAGCAAGGTCACGGACACCCAATGAAAATTGGTTTGGTTTTGCATTTTGTCATCACGAATGTCCTTGTGTTTCCTGCGCATTGATTGTACAACGTTGATTTTAATCAAATAACACTCAGAGCTAATCTTCTTAACTAAGAATGTCACTGACAAGACACAGAGTCCCCTTTGATTCTGCAGTTGAACACTGTGCCTTTCAATGTATCTGTCTTGTCAGCTGCCTTCATCATAGGGAACAGTATACAGTATATTCTATCGACACTTACCGTGGCGGAAGCCAGGCTATTATCAGCCAGGGTCAGATGGTGGGGCTCCCATCTCCGCAAGAATTTGGATGTGAGGATTTTGCTGAGAAATGTCCTGGGATGCCTGATCACACACACCTGTATATCCCCTTCCTGCAGCAGTTTGTACCTCATGCCATTAGTACAGTAAGTAGCCCGCCTGCAGGGCGCTGCTCCCAGTCTGTTCAGATCCGAAGCGGAGGTCTCGGCGAGCAGGCAGGACCTCTCCTCGGAGCCCTGCGTGTGATCGCCGCCTCCTCCTCCGCCACTGCTGTTCAAATCCATAGCAGTCACCCCGAGCACTCCCAGTCGACCACCCCAACCACCGGGAGACCAAGCGAGAGGCGCCGTCCTCCGCAGCCAACAACAAGATCCCCCTCTTTTCAGTAGCTCCTTCCTCCTCTGGTCCTAGATCTGGGTTCTGGGAAAGAAAGCCATGGTGTAACCTCCTCCCCCCCACCACCCCCAAACAAATGGTCAAGCAAAACCTCTCTGAACCGAAGCGGAGCAGATATTCCCAAAACAGAAAGAGAGACAAAGGCTGAAACGTCACGATTCTGGTGGTTAATTGAGTGGGGATAATGTAACTCCAAGAAGCAGAGCAATGAACATCGCAGAAACCCTTCCCCGTCTGGTTGGTTTCTGCCTGATCATGTGGCTCTTCACTGACGTCAATAGACTTGGTGAAACTGACCAGAGCGGATGCATTGCGTGGTTTTAAAGGGATAGATTCAGAGGCGACAAATACCACCATTTTAAGAAGCGCATTTCTTTCTCCTCCCCATCCCTTGTATTTTTTTAAAATCTGTCGTTTTTGTTTTTTTTTACACAGCAACTTAATCAATATAAACAGCTCCGTTCATATTGTCAGCGCCAGAGGGGGAAGAGAACAAAGCAAGTCGAGCTCCACCCTTGATATTAACGGGCAGTGATCCTTTTGTGAAGACTTCTTCTGATCGAAGCAGAATCGATATTTAACCTTCCTCCCAACGCACACATTTTAACGCCCTTTTCATCTGGCGTGACAATGACCCCTAGCACTAATGACTGGGACTGGCTGTTATCACACCCACACCTTCAGTGCACATGGTTATGAACAGTTGTCTCTCTTAAAGGCATTGAGTCCCACCATTTTTCCCTCCTCTGTTCATTTTGTTTTAAATGCAGTGACATCTGCTTCGGCTCTTTGATTCAGCAGTGAAGTTTCAATAGCAGCCAACAGACGCTGTTTGCATTGTTACCGGATACTGTAGGCGTGCAAGTCCAATTGTTGCGAAAAATGAGCTTGCAACACAAAGCAGAGAAAATCCACCATTTTAATGTGTATCACCGTGGAAATCAAAAATGAATTTCTGCATCTTTTGAAATCACACTAGATAGTGACTAACTGGAATGCCAACAACTCAGTGTTTCGCGGAAGGAGTAATGACATTTAAAACGACCGATGTAGCCATGACAATCAATTGTTAACGAGAAAAGCGTGCAACACGACTATCTACATATTGAATCCGAATAGATACAGGAAACCTGAATGTCCCGGTAGAGGGAGCTGTGCCGTCTTTGGATTCATATTAATCTACCATTTGAAATTTTCTGCTTTATCAAAATGGGACTTTTGGAACCTTGTTATAAATAATTGGCAAATGGTCAACATTAGATTTTTGCACACAACTATCTGTTTGTTCTGATATAAAAATATACATAGCGCTGCTGCTGCACTTCAGCAGGTTTGGTAGCAACTGTGGAGAGAGCAACAGAATTAATGTTTCCAGGATTAATGTTTCCAATCCAGTACGAATTCTTTCGAGTCATTTTGGACTGAAAACGTTAACTCTGTTCCTCTCTCCACCGATGAGTTTCGCCAACATTTCCTTTTTTTCAGATTTCAAAAATGTTTTCTAAGTATTTTGCCACTGCTCTTCCTCCTCTTCACAATAAGAGGCAGCCGTCAAATCAATCCATATTTGTTAAAAACGTCAAACTTCACTTCTAACCATGAAGACAATGATGCTGTAAAATAAATAACTCAGTTGTCACATCTTGATTTTAATTTGATATGATTTATTGTTGTCACGAATTGAGACAGTGAAAAGTATTATATTGCCTACTAACCAGACAAATCATAGCTTACATAAGTACATTGGGGAATTGAACATCATTAAATCTTTCCAAGTGGTTGATCTTAAATTTAGTTATAGTTTTCCATTATTTCCACTTCTAGATTGTAACTACTGATAAATTACAATTCGTTTTCTTTCCCTTTCTTGGAGGAATGAAAAGATGCTATCACTAATTCTCTTTCCTTTCAACAGGGTATTAACAAGACAGACTCATGTCTTAACAATTGGATAAGAGTGATTAGAAACAAGTTTGTGCTGAGGTTCTCTGTGTCCCAGTTGCAAATGATGGGTTTAGCCATGGTACAGGTCATTCTGCTATAATTGCAACAGTTGTGTTCCTCTGCAACCTTTCGGTATAGAAAATCCTGCCATGGAAAACTGCTACAGAAAATCGCTTTGTAGAAGATCGCTAATACAAAATCACTATACCCTTTCACAAGAAAGTTCGTATTATCCGAACAATGACCACAAATTGTCAATTGCATTATAACCAATTCGAGCTGACGAAACGCACATTTTAGCAGACGACGTGTATTGTAGAACACTCCAAGAAGAAGTATGCTTGCCTTTACTGGTCAGAGTATTGAGTACAGGAGTTGGGAGGTCATGTTGCGGCTGTACAGGACATTGATTAGGCCACTGTTGGAATACTGTGTGCAATTTTGGTTTCACTCTTATAGGAAAGATTTTGAAACTTGAAAGGGTTCAGCAAAGATTTACAAGGATGACAATAGACAATAGGTGCAGGAGTAGGCCATTCTGCCCTTCGAGCCAGCACCACCATTCATTACGATCATGGCTGATCATCCTCAGTCAGTATCCTGTTCCTGCCTTATCCCCATAACCCTTGATTCCACTATCCTGAAGAGCTCTATCCAACTCTTTCTTGAAAGTATCCAGAGACTTGGCCTCACAGCCTTCTGGGGCAGAGCATTCCATACACCCACCACTCTCTGGGTGAAGACGTTTCTCCTCAACTCTGTTCTAAGTGGCCTACCCCTTATTTTTAAACTGTGTCCTCTGGTTAGGGACTCACCCATCAGCGGGAACATGTTTCCTGCCTCCAGTGTCCTATCCTTTAATAATCTTAGACGTCTCAATCAGATCCCCTCACAGCCTTCTAACTCAAGCGTATATAAGCCCAGTCGCTCCAATCTTTCAGTGTAAGATAGCCCCACCATTCCGGGAATTGACCTTGTGAACCTACGCTGCACTCCCTCAATAGCCAGAATGTCTTTCCTCAAATTTGGAGACCAAAACTGCGCACAATATTCCAGGTGCAGTATAGCTGTAGAAGGACCTCTTTGCTTCTATACTCAATTCCTCTTGTTATGAAGGCCTACATGCTATTAGCTTTCTTCACTGCCTGCTGTACCTGCATGCTTGCTTTCATTAACTGACGTACAAGAACACCTAGATCTCGTTGTACTGCCCCTTTACCTAACTTGACTCCATTTAGGTAGTAATCTGCCTTCCTGTTCTTGCCACCAAAGTGGATAACCACACACTTATCCACATTAAACTGCATCTGCCATGCATCCGTCCACTCACCTAGCCTGTCCAGGTCACCCTGTATTCTCCTAACATCCTCCTCACATTTCACCCTGCTGCCCAGCTTTGTGTCATCAGCAAATTTGCTAATATTACTTTTAATACCTTCATCTATATCATTAATGTACATTGTAAAAAGCTGCAGTCCCAGCACTGATCCCTGCGGCACACCACTGGTCACCACCTGCCATTCCGAAAGGGAGCCGTTTATCACTACTCTTTGTTTCCTGTCAGCCAACCAATTTTCAATCCATGTCAGTATTTTGCCCCTAATACCATGTGCCCTAATTTTGCTCACTAACCTCCTATGTGGGACTTTATCAAAGGCTTTCTGAAAGTCCAGGTATACTACATCCACTGGATCTCCTTTGTCCATCTTCAGAGTTACATCCTCATAAAACTCCAGAAAATTAGTCAAGCATGATTTCCCCTTCGTAAATCCATGCTGACTCTATCCTATCCTGTTACTGTTATCCAGATGTGTCGTAATTTTGTCCTTTATAATTGACTCCAGCATTTTTCCCACCACTGAGGTCAGACTAACTGCTCTATAATTCTGTTTTCTCTCTCCCTCCTTTCTTAAAAAGTGGGACAACATTAGCCACCCTCCAATCCACAGGAACTGATCCTGAATCTATAGAACATTGGAAAATTATCACCAATGCATCCATGATTTCTAGAGCCACCTCCTTCAGTACCCTGGGATGTAGACCGTCAGGTCCCGGGGACTTACCAGCCTTCAGACCTAACAGTCTCTCCAGCACTATTTTCTGCCTAATATAATTCCCTTCAGTTCAGGTCCTTCAGCCACTATTATATCTGGGAGACTGCTCGTGTCTTCCCCAGTGAAGACAGAAATAAAGTACCAATTCAACTCTTCTGCCATTTCTTTGTTCCCCGTAATAAATTCACCCATTTTTGTCTTCAAGGGCCCAATTTTAGTCTTAATCACTTTTTTTCTTTTCACATACCTAAAAAAAGCTTTTACTATCCTCCTTTATATTTTTGGCCAGTTTACCTTTGCACCTTATTTTTTTCTCTGCATATTTCCTTCTTAGTAATCCTCTGTTGTTCTTTAAAAGCTTCCCAGTCCTCCGATTTCCCACTCATCTTTGCTATGTTACATTTTTTCCCTTTTGTCTTTATATAGTCCTTAACTTCCCTCGTCAGCCACGGCCAACCCTGCCTCCCCTTAGGATCTTTCTTCCTTTTTGGAATGAACTGATCCTGCATCTTCTGCATTATACCCAGAAATACCTGCCATTGTTCCTCCACTGCCATCCCTGCTAGGGTATTGCACCATTGAACTTTGGCCAGCTCCTCCCTCATAGCTCCATAGTTCCCTTTATTCAACTGAAATATTGTCACTTCCGATTGTACCCTCTCCCTTTCAAACTGCAGATTACATCTTATTGTATTGTGGTCACTACCTCCTCATGGCTCCTTTACTTCGAGGTCCCTGATCAAATTCGGTTCGTTGCACAACACCAGATCCAGAATTGCTTACTCCCTGGTAGGCTCCAGCACAAGCTGTTCTAAGAATCCATCTCAGAGGCACTCCACAAACTCCCTTTCTTTGGGTCCAGTACTATCCTGATTCTCCCAGTCTACCTGCATGTTGAAATCCCCCATAACAACTGTAGTAATATCTTTTTTTTATTTCAAAAATATACTTTATTCATAAAATATTTTGATGGGCTGCACAGTTCGTCATGCCATACATACATAAACATTCCATTTGTTTGCATACAGAGATCAGAATTTATCATTTGTATATACAGGTCTGTACGTTTATCAATCGTATATCCATATACTTAGCTGAGGCATCAGCGGAGCTCAAATGACTGCGTGGGCCCCCTGTTCTTCTTTAGGCAGGCAGATGTTACATGGTGGTCTTTCCCCACCGCGCCTTGGCGGCAGCTGCCCCAAGCTTCAGCGCGTCCCTCAACACGTCTTCCTGGACCTTGGAATGTGCCAGTCTGCAACACTCAGTCGGGGTCAACTCCTTCAGCTGGAAGATCAACAGGTTTCGGACTGCGTAGAGATTGTCCTTCACAGAGTTGATGATCCTCCAGGCACAGCTGATGTTCGTCTCGGTGTGCGGCCTGGGGAACAGACTGTAGAGCACGGAATCCCACGTCACGACGCTGCTCGGGACGAACCTCGTCAAACACCACTGCATTCCTCTCCAGACCTTTTCTGTGTAGGCATATTCCAGAAGGAGGTGTGTGACAGTCTTGTCCCCTCCACAGCCACTTCGAGGGCAGTGTGCGGTGCAGCTGAGAGTCCGGGCGTGCATAAAGGATCTCACAGGCAGAGCCCTTCTAACCACCAGCCAAGCCAAGTCTTGTTGCTTGTTGGAAAGTCCTGGCAATGAGGCATTCTGCCAAATGGCTTTGACAGTCCGCTCGATAGGATCGGCCCTCTCCTTTTCCTGAAGGCTCTCAAAGACACTACGTGCTGACCACTTCCTAATGGACTTGTGATCAAAGATGTTTTTCTTCATAAACTTCTCCACGAAGGACAGGTGATACGGAACGGTCCAACTACTCGGAGCGTTCCGTGGCAGCAAGGCCAGGCCCATCCTTCGCAACACCAGGGACAGGTAGAACCTCATTACGTAGTGACACTTGGTGTTTGCGTACCGGGGATCCACGCACATCTTGATGCAGCCACACACAAAGGTGGCCATCAGGGTGAGGGTGGTATTGCGTGTATTTTTTCCCCGTTGCCCAGATCTTTATACATAGAGTCCCTTCGGACCCGGTCCATCTTTGACCTCCATATAAATTGGAAGATGGCCCGGGTGACTGCAGCGGCACAGGTTCTGGGAATAGGCCAGACCTGTGCCACGTATAATAGCAATGACAGTGCCTCACACCTGATGACCAGGTTTTTTCCAGCGATGGAGAGCGACTGTAGCTTCCATCTGCCCAGTTTCTGCCTCACTTTGCTGACATGCTCCTCCCAAGGCATGGTGCTCACCCCAGTCCCCCGTACCAAACACCCAGAACCTTCAGTTGGTCAGTCCTGACGGTGAAGGGGATTGAAGATTGGTCGGCTCAGTTCCCAAAGAGCATGGCCTCGCTCTTGCCTCGGTTTACCTTGGCCCCCGAGGCCCGTTCGAACTGGTCACATATGCACATGAGTCTGTGCACTGACAGCGAATCTGAGCAAAAAATGGCGACGTCATCCATGTACAGGGAGGCCTTAACCTGTAGGCCCCTGCTGCCAGGAATAGTCACCCCTCTCAGGCTCACATCCTTCCTGATGGACTCGGCAAATGGCTCTATGTAGCACACAAACAAGGCAGGAGAGAGATGGCAGCCCTGCCTGACTCCAGATCTGACTGGGAAGCTATCTGATTCCCACCCATTGACTGAGACTGCACTGACAATGTTGGTGTAGAGCAGTCTGATCCAATTGTAGGTTCCATCCCCAAAGCCCATTTGGGAGAGAACATCTCTCATATACATGTGTGATATCCTCTAGTAATATCTTTGCGACAGGCCAATTTCAACTCCTTATTCAACTTACACACTACATCCAGGCTACTGTTTGGGGGCCTGTAGATAACTCCCTTTAGGGTCTTTCTACCCTTAGAATTTCTCAGCTCTATCCATACTGACTCTACATCCCCCGATTCTAGGTCCCCCCGCATAAGGGACTGAATATCATTCCTTACCAACAGGCCACCCCACCCCCTCTGCCTGTCAGTCTGTCCTTACAATAGCATGTATAGCCTTGAATATTCATTTTCCAGGCTCTGTCCACTTGAAGCCACGTCTCAGTTATCCCTACAACATCGTAACTGCCAATTTCCAAATGAGCTTCAAGCTCATCCACCTTATTTCTAATGCTTTGTGCATTCATATATAATATTTTTAATTTGTTACTCCCCTTACCCTTCCCACCAACTCCTATTTCACTTGACCTTACGGCATGATCCCTTTTTGAGTGTTCTGTTCCATTGATACCGTTGTCTTTTTTGACTTTTCTTGTTCTAACTTTCCCTTTAACTTTTTCTTAAACTTCCAGTTTGTCCCCTCCCCCTTGCTATTTAGTTTAAATGTAGCTGTGTTGCAGTGACAAACCTGCCTGCCAGAATGCTGGTCCCCCACCTATTAATGTTCAAACTGTCCCTCTTGTATAATTTATCCTTACCACTAAACATACCCCAGTGATCCAAGAATTTAAATCCTTGCTTCCTGCGCCAGTTCCCCAGCCACACATTCAAGTCCATTATCTCCCTGTTCCTGTCCTCACCAGCCTGAGGAACTGGAAGCAAACTGGAGATAACCGCCCTGGATGTCCTGCTTTTCAGCCTTCTTCTGAGTTCTCCAAAGTTCCGCTGTAGAATGTCCCTCCTCTTCTTCCCGCCGTCATTTGTGCCAACATGCACGTCTGGCTCTTCACCTTCGCCCTTGAGGATTTCCTGCACTCTGTCTGCGATGTCCTTAATCCTGGCACCAGGAAGGTAATACACCATCCTCAAATCCCAACTGTTGCCACAGAAACCCCTTTCAGTCCCTTTCACTATGGAGTCCCCTATTACCACGGCTCTATGTGATGTCTGACTCCTCGGCTCTGCCTCCACGCCAATTTCTGATTGGCAGACCTGAACGCCTCTCGGACTGGCAGTGACGTCTGTCACTACGGTTTCCAAGAGATTCAACCTGTTCCTGACAGGTACTTCCACTGGGGTCTCTTGCACTTGTCTCCTCTCTGCCTTCCTCATCATCTTCTCCCTTCTACTCTCTTCTGGTATGGTCGGTGTAATAACCTCACTGAAGGTCTTGTCCAGAAAGATTTCATTCTCTCGGATGAGCCTGAGGTCATCTAGTTCTTTGTTCAGTGCTGCAATATGCTCTGTCAGAAGCTGAACTTGTACACACTTTCCACAGTTATATGAGCCAGCTACACCAGAGTCCCTGACCTCCCACATCATGCACGCAGTACATTGAATCAGCTTAGCAGTCATGTCTTCACCCTCTTCAACTGCGGCGTAATCACTTCTCTCAACTTCTTTGTTGAAGACACCTGAGCCAAAGACTCACTCTTTTCTCAACAGAAACTTCCCTCGATCCCCGTGTTTTGTTGCAAGTCTGTGGACTTTTAATTTAGGTTAGAGGAGGCCTTACTGTGTAGGATCTGGGGTCTAGAAAACATCTACTTAAATAACATTCACCCATCTTCCAAACAGCCTCTGCGCTCTGATTTCACTTCCACCCAGCTCCCGCTGCTGTCTGCTGCAAAGATGTTGCCAGGGTTGGAGGATTTGAGCTATAGGGAGAGGCTGAATAGGCTGGGGCTGTTTTCCCTGGAGTATTGGAGGCTGAGGGGTGATCTTATAGAGGTTTATAAAATTATGAGGGGCAGGAATAGGGTAAATAGACAAGATGGATGACTCCAAAACTAGAGGGCATAGATTTAAGGTGAGATGGGAAAGATTTGAAAGGGACCTAAGGGGCAACATTTTCATGCAAAGACTGGTGCATGTATGGAATGAGCTGCCAGAGGAAGTGGTGGAGGCCTGGTACAACTATAACATTTAAAGGGCATTTCGATAGGTATATGAATAGGAAGGGTTTAGAGGAATATGGGCCAAGTGCTGGCAAATGGGACTAGATTAATTTAGGCTTTCTGGTCGGCATGGACAAGTTGGACCAAAGGGTCTGTTTCCAAGCAGTATATCTCTATGACTCTATGGCTGTAAATTTGACCCTTACACAACACCTATTCCTCATGAAAAAGTTTGTACAGGAAAATACTTTTGACCACAATTCCATTAAGGAATGTCCTTGAAGCCCTGTGGGAAAAGGGAAAGTTCAAACCTGTTGGATGCATCATGCAAAGACAGAAAATAGGAGCAGGAGTAGGCTATTCAGCCCTTTTAAATCTTACCTGCCATTCATTATGATTATGGCTGCTAATCCAACCAGTACCCCATTCCAACTTTCTCCCCATACACTTTGATCCCTTTAACCCTAAGAATACATATACCTCCTTCTTGAAAGCATTCAATGTTTTGGCCTTGTGCTTTCTGCAGCACAGGCTCCCCACTCTTTGGGCAATTAAATGTTCTCTCCTCTCAGTCCTAAATGGCTTACCCTATATGATTAGACTGTGAGCCCTGGCTCTTGAATCCCTACTGCTCTCTTCCTTCCTCTTGAATCCCTAGCCATCCTCAACATCCTTCCTGTCTACCTTGTCGAGTCCTGTTAGAACTCCTTGGGCTTCCTGAGAAACTTTCACATCCCATTTAGTAGAATGCCTCAATGCCAGAACATTCTGTAGTCTCCTGGTTGTTTATACACAACTAGGTTGCTAAACTGGCCAAACAGCAAGAGATGCTGGGTACAATGGCCAAGTAAAACTCTGAAATCACAAAATCCACACACCAGACACAGTACAAACACAGCAGCCAGGTGCTAATGACATTAGCATAATGTAAAAGGCAATAGTTATCCAGGACAGACAGTCCCCCAACAACTTATCTACTAAACAAAAGAGGGCCCAGACAGAAAGGCACCGAATCCTGCTACAAAAATAAACTAACAGTCACATGCCATCTAAATGCTGGACTCTGTTTCAAACTATTAAATTAATCTTCCTGATTGGCCACAACTATAGAAAGTTTCAGAAAACCATCTAAAAGATATAAAAACAGAGTTCACTGCAGACCTCTCTTGGAATCTCTTGAATGCTCTTTGGCACATTCCAAGGTCCAGAACCACGTGCTGAGGGACACAGTAAAGCTTAGGGCAGCTGCTGTCAATGCGCAGTGGGGTAAGACAAAAGTGGTCTGAGGTCTAGACAAAAGTGAGGACAGCAGATTCTAGAGATTAGAGTCAAGAGTGTGGTGCTGGAAAAGCACAGCAGGTCAGGCAGCATCTGAGGAGCAGGAGAATTGATGTTTCGGGCAAAAGCCCTTCATCAGGAATGGGGCTGTGAGACAAGGGGGTGGAGAGATAAATGGGAATGGGGTGGGGCTGGGAAAAGGTGCGTGAGAGTGTAAAAGGTAGATAGATAGCAATATTACCCCCACCTCCATCTACCTGTTGCACTGCCTGAGGTCTTCCTACTGAAGATAAATGAGGGTCTGTTCAGCTATCAGACCCTCCTTGTCCCTCAAATATATGCATTTATAAGAGAGGTCTTTGCGTTTTTGGATGTCCAATGTTTTGTTTGCTTTCTTGATATGCAACTGTACAGAAACGAACTGCATTTGTGGCTGTACCAATGCAAAGAGATTTTTGAATGAATAAAATATATTTTTGAAATTAAATAAAGTCTTCCGAGGAAACCAACATGGCAACAGGCAATGACCAGCTGACCAACCAGACAAGAGGAAGAAAGCAGCTTCACAGACCCAGAGACAGAGAGAGAGGGCAACTGTGTAACTCCACAAGAGACTCAGGAATAATTGTAACATTAAGAAGTCAAATAGCATTAGAGGTAGCATTAAACGTTACTGTAACTTTCTTTCTGATAAAGTTGGGACTGTTTTGCATTGATATCAGCTTGTGTTTGTTTTGATTAGACCGCTCTGGTATTGTGAGATATCTGGGACAATTCATTCATAACATTCTGCTTGAAGGTCTCTAACTTGTTTAAGAAGGAACTGGACAACAATATCAGCAAGCACAAAGACACAGGGTTTTGCTCGCGGTGAGATCTGACAATCTGTGAGATATTTCATGTGTCATGAGTTGGACTGAAGGGTCTGTTTCCATGAACATGAACAACATATTCATGAACAACATCCCCCCAAAGGGATATCAAAAGATTAAAGCTTCTGTGTGTCATTGTGTGGTGTCCTCGAGCCAGCTGCACTGATGAAGAATCTGTCATACATCTCTTTCTGGATTGTGCCTTTAACAAAGAATATCTGCAAAGAGAAGCAATGGTTCTTGTTGCGGTTCATCCTGAAACTCTTATGATGTAGGACTCTGTGGTTTAACAGATATTCCCTGGGCTGCACATCAAGACAAATATTAACTGCACCTGGAAGACCAAATATTCTGTGGAAAACCCTCTACTTTTGCATAGTCTGAGAAAAGGAGAAAGTGAGGACTGCAGATGCTGGAGATTAGAGTCAAGATTAGAGTGGTGCTGGAAAAGCACAGCAGGTCAGGTAGCATCCAAGGAGCAGAATTGACATTTCAGGCAGGAGCCCTTCATCAGGAAATCATCAGGAAAGCTGAGGAACACCCACCTCCCACCACACCCCTGCCACCACGTTCTACAGAGGGTTCATTGAGAGTACCCTGAGCTGCTATATCACTGCCTGGTTCGGGAATTGCACCTTCTCTGATAGTAAGACTCGACAACAGATAGTGAGGACAGCTGAGAGGATCATCGGGGTCTCTCTTCCCTCCGTTACAGACATTTATACCACACGCTGCATTTGAAAGGCTAACAGCATTGTGGAAGACCCCACACACCCCTCACTCAAACTCTTCTCTCTCCTGTCATCTGGCAGAAGATACCGGAGCATTCAGTCTCTCACGGCCAGACTGTGCAACAGTTTCTTCCCCCAAGCCATCAGGCTCCTTAACACAGTATGATTGGATTCTTTTCCTTCTGAATTTCCTTGCACAACTTCGAATTGCTACTAGAAAAATGCCTATTATTTATCATTCTTCTATTACAATCTAACTTGCATGTTTTGCATTTATGCACTTTATGCTGTGTGTGAGTGTGTAGTTTGTGCTGTCCATATAGCACCCTTGATCCTGGAGGAATGCTGTGTCATTTTTATTGTATCATTTGTATATGGTAGAAATGACAATTCAAAAGCTATTCTACTCTACTCTACTCTAATTTGGTCTGCCCAAAACCTATTGGTCTTCCAGTGCAAAGTGCTGTCTGTGATGGAGTGTTGCAGACTGGTACATTCCAAGTTCCAGTACAACGTGCTGAGGGACACATTAAAGCTTGGGGCAGCTTCGCCAAGACACAGTGGAGAAAGGCCATTATCCAAGTACCATGACACATTGTTGATCGTAGAGTCATAGAAATGTACAGCACAGAAACAGACCCTTCGGTCCAACTCGTCCATGCCGACCAGATATCCTAACCTAATCTTGCCTCACCTACCAGCACCCGGCCCATATCCATCCACCCTTCCTATTCATATATCCATCCAGATGCCTTTTAAATGTTGCAATTGTACCAGCCTCCACCACTTCCTCTGGCAGCTCATTCCATACACGTTTCACCCTCTGCATGAAAAAGATGCCCTTTATGTCTCTTTTATATCTTTCCCCTCTCACCCTAAATCTATGCCCTCTAGTTCTGGACTCCCCCACACCAGGGAAGAGACTTTGTCTATTTATCTTAACCATGCCCTGCATGATTTTACAAACCATTATAAAGTCACCCCTCAACCTCCGACACTCCAGGGAAAACAGCCTCAGCCTATTCAACCTCTCCCTATAGCTCAAATCCTCTAACCCTGTCAACATCCTTGTAAGTCTTTTCTGAATCCTTTCAGGTTTCACAATTTCCTTCCAATAGGAAGGAGACCAGAATTGCACACAATACTCCAAACCAGTTAACTTATTGAAGGCCCCGACTCATATTGCAATGTAAATAGTTTCTTGTCATATTTAGTAAATATTCCAGTTTTATATTTGATTGAAGGAGCAAAATGTGAAAATACCCAGATGGGAAATGTGATAGTCTCATTGTACTTACATTTAGTTTATGAATATAGTTTTGCAAAATATTGAGGAATTTGTCTTGGGGAATGTTGACCATAACCCTGATTTTGACCTTGCATGTAAACTCTCTCTCCACCAGAGAAGTTTTAATCTTTTGAAGTCCTTTTTGGGGAATGTTGTTCATGCTATGCCAGATGTTTGATTACTAACTTCTCTGAAGGATCCTTCATCTCCTGAAAGCCTTTTTGAAGGAACTCTTCCCTGTTGAATCAGATAGTTACCCTAAAACAACATCTGATCCATCTTTTAATCTCATGAATTCACTTCATAAAAGACAGCTGCCTTGATGAAACAGCTTTTTGTTTTACCCGTTTCTGGATTTCTGGACCAGTTAAGTTCTTCTTGATAGTATCCTGGATCTCTGTGCTGGGTAGTTTTATTCTTGACTATGTCCTCAACGTGAGGATTTTGGCCAGGCTTCCATGGAGTCACATGTAGAGTCATAAAGTTATACAGCATGGAAACAGACCCTTCGGTCCAACTCATCAGCGCCAACCAGATATCCTAAATTAATCCAGTTCCATTTGCCAGTATTTGGCCTATATCCCTCTAAACCCTTCCTATTCACATACCCATTCAGATGCCTTTTAAATGTTATAATTATACCGACTTCCACCACCTCTTCTAGGAGCTTGTCCTGTGCATGCACCTCTGTGTGAAATAAAAATTGCCACTCAGGTCTGTTTTAATCTTTACACTTTCAACATAAACCCTCTAGTTTTGGACTCCCCTATCCTGGGAAAAAGTCCTTGGCTATTTACCTTATTCATGCCCCTCATGAGTTTATAAATCTCTATAAAGTCATGCCTCAGCCTCCAATGCTCCAGGGAAAAAAGTCCCAGCCTATTCAGCCTCTCTATAGCTCAAACCCTCCAATCCTGGCAACATTCTTGTAAATCTTTTCTGGACCTTTCCAAGTTTCAATGTATCTTTCCTATAGTAGGGAGACCCGAACTGAAGACAGTATTCTAAAAGTGGCTTCGCCAATGTCCTGTACAGTGCAACATGACATCCCAACTCCTATGCTCAATGTACTGACCAATGATGGCAGGCGTGCCTTCTTCACCATCCTGTCTACCTGTGACTTCATATTCAATGAACTTTGCACATGCATCCTGAGGTCTCTTTGTTCGGCAACACTCCCCAGGCCTCTACAGTTAACTGTAAGACCTGCCTTGGTTTGCCTTACCAAAATACAGCACCTCACATTATTGTAAATTAAACTCCATCTGACATTCCTTGACCCATTAGCCATCTGATAAAGGTCCCATTGGACTCTGAGATAACCTTCTTCACTCTCCACTACATCACCTATTTTGGTGTCATCTGCAAACGTATTAACCATAGCTCCTATATTCACATTCAGATCATTTATATAAATAATGAAAATCAGTGGACCCAGCATCAGTCCTTGCAGCTCACTGCAGGTCACAGGCCTCCAGTCTGAAAAATAATCCCTACCACCATTTACTCATCTGATCAAAGTTCAATTGCACTCTGACATAAACCTCATTGTCCACTACACCACTAATTTTAATGTAATCTGCAAATTTACTAACCATAGCTCCTATATTCACACCCAAAGTAGCTCAACTTCTTTTTGTGCGAGCAAATCTTTATTCTCAATCTACCAATTGAGGTCTGTAAACTCTTGACTGAAATGCATTGAGTAGGTTTGACATCATCATGCATCCTTTCTGGTTGTTGTATTGGTACAGCCGACATTTCCTATCCATTGCTGCTTACTCAAGATTATTTCTCTCACTGGTACACATAATACTGCTTTGGAAGATTAAGTGTTGCAATGTGCTACTTGAACATGTGTCATTTCATTATCTGTCATTAAGTTCAACTCTAATTTAACAATTTCTTCTTGAGACAGTTTTGCTTCCTGAACAACTTGTTGAAGATTTCTCAGTAGGTTGTACTGTGCATTGTTGCACACAGTACTTCTTGCAAACTTTGTCTTGATCTGTTTTCAACAATGATAAGAGTGTTTTCCAGACCTGACAATCCTGTAGTTTTTGAGGGTTAACAATGAGATCTTGAAGCTCTTTTGAGATCTCTGGTCACCACTGCTGACTGAGTATTTAATTGGGAGTTTTATCAGACTAGTGTTATAGAAGGGAAGTTAAAAGGTAGGTTAGAGAAAGAAATTGTAAACAGTGATTAGTTAATTAATCTCTGTTTTCCTTTAAGAAATAAATTTGTTAGCTTTTACTTTAAATAATTCTTGGCCACTCAATTTTTACATATTACTGCACTGGATAAATCTTTTCTGTGTTGCTGATTTTAGATTAAGCAGGAGGGTTTACCCATGTCGTAACAGTTTGGGGGCTATGTGCCTGGTGATGCCTATATCCCTAACGCATCCTTTCCAGACATCTTCCCAAAGGGAAGTTGGGATAATTGAACTCCTGTTATACATTAATAAGTTATTTGTGACAATATGATACTCTTGGTGCTTAAAGTATCTACTCTTGGACAACTGAGTTTTTTGGTCTGGCCATCCTTCAACACAATACAAATGACTGGTAGCCTATTCTCGGATCTTTTTGTTCTTGTTGAATTTATTTTAGTCTCTTGTGGCTACTTTATCTTCTTGGTCATATGAAATATTTATTTTAATCCATCATACATAATCTCAGACATTCTTTCTTCTTTTTGGATTCTACCATGAGTCTAGGAAGCCCAATGAATCTTCCACCAATTGTGCCTTGGCGATTTTGCTCTGACAGACGTCCCCTTCAACAGTGTTGGCGTAATTTAGTTTCTTTTGACCTTCTTGCTACTTATTGGAATTGGTTGAACACTTTTTGCTACCTTTCTGATGTTGAGGTCAGAAAATGCTTGCAAAATCAAAAATAAGGAGCGTTCATTGGAAATCAGGTAATACCTTCTCAATTCTCTTGTTCTATGTATGCTTTGGATAGGAATCTAGCGACGAGTAACTCACCCAATGTCTGGCTAGGAATGAGTAGTAAATGGTGGTCAGCCAGCGAGGCCCATGTCCTCAGGAGTGAATTAAGCAGGAGGGTTTACATGTGTCATAACAGTTTGGGGGCTGTGTACCTGGTGATGCCTATATCGCCTTTGCACCATTTCCAGACATCTGTTAAAAACTGTTAAATCTTTAAGAATTTTACTTGATCTCAGATTAAAGTAATTGCAGGGAGAAGATGGTGTCCTGATCATGTTACTCAAATAAAACTCTAGAGCTCCAGGCTAATGTTCTGAGACATTTATTCAAATCCCACCACAGCAAAAAGTGAAATTTTGAATTCAATAAAATTTGGAATTAACTCTAATGGGTCACCATGTAACATTTGATATTAAAAAAGTCAAGTTTGGCAATGTCCTCCTTGCAAAGGAAATTTGCCAATCTACAAATAATTTCAAGCTCACAAGAGTGCACCAAAAAGCAGGAAGGTGGTTTGAAGTGTGTCTAATTCAATGGCAGGAGCATCCATAATGAGGTGGGTGACCTTGTGGCATGGGTTGGTACCTGGGACTTTGATGTTGTGGCCTTTTCGGAGACATGGATAGAGCAGGGACAGGAATGGTTGTTGCAGGTTCCAGGATTTAGATGTTTCAGTCACACAGAGAAGATGGTAAAAGAGGAGCAGGTGTGGCATTGTTAGTCAAGGACAGTACAATGATGGCAGAAAGGACATTTGAGGATTCGTCTACTGAGGTAGTATGGACTGAGGTTAGAAACAGGAAAGGAGAAGTCACCCTGTTGGGGGTTTTCTATAGGCCTCCAAATAGTTCCAGAGATGTAGAGGAAAGGTTAGCAAAGATGACTCTGGACAGGAGTGAGAGTAAAAGGGTAGATGTTATGGGGGACTTTAACTTTCCAAATATTGAATGGAAATACTATAGTTCAACTTTAGATGGGTCAGTTTTTGTTCAATGTGTGCAGGACAGTTTCCTGACACAGCATGTAGACAAGGGGTGAGGCCATATTGGATTTGGTACTGGGTAATGAACCTAGCAAGGTGTTAGATTTGGAAGTAGGTGAGCACTTTGGTGATAGTGACCATAATTCGGTTATGTTTATTTTAGCTTTGGAAAGGGATGGTATATACCGCAGGGCAAGAGTTATAGATGGGGGAAAGGCAAGATTTACGATGCATAGGATGGGGAAGTAAACTGCATGGGATGGGCATTATTGAAATGTAGGGCTTATTCAAGGAACAGCTACACTGTTTCCTTGATAAGTATGTACCTGTCAGGCAGGGAGAAAGTGCTCAAGCGAGGGAGCTGTGGTTTAGTAAAGAAGTTGAATCTCTTGTCAAGAGGAAGAAGAAGGATTATGTTAGAATGAGACATGGAGGCTCAGTTAGGGCACTTGAGAGTTACACGTTAGGCAGTAAAGACCTAAAGAGAACTAAGAACAACCAGGATGGGATATGAGAAGTTGTTGGCAGATAGGATCAAGGAAAACCCTAAAGCTTTCTATAGATATGTCAGGAATAAAAGAATGACTACAGTAAAATTAGGGCCAATCAAGGACAATAGTGGGAAGTTGTGCGTGGAGTCCGAGGAGATAGGGGAAACGCTAAATGAATATCTTTCATCAGTATTCACACTGGAAATTCAAGAAAATGCTGTCGAAGAGAATACGAGATGCAGGCTACTAGACTAGAAGAGATTGAGGTTCACAAGGAGGAGGTGTTAGCAATTCTGGAAAGTGTGTAAATAGTTAAGTCCTTTGGACCAGAAGGGATTTATCCTTGGATACTCTGGGAAGCCAGGGAGGAGATTGCAGAGCCTTTGGCTTTGGACTTTATGTCATCATTGTCTACAGGAATAGTGCCAGAAGTCTGGAGGATAGCAACTATTGTTCCCTTGTTCAAGAATGGAGTGGAGACAACCCTGGTTATTATAAATCAGTGAGCCTAAGATTGGTTGTGGGTAAAGTGTTAGGAAACGTTATAAGAGAAAGGATTTATAATCATCTAGAGAGGAATAAGTTGATTAGGGATAGTCAACATGGTTTTGTGAAGGGTAGGTTGTGCCTCACAAACCTTATTGAGTTCTTTGAGAAGGTGACCAAACAGGTAGATGAGGGTAAAGTGGTTGATGTGGTGAATATGGATTTCAGTAAGGCATTTAATAAGGTTCCTCACGGTAGGCTATTGCTCAAAACATGGAGGCATGGGATTGAAGGTAATTTAGTGGTTTGGATCAGAAATTGGCCAGCTGAAAAAAGACAGAGGATGGTGGTTGATGGGAAATGTTCATGTTGGTATTCAGTTACTAGTGGGGTACCCCAAGAATCTGTTTTGGGGAAACTGATGTTTGTCATTTTTTATAAATGACCTGGATGAGGGCAGAGAAGAATGGTTTAGTAAATTTGCGGATGACACTGAAGTCAATGGAGTTGTGGACAATGCGGAAGATGTTGCAGGTTACAGAGGGACATAGATAAGCTACAGAGCTGGGCTGAGTGGTGGCAAATGGATTTTAATGTAGAAAAGTATGAGGTGATTCACTTTGGAAGGAGTAACAGGAATGCAGAGTACTGGGTTAATGGTAAGATTCTTGGTGGTGTAGATGAGCAGGGATCTCGGTGTCCATGTACATAGATCCCTGGAAGTTGCCACCCAGGTTGATAGGGCTATTAAGAAGGCATACAGTGTGTTAGCTTTTATTGGTAGAGGGATTGAGTTTCAGAGCCATGGGGTCACGTTGCAGCTGTACAAAACTCTGGTGTGGCCGCACTTGTGCATTGTGTACAGTTCTGATTACCACATTATAGGAAGAATGTGGAAGCTTTGGAAAGGCTTCAGAGAAGATTTACCAGGATGTTGCCTGGTAAGGAAGGAAGGTCTTATGACGAAAGGCTGAGGGGCTTGAGGCTGTTTTCGTTAGAGAGAAGGTTGAGAGGTGACTTAATTGAGACATATAAAATAATTGGAAGGTTAGATAGGGCTGACAGTGAGAGCTTTTTTCCTCGGATGGTGATGGCTGGCATGAGGGGACATAGCTTTAAATTGAGGGGTGATAGACATAGGACAGATGTCAGAGGTAGTTTCTTTACTCAGAGAGTTGTATGGGCATGGAAAGCCCTGCCTGCAACAGTAGTAGACTCTCCAAATTCAAGGACGTTAAAATGGTCATTGGATAAACATATGGATGAAAATGGAATAGTGTAGGTTAGATGGGTTTCAGATTGGTTCCACAGATCAGTGCAACATCTGTAATGTTCTATGTTCTATGTTCTACCAATGTAGTTGATGCTCAACTCGTCCCTGAAGTGACCTAGCATTGTAGTCACTGCTACAATGTCTAAAGCAGTTCTTCTTAAATATTTGCCCCCTCTGACCCATTTTAAGACTTGACACTGTCACAGTCCCTTGGAACCCATGATATGAAAATTTCAGCCCGGAGGCAGTCATCAACAATTAAAAGAGCAAGAGCAAGAAGGACCCTGTATGTCTGGAACAGAAGCTTCATCAAGAGGGTGACAGAGAGTGGGGACAGCAGTTTTATAAACAATGGGAGAGGGAGGAGTTAGCACCTTTCAAAGATGTGAGAGAGCACAGGTATAGCCGCTTCATAAAAGAGAACAGCAGAACTGCATGGGAAAGGCTGTGATGGTCAGTGATAAAACCAATGAGAGTGAGCCTATTCAACTTATTTCTACCTGTCAGAACCAAAGTGTGACACCACAGGAAAACGTCGTAGATGGGTATTTCTTCCCTGTCTGTGCTGATCAGCCAAGTGGTTTAAATCAGGAGGTCAATTACAGCTGAAGAGTACAGTTAAGAAATACAACTTTTAAATATTTAACATCCGAAATAGCTAATTAAATAAAATAGAGATGACTGGGCAGGTAATGTGTTGTAGCTTTAGTATGTGAGAGTTGGTGATTACCAGTACGGCCCGTGGTTGCCATTTCTGTAGCAAGTGTTGGCTGCTTGGGGAAATTTGGCTTAGACCTGCTGAGCTGGACTCCATGTGCTGACATTGTGACACATCAGAGAGCAGGAGAAATATCTGGACACTCCTCTTAGATTAAATGGATCAAATTTAGTCCATGACGAGGAACAGGAGGGTATGGCCATGAAAGAGGCAAGTGTGCGATCCAGAATTTAGCTTTGGAGGAGTCTCAGCAAGAGCCCTTGTCCAATGGATACAAGAATCTCGCCCCTGAAGGAGACAAGGGCACAAACTGCAAGGAGGAGGAGCAACCTGACTACAGCAAAGTTGGGGAAGAAAAGAGACATGCAGTAGTACTGGGGATAGCAAAATTGCCGAAATAGATACTATTCTCATGAGCAAAGACAGTGAGTCCTGAAGATTCTGTTGCTTCCCTGTGCCAAGGTTCAGTACATTTCTGCTGAGCTGGAGGGGAACTTGGAACGGAAGGGGAAGAATCTAACTGTTGTGGTCCACATAGATACCAATGACACAGTTAGCACTAGGAAAGACACTTTGCTGAGCATTAAGAGCAGGTCAGGGCTAATTAAAAAGCAGAATCACTAGGTAATAATCTCTGGATTACTAACTAAGCAAATTGCCATAGGGCAAATACTATTAGAGAGGTAATTGCGTGATTTAAATGCACATGGGAACAATGCGTTCTGATTCATTAGACACTGGCACTGGTACTGGGGAAAGAATGAGCAGTTTCTTTGAGATGGGGTTTCATTCGAACCATATTGGTACTGAGCCATGCAAAATCAAATATCTCACGTTGCAGAAAGGACTTTAAACTAATTAGTTTGGATTCATTTGAAAGGAAGCTTAAAAATCAAAATGATAGCAGAGGAATGGGTTGCCGGGAAGTAAAGTGGTGAATGATTAAGGTATTGTGACAAGAAATGATAGCAAATATATGCAGATGAATGCAATGAAGTTAGAACTAGAATAAGTAATAATGGTAAAAAGTCAAAACTTAAGTGTCTGTATTTGGATGCATGCAGCATTTGTAACAATATAGATGATTCACAGCACCAGGTCCTTTTCAATAAATAATTTCAGTTGCATCACACTGTAAACTTTTGCTATAAATTTTATGTATTACAATCTCATTTGCCACAACTACTGGATGAAGGAGCAGTGCTCCAAAAGCTAGTGCTTCCAAATAAACCTGTTGGGCTTTAACCCTGTGTTGTGTGATTTTTTAACTGTATACACCCCAGTCCAACACTGGCACCTAAAAATCAGAAATAAATTAATGTGACTTGATAGCTAAGATACAAATACGGGTTTAGGGTGAGTAAGACTGGGAACCCAATATTCAAAGGTATGTAACTAAGGCAAAAAGTGGTGGGGAAGCTTTTTTAATAAAGGAAAATATCGTCATGGTGGTGAGTAGTGTTATAGGTGCAATAGATCATAACGTGGAGTCAAATTGAATGGAAATAAGGAATAGCAAGGGAAATAAGTCATATGTGGGAATCATCCAGAAGGCCAGTAATGAGTTGCCTTACTGCAGGACGAAGTAGAAAGTAGGAAACAATTGAGGCACAAAAGAAGAGCACTATAACTATCACAGGTGATTTTAAACTGCATATTTACTAGACAAAGTGTTTCATGGAAAACAAATTTGGAGAGTGCATTATTTCTTTGGAGTACATTATAGAACAGACTGGAAACAAACTATTTTATATATAGTAACATGACATGAAGCAGGATTAGTAAGCCATCTCATGGTTAAGGATCTTTTCGGGGATAGTGATCACAACATTGGTGAATTTCAAATCAATTTGAGGGAGAGCAATACAGGTCTCAAACCAATGTCCTCAATGTAAGTCAGAATAATTACAGAAGCATGAAGAAAGGGTTGTCTGAAATGAGCTGGGAAGGTTAATTGAGAAGCAGTGGGAGACATTTAAGCAGATATATTATAATGCTCAGCAATAACTTATTCAGATCAAAGAGAAGGACTTGCTGAGAAGGATGAACCACTAATAGTTAACAAAAGCAGTCAAGGAGAGTGTTCAATCAAAAACTAAGTCAAACAAAGCAGTGAAAACTAGTGGTAGGCAGAGGATTGAAAATTCTTTAGAAACCTGCGGATAATGAATAAAATGCTCATAAAGAAGGAGAACATAGATTGTGAAAGTAAATTGGCAAGAAAAATAAAAACAAACTGCAAGAGCTCATGACTCCCAAAGCCTATCAACAATTACAAAGCACAAGTCAGGAGTGCAGCTCCAACAACACTCAAGAAGCTTGACACCATCTAGGGAAAAGCAGCCCACTTGATTGGCACCACATCCATAAGAATTCATTCCTTCCACCACCAACACTCAGCAGCAGCAGTGCGTACAGTCTACAAGATGCATGACAGAAATTCACCCAAGATCCATTTCCAACTAGAAGGATAAGGAAAGCAGTTATGTGGGAACACACCACCTACAAGTTCCCATCTCAGCCATTTGCTATCCTGCCTTGGAAACATACATCATGTTCGTTCACTGTCAATGGATGAAAAACCTGGAATTGCTTCCCTATTGCCATTGTGGGTCAACCTACAGCACATGGACTGCAGTGGTTCAAGAAGGTAGCTCACTACCACCTTCTCAAGGGCAAAATCAGATGGGCAGTAAATGCTAGCCAGCCAGCAACACCTTCATCTCATGACAGAACAGAAAAAAAATTAAAAAAGAGTACCTAAAGTAAATTTTGGACCATTGCAGCATGCAACTCGCAAATTAATAACAGGGAACAGGGAACAGGGAACTGGAAGGCAATTTAAAACATATTTTGCATTGATCTTTCTTGTGGGGGATACTATAGACATACCAAGATGACAGACAAGCGAGGAGCTAATGGGCGAATAGAGGGTGCAAGTTTTTATCACAAAGGACAAAGAATTTGACAAATTAATAGATCTAAGGGCAGGTAGGTCACCAGGACCCATTGGCCTGCATTGAAGAATTCTAAAGGAAGTGGCTGAAGAGATGATAGAGGTTTTGGCTGAAATTTTCCAGGACTCACTGGATTCTGGGAGGATTCCAGCAGTTTGAAAAACCAGTAATGTTATGCCCCTTTTCAAGAAGAAAGGAAGATAGGAAGCAAAAATTATAGGCCAGTTAGCATAACATCCAGCATTAGGTAAATGCTAAAGTTCCATTAAAGAGAAAAAAAAACTTGGAGAAGATTAATGTAATTAAACAGTATCAATATGGTTTTGTGAAAGGGAAATCATGTTTCTTCTTAAGTAGTAAAGTTTATTGGATTCTAAGCTTTAATTAATGCAGTAACTGGTGGTGACAAGAGATAGTAATTTACTCTAATTAATTAATCAATCAATCATTTAGTTAATTATTTACTGAAATACCATAACAGTGGAAGGTCAGGTGATGAGATGTGACTCCAGTATATGAGTGTTCCTGGACACCAATATGATCCAACGCAAACACATCTGTGCTACATATTTACAGCTTTGGCTCACGGTGTATGATCAAGAGGACAAATGTCAGACACAACAACTGATCAGCGACGGGGAACCCGCCCTGACACTTTATTCCAGGAAGTGGTTATATCCCTTAGGATAGAATCTTCTGATTTGACTTGTTCAGAGTGAAATAACTTGTTCAGTGAGTCAGGTAAGGGATGACAGAGGGCAGAAATGCAGGTGTATCTGCCTTTGTAATTGTCTAACAGGTTTTAAGTTCTTGAAAGTTCTTTGTTTGGATGAAATGGATGAGCAAATTGTGATGGAGAAAGCAATTCTAGTTTGGAGTTGGGGGACCAAAAAGGAATATCATGGCATTAGGGGTAAGGTTATCACTCATTGTAAGGGTAATTGGCATTTATATCTGAAAACAAGATTGAAGCTGTGTTGCCTACGCGGTGCCTGCACTCAAGTTATTTGCTCAGATGGAGAAGAATTTAGAGGGAGGGGAGGATCCAGTTGCTGTACTCCATGCCAACAGCTTAGGCAAGAAAAGGGATGACTGCTGAGGTTCATGTGCTCTTTATCAGGAGCTAGGCACCAAATTAAGAAGCATGGCATCAAAGGTAATTCTGTTTTGAATTATTACTTGAGCCACATGCAAACTAATCACGAGCAAATAAGATGATAGAAATTAATGAGTGGCTCAAAGTGTGTGTCATGTTTGGGTGGGGGGGGGGGGTGCACAGGCATTTTATTTTTCGGGGATAGATTGACAGAGATGCAATTATAGATATTTAAGTGGGATATCTCAGAATATACAGAACTGATACCTTCCAATGATAAAGAACAATCCCAAGGGAGGATCAACCAGCTGTGCCATAAGTAAAAAAATGTAAACATAAAATCAAACTTAAAGAAAAAACACATAACTGTCAAAGATGGATGGCAGGCCAGATGACAACGTAAGGTAATATTAGCATAGTTTTTGTGCTCATGTCACTGCAGTGAGCCTGGCTACACAAATTTCTGGCTCGGAGATTGGAGCTCTCTCACTTACCTCAGACTTGCAGAATGAATTTATGAAGCTGGAGGAAAACGTTCAAGAGGAAACTAGTTACTTCCTCCTAATGTCAATGTAAGAGTACAGTTTGCAGAAACTTGGGATGGAATCTTGAATTGATTAGGATGTT
Source organism: Chiloscyllium punctatum (assembly GCF_047496795.1). Taxonomy (NCBI): domain Eukaryota; kingdom Metazoa; phylum Chordata; class Chondrichthyes; order Orectolobiformes; family Hemiscylliidae; genus Chiloscyllium; species Chiloscyllium punctatum. Next base: position 25,674,412 of record NC_092764.1, read on the forward strand.
ATCCGTATCTTTCTTTGATTAGGAAATTGCATCAACAGCTGGCCAATTTTATGATAGAGTATAAGTAAGGAATAGAACATTGGCATTCCTACAGCTTACCAATAGCAATGTAAAGTGACTACCAAGGAGAAAAAAAAAATCCAGGACAATTGATTCAGAACTATTGAGTTCTTTGCAATTGTACATCTGAAATGTTTGCTATGTTTGGCTTATGCTGTGAATCAACATCATTTCCTGTCAGTAGAACTCAAGATTGGGAATAGATATTCACACAATTTAAATTAAAGTGAGAAGTGAGAAGGGAGTGGATGCTGAAAGAAGACTTTTCCACTCTCTATCCAATGTCCTAAATATTATACTACATATTTTGCATCATTGTTTTGCAATATTTTGCCACATTTTAGAGAAGTTGTCAATGAATTATGAATGTAGTCAGTACAGGCTTTTCTTATGTTCTAAACTTTAAAATTACCTGATATACCCTGCGGTGATACTTTTCCTTTCCAAGTGGAAAAACCCTCATATTTCCATTATCAAATTTCTAAAAGATGAAATGATTTTACTGCACGTCAGAGACAAGTACTCATAGCTTCTGCACTTTCCCATTCAAGAGTGACACGAGACAAGATATTCTATCTGATCTGGAACTGTTTGATTTTAAGCTTAAAAATGATACTTCTGCATTTTCCAACTCAGAGTATTCACCACAAAAAACAACAAGAGATTTAAAAGGTTTGAATTCATATAATTTTACACTGAATTTATAAGATTCTGGGAAACACCAGATTTTCAGACTGTGATTGACTGTTTATTGATTGATATGAGCTATAATAGACTGAGTTCACAAATTCATCTTCTACTCTTTCTTGCCTTTGAAGGGACAAGGCCATTTTTTAGATAGTGGACATCGGCATTAGTAAATTAACTATTCCACTGGGACAAAGTGAACATAGTACATAGAACAATGCAGCACAGAACAGGCCCTTCGGTCCTGGATGTTGCACCGACCTGTGAACTAATCTAAGCCCCTTCCCCTACACTATCCCATCATCATCCATATGCTTATCGAAGGAGTATTTAAATGCTCCTAATGTGGCTGAGTTAACTACATTGGCAGGCAAGGCATTCCACACCCTTAGCATGCTGAGTAAAGAACCTGTCTCTAACATCTGTCACCCCTCAATTTGCAGCTATGCCCCCTCGTACAAGCTGATGTCATCATCCCAGGAAAAGGACTCTCACTATCCACCCTATCTAATCCTCTGATCATCTTGTACGTCTCTACTAATCCCCTCTTAGCCTCTTCTCTCCAATGAGAACAGACCCAAGTCTCTCAGTCTTTCCTCATAACACCTTCCCTCCAGACCAGGCAACATCCTTGTAAATCTCCTCTGCACCTTTTCCGATGCTTCCACATCCTTCCTGTAATGGGGTGACCAGAAATGTACACAATATTCCAAGTGAGGCCGCAATAGCATTTTGTACAGTTGCAGCATGACATCACAGCTCCAGAACTCAATCCCTCTACGAATAAAACCTAACACACCTTCTTAATAGCACTATCAACCTAGGTGGCAACTTTCAGGGATCTATGTACATGGACACCAAGATCCCTCTGCATATCCACATTATTAAGAATCTTTCCATTAACCCAGTGTTCTGTCTTCCTGTTATTCTACCCAAAATGAATCACCTCACATTTTTCTGCATTGAACTCCATTTGTCACCTCTCAGCCCAGTTCTGCAGTTTATCCAAGTCGCCCTCCAACCTGCAACGTTCTTCCACACTATCCACCAATCCACCGACTTTAGTGACATCTGCAGATTTACTAACCCATTCACCTATGCCTGCGTCTAAGTCATTTATAAAAATGACAAACAGCAGTGTTCCCAAAACAGATACTTCTGGCACACCACTAATATCCGGATTCCAGGCTGAATATTTGCCATCAACCACCACTCATTGCCTCCCTACAGAAAGCCAGTTTCTAATCCAACCTGCTAAATCACCCTTAATCCCATGCCTCTGCATTTTCTCCAAAGTCTTACCACATGGAACCTTATCAAACACTTTACTGAAGTCCACGTACACCACATCAACTGCCCTACCCTCATCCACATGCTTGGTCACCTTCTCAAAAAACTCAATGAGGTTTGTGAGACATGAACTGTCCTTGACAAAACCATGTTGACTATTTCTAATCAAATTGTTGCTTGCTAGATGATTATAAATCCTATCTCTTATAATCCTTTCCAAACCTTTTCCTATCACAGCATAAAGTTCATGAGTGTTTAATTACCTGGGTCATCTCTACTGCCCTTTTTGAACAAGAGCACAACATTTGCAATCCTCCAGTCCTTTGGTACTAAACCTGTAGACAATGATGACTCAAAGATCAAGACCAAAAACTCCACCATCTCCTCCCTAGCTTCTCAGAATATCCTCGGATAAATCCCATCCAGCCCAGGGGACTTACTTAGTTTCACACATTCTAGAAATGATAACACCGCCTCCTTACTAACCTCAATCCTTTCTAGTCTAATGGCCCACATCTCCGTCTTCTCCTCTACAATACTCTCCCTTTCCTGAGTGAAAACAGATGAGAAAGTTTGGTTTATCACCTCATTGATCTCCACAGAGTCCACACACAACATCCTATTTCTGTCTTTGACTGGCCGTATTCCTACCCTTGTCATCCTTTTATTCCTCACATACCTATCGAAAGGTTTAGGGTTCTCAGTTATTCTACCTGCTAAAGACTGCTCATATCCCCTCCTTGCTCTTCTTAACTCTTTCTTGAAATCCTTCCCAGCTTATCTGTAACTCTCCATCGCCTCATCTGAAACATCTCATCTCAATGTCACATAAGCCTCCCTCTTCCACTTAACAAGAGATACAATTTCTTTAGTAACCATGGTTCCCTTTCTCTGTGCCTGACAGGGACATACCTATCAAAGACATGCAATATCTGTCCTTAAACCAATTCCACACTTTGATTGTCCCCATCCCCTGCATTTTGCTACCCCATTCTATGCCTCCTAAGTCTTGCCTAATCGCATTATAATTGCCCTATAAATCTTGCCCTGTGGAATGTACCTATCCCTTTCCATTGCTAAACTAAATGTAACCGAATTATGGTTACTGTCTCCAAAGTGCTTACCTACCACTAAATCAAACACCTGTCGTGGTTCTTTACCAAGTACCAGATCCATGTGGCTTCCCCTGTTGTTGGCCCTTTGACACACTGTATCAGGAAACCCCACTGCACACATTGGACAAAAATTGATCCATCCAATGTACTAGAGTTATAGCATAGGCAAAAGTTCCTGATGAAGGGCTTTTGCCCGAAACATTGATTTCCCTACTCCTCGGATGCTGCCTGACCTGCTGTGCTTTTCCAGCACCACTCTAATCTAAACACTAGAGTTATAGCTTTTCCTGATGAAGGGCTTTTGCCCGAAACGTCGATTTCGCTGCTCGTTGGATGCTGCCTGAACTGCTGTGCTCTTCCAGCACCACTAATCCAGTATTTGGTTTTCAGCATCTGCAGTCATTGTTTTTACCTTATAGCTGTTCCTGTCAATTTTGGGGAAGTTAAAGTCCCCCATAATGATCACCCTAGTCCTTTCATTCCTACACAGAATTGTTTTGCCAATTCTCTTTTCCACATCCCTGGAACTTTGCGGAGGCCAATAAAAAACTCCCAGCAATGTGATCTCTCCCTCTCCAATATCTAACCTCAGTAGACGAGTCTTCGTCAAAAGTTTTTTCAGCCACCATTATACTGTCCTTGACTAACAAAACCACACCTCCCCCTCTTTTACCACCTTCCCTAATCTTAGTAAAAGATCGAAACCCTGGAAGCTGCAACATCCATTCCTGACTCTGCTCTATCCATGTCTCTGAAATGGCCATAACATCGAAGTCCCAGGTACCTATCGATACTGCAAGCTCACCTACTTTACTCCAGATACTCCTGGCGTTGAAGTAGACACACTTCAAACCAGCTTGCTGTGTGCCAGCACACTCCTGTGACTGTGAAATCCAGTCCATCTCCTCCCTACTCACATACTACTGTAAATAGGGGGCTGTTGTGGCACAGTGGTCAGATCTCTACCACAGAATGAAGAGGCCTGGGTTAAAAGTTCAAAACAATGGCATTTTAAAAATGGAAGAAGAGAGAATAAGCAGACACCATGTGGGAGGTGAAAACAATGAAGCAGTGAACCTGCACAGCTGTCTGACCGGGCAGTGAACCTGCACAGCAGTCTGACCGGGCAGTGAACCTGCACAGCAGTCTGACCAGGCACTGAACCTGCACATCTGTCGGACCAGGCACTGAACCTGCACAGCTGTCTGACCGGGCAATGAACCTGCACATCTGTCTGACCGGGCACTAAACCTGCACATCTGTCTGACCAGGCAGTGACCATGCACAGCTGTCTGACCAGGCAGTGACCCTGCACAGCTGTCTGACCGGGCAGTGACCCTGCACAGCTGTCTGACCAGGCAGTGAAACTGCACAGCTCTCTGACCGGGCAGCGAACCTGCACAGCTGTCTGACTGGGCAGTGACCCTGCAAATCTGTCTGACTGGGCAGTGACCCTGCACAGCTGTCTGACCAGGCAGTGACCCTGCACAGCTGTCTTACCGGACAGTGAACCTGCACAGCTGTCTAACCAGTCAGCGACCCTGCACAGCTGTCTGACCAGGCAGTGACTCTGCAAATCTGTCTGACTGGGCAGTGAACCTGCACAGCTGTCTGACCAGGCAATGAACCTGCACATCTGTCTGACCAGGAAGTGAATCTGCACAGCTCTCTGACTGGGCAGTGACTCTGCACAGCTGTCTGACCAGGCAGTGACCCTCCACATCTGTCTGACCAGGCAGTGAACCTTCACAGCTGTCTGACTGGGGAGTGAACCTGCACAGCTGTCTGACCAGGCAGTGAATCTGCACAGCTCTCTGACTGGGCAGTGACTCGGCACAGCTGTCTAACCAGGCAGTGACCCTGCACATCTGTCTGACCAGGCAGTGAACCTTCACAGCTGTCTGACCGGGCAGTGAACCTGCACAGCTCTCTGACTGAGCAGTGAACCTGCACATCTGTCTGACCACGCAGTGAATCTGCACAGCTCTCTGACAGGGCAGTGACTCTGCACAGCGGTCTGACCGGGCAGCGAACCTGCACATCTGTCTGACCGGGCAGGGAACCTACACAGCTGTCTGTCTGGGCAAAGAACCTGCACAGCTGCCTGACTGGGCAGTGAACCTGCACATCTATCTGACTGGGCAGTGAACCTGCACAGCTGTCTGACTGGGCAGTGAACCTGCACATCTATCTGACTGGGCAGTGAACCTGCACATCTGTCTGACCGGGCAGTGAACCTGCACAGCTGTCTGACCAGGCAGTGAAACTGCACAGCTGTCTGTCTGGGCAAAGAACCTGCACAGCTGCCTGACTGGGCAGTGAACCTGCACATCTCTCTGACTGGGCAGTGAACCTGCACAGCTGTCTGACTGGGCAGTGAACCTGCACATCTCTCTGACTGGGCAGTGAACCTGCACATCTATCTGACTGGGCAGTGAACCTGCACATCTGTCTGACCGGGCAGTGAACCTGCACAGCTGTCTGACCAGGCAGTGAAACTGCACAGCTATCTGACTGGGCAGTGAACCTGCACAGCTGTCTGACTGGGCAGTGAACCTGCACAGCTGTCTGACCGGGCAATGAACCTGCACATCTATCTGACCTCTACTGTTTCGTTTCAAGAATCTATGGACCTTGGAGGTCATTCCATGAAAATTAAACAAACAGTGAACTTCACAGTTGACCTTGGAGAAACCTGTGTGGGGAAACTAATTTTAAAAGCGTTATTCTCTGTTAATCTACAATAGTGAGTAGAGTGTTTTTTTAAATTCTTTGTTTTATTGAGATCTGTCTCTTGATTAAAAGGCATCTGGATGGGTATATGAATAGGATGGGTTTAAAGGGATATCGGCCAAATGCTGGCAAATGGGACTAAATTAGGTTAAGCATGGACAGTTCGGACCGAAGCTGTACAGCTCTATGACTCTATGAACTCCCATTTGCTTTACTGATTATGTTTAAGATAACTGGATAAAGTTCATCAGTAAATTTGTTAGTTCAAAACAATGGGAGGAGTTTTTCTAGCCCTTCAACAACATGGGCAACAATGGACAACAAGTTCAGAAGTGTAACCAAGTTTTGAACGGTGAGATTGGAATCTCACCGGTTAGAGATCTGCGTCTATTTATATTCATTAGCCTTCTATCAGTACCCATTCTCACCTCACTGATCTGTAGTTTCCTATTCTATTACGTACCAGATCGAAGTTAGATTAGATTAGATTAGATTACTTACAGTGTGGAAACAGGCCCTTCGGCCCAACAAGTCCACACCGCCCCGCCGAAGCGTAACCCACCCATACTCCTACATCTACATCTACCTTTTACCTAACACTACGGACAATTTAGCATGGCCAATTCACCTGACCTGCACATCTTTGGATTGTGGGAGGAAACCGGAGCACCCGGAGGAAACCCACGCAGACACGGGGAGAACGTGCAAACTCCACACAGTCAGTCGCCTGAGGCGGGAAATGAACCCGGGTCTCTGGTGCTGTGAGGCAGCAGTGCTAACCACTGTACCACTGTACCACCGTGCCGCCCACAACTCCCAGTATGAAAGTCAGAGCAGGTACGTGGGGCTCCAGTTTGCCGTTTACCATCTTAGAAAGCAGTGCCTAACAGCTCAGGTTATGGTCCATGACTGCCTGCATCTCATTTACCCCATCCATGGAGAGTGACACTGACCATGCACCAACCTCACCACATCATCCCTTATCCATTTACAATCTCGTCCTTCACCTCAATACTATGATTTGGAGTGTTCCAGCACCTTTTGCTATAATGCTGTTGCCAGGCAACTTTGCAGCTGCTGACCTGTCCTTGGGAGCAGTCAGAAGTTCACATGGCAGGATCAGGATGGTACGAACAGCATTGGTGTGCGGCTCCAAGCTTCAAGTGAGTTTGTCAGTGCCATATTGGGGGTTGAGAGTGAGAGAGGGAAGACAAGCTGGCCAAAGTCAGAATGGTAAACCATGAACCTTGGCAGGATGTGGGGGCAGTAATAGAGGAAGAGGAAGTGTGAGGTAAAAAAGAGATGATGGCACTTACCCTCGCAGAGACAAGAGGGCCATTGGTGGACATTCCTTCAGATCATGGACACTGCACTGACTCAGGTGGCAATATCTGACCAGAATGATAGGGTTTGGTGCCATGGTCTTCTCTGACATGCCCTTCTCTGTGCTACAGAGCAGGAAACTAACTTTTCTTTCTTCATCATCTCTGAGGCAATTTTTCACAAACCGGAACTGTAAAAGACAGCTCCAGGCCGACCTTGTGCACAACTGCATAGGTGCCTGGAATCGCGGGAGGCCATTGCACAATGCACGATAGGGCAGAGCAGGGCATCATTGAGTTATCATGGATAGATAATGAGGTGAGCAGCTGAGAATTGTGGGGGACAACTTGCAAGAGCTCCTGGAGAGAAACCCTCAATGAAACTCCCCAAAATTGACAGTCAGCCAATTTGTGGTAAAATTCAGCCAAAATCACTCAACACTAATCATTACACAATGGAAAAAAAATGATGCGTCTACAAAGAAGCAGCAATATTCCACTCCCTCCCACGCTAAAAATCATATTTTTCGCTTTGCTTGTCAACACTTCCGCCTTTGAACTGCAAAAGCTATACCACAATTACTTCACTATAATTTCCTGTCAGCTGTTTTATATGAATTTTCACAGCAAGTTTTTCAGTGCTGGGTCATCAATGTGAGAGATAGAAACTGAATCTTTACAGCAAGTTGGAAAACCGGTAGGGCATACTGAGAGCATCCTTATATGTGTTGAATTATAAGTTAGCCAATATTCTATACTCAACCTTCCCATTGAGTAAAAGCACAGGCAACTAACCACATCCAGAGAGATACTGAAACACACTGGGAAACATTTTCAACTTGCTACTGCCTCTTCATTAGGCTGGTAACAACATAAAAGCCTTAATTGAAAAGCATGGACAATGTGTTACAGGAAATCTGATTTATCTGGAATTTTTCAACTTATATAGCCCCCACTCAAGCCTTCCAAATGGCAAGATTGAAATGAAGATATACAAAGCAGGTTCAAATAACATTGTCTGAAATTTGGAATTTCTTTTTCTCTATCTTACATCTCTGTCTTACCTTCAACTGATCAACAAATCGAGGCTGGTACCAGTGGAAATGGTGATTATTCTTGGTGATGGATAAATTTATGAGATGATCATGAGGCATTTGCTTCCATAGTTTGTAAAGTTTGATTACATAAATAATTTTAAAACGTTTTTGGTGCCATCAAAATATTCTGCATATTTAAAGGATTTCTGGCAACGTATTTGCATCATTTAGATCCCTCTAGCATGTGTACACGAGAAAAATAACAGCAAAGGAGCACATAAAGCTGCATCAGGGGAGCTGATCTGGAAGGGTCTTATTCTTCCAATAAAGTTTGCAGACCCAGGAGAATGCACACATAATTCTCTGAGCAATGGTGTACAAGAAGCGGCCCTTCTTTAAGGATGTCATTACAGAGGTATCCTGGCATAGGATCTGCCACCCATTGGCTCAGTATTGCCACAAGATCAATGTGGTCCTTAGTTTCTTTGACTCTTCCACACAGCCACAGGGAATATCAGCAATGTCAGTCCATCTGCATTTGATGCTTGCAACAGCCAGGAGGAAGGAGCAGGGTCAACCTGTTGGGTTTCTTCAGACTGCAGACCTCTTCCAAGTCCATGTGTCACTGACTGCACTCATGCTATAGACTACTTTACATTAATCCTACTATTTCATGAAATAGTGGGATTAATGTAAAGTAGTCTATAGAGTAAGTGCAGTCAATGACACATGGACTTGGGAGAGGTCTGCAGTCTGAGTAGAGATTTCGTGTCACTAATATGGCACTGATGTGTGCTTACCAACAACACATCCTGCAAATGTGTAAGGGGCAAATTACTGCAGACGCTGGAATCTGCACTATAAACAAAAAATGCTGGAGGTAACAACGGGTCAGGCAGTGTACATGCAATAGAAAGCAAGCTAACATTTCATCAGAACTGAAGATTGCAAGTGTGTGTCTGCTTTTTTGAACACTACCTTGATGCTTTTATATTTCATCAATCCTTCTCACTCCTCTCTGCAACACTCCATTTGTTAGCTTATAATTATTTTTAATCACCTTGTTTGTACTTGGCATAGCACACTTCTGAGGCGGGTGTGGGCTTGAAACCAAACCTCTAGCCCAGAGGGAGGGATTGTACCAGAGGGAGAGATTGTGTTGGTTTTTAAGTTCCCTAATTGTAGACAATATTGTTGATAATGAGTATAATCAAACAGTGTTGACCACAATCATTAAGGTTGTTATATTAAGCTTGATATATTGATTTCAGTAAGGTGTTTGATAAGGTTCCCCATTGTAGGCTATTGCACAAAACATGGAGGCATGGGATTGAGGATGATTTAGCAGTTTGGATCAGAAATATGCTAGCTGAAACAAGACAGAAGATGGTGGTTAGTGGAAAATATTCATTCTGGAGTTCAGTTACTAGTGGGGTACCGCAAGGATCTGTTTTGAATCCACTGTTGTTTGTCATTTATATAGATGACCTGGATGAGGATGGGTTAGTACATTTATGGATGACACTAAGATTGGTGGAGTTGTGGATAACGATGAAGGATGTTGTAGGTTACAGAGATACATAGATAAGCTGCAGAGCTGGACTGAGAGGTGGCAAATGGAGTTTAATGTGGAAAAGTGTGAGGTGAGCAACAGGAATACAGAGTATTGGGATAATGGTAAGATTCTTGGTAGTGTAGATGAGCAGAGATCTTGGCATCCAGGTACATAGATCCTTGAAAGTTGCCACCTAGGTTGATAGTGCTGTTAAGAAAGCAGTGTTAGGTTTTATTGATAGAGGGATTGAGCCGTGATGTCATGCAGCAACTGTACAAAATACGAGTGCGGTTTAACTTGGAATACCATTCTGGTTCACCCATTACAGGAAGGATGTGGAAGCATTGGAAAAAGTGCAGAGAAGATTTACCAGGATATTGCCTGGTCTGGAGGGAAGGCCTTATGAGGAAAGGCTGAGGACTTGAGGCTGTTTTCATTAGAGAGAAGAATTAATTAGGATAATCAGAGGGTTAGACAGGTTGGACAGTGACAGCCTTTTTCCTTGGATGGTGATGGCTAGCACGAGGGGTCATAGCTTTAAATTGAGGGGGATAGATATAGGACTGATGTCAAAGGTAGTTTCTTTACTTAGAGAATAGTAGGGGCATGGAATGCACTGCCTGCAACAGTAGTAGACTCGTCAACTTTACTGGCATTTAAATGGTTATTGGATAGGCATATGGATGAGAATGGAACAGTGTAGGTTAGGTGGGCTTCAGATTGATTCCACAGGTCGGTGCAATATCGAAGGCCAAAGGGCCTGTACTGCGCTGTAACGTGTTATATTCTTTGATTGGGTTTTAATATATCATTCAGATCAATATAATAATTATTATACAGCAAAACATACAACCATGATTAGTACCAAAACCCAGTCCAGATCAGATCACACAACTGGTATGTACCAAACTTGTCATTTTCTCTTCTTTACCTTTTCTGTGCCTTGTTCTTTTCTTGAAGCCTCAAATAACAACATAAGAGTATCAGAGCAAAGTCAACATGGATCCATCCTAGGTAGTTTCTCTTCAATGTCTACTGCATCAGTAGTGCATCAAGCTCTTTGTTTAAACCATAAAGTAAAACTGACCCTTATTTTATCTTGCCTATTCCATGGATTTTGCAAACCATAAATGTACATTTTGTCCTTGTTTTATAGTATCCTCAAGACTGCTTTGCTTATCTCATTCTGTTATGTTTCCTGTGATCACTCTATAACTTCCCTGAATATCCTTGACCCTTACCTTAACTTTCAATGGTTTTATTTTTGGTATTTGTTTGTATTTAGTTGTTCATAGTCAGAACTGTTCATAAAACCAGTCATCTGTTTCAGCTGTTTCAACTCCATTAATTTATATTTCACTTGTACATGCTAATTACATTTTGAAAGCATCTTCATTAGGCACATACAACTGAAAATCCTAGTCTAGTTTTGTAGCATGATCACCTACTCTTGCATTTACACCTAATTATGACCTCTTCCCATACCAGATGTATGGCCTGAAAACAAACATGCCAGAAATGTATTTTTGGAGAAATGAAATATAAGCAAATGCATTATCGCGGCCGACATGTCACCTATTGTTAAAATGTAACTTTTAAAAAGTTCTGCGATTTACAATATGAAAGAACTTAAACCAACATTAACATTCTAAAAGATGAGAGACTTAGCAAACAATTCAGGTCTTTTTCAATATATAATTTCAGTTTCATCACACTGTAAACTTTTGCTATACATTCTGTGTCTTACAATCTTATACTCCACAACCACCTGACGAAGGAGCAGCACTCTGAAAGCTAGTGCTTCCAAATAAACTGTTGGACTATAACTTGGTGTTGTGGGGTTTTTTTTAACTTTGTACACTCCAGTCCAACACCAGCATCTCCAAGTCATCAATTTTCCTGGAATTGATTGGTTGTATCCTCAGATATTAAAATAAGTAGCAACAGATAACTGGAAAACTATCAATATAACATTTGTATTCATACAGAAAGGGAAAAAAAGAAGTGGAAATATGCACAAGTTAGCTTAATATCTGTAAGTGGGAAAATGTTTTAAAAGATGTAATAGCAGTACATTTAGAAATAATATAGTCAAGGAGAATTAGCATTGCTTCATAAAGGGGAAATCATGCCTGACTATTTACTAACATTAAAGGCTATGTAAGTAGAGCTCCTGGTGTAAGATATTAGCCTGGATGGAGGATTAGCCTTTCTTAACTTCATTCACGGCATGTGGTCATCACTGGCTGGGCCTACTTTTTTGCCCATTCTTAGTTGGCCTTGAGAATGTGCTAGTGAACTGTCAGGATTTAATCACAATTACACTGAGGGAACCGAAGGTAATATATTTCGAAGTAAGGGCAGTGAGTGGTTTGAAGGGGAACCTTACGGTGGTGGAGTTTTCATGTTCCTGCTGCCCTTGTCCTTCTAGATGGTAATGGATGTGGGTTGAAAGGTGCTATTGGAGAGGGCTTGGTGAATTTGCTAAGTGCATCTCATAATGGTACACACTGTCTCTCCTGAACATAAGTGGTGAACGGTGCAAATGTTTGTGCATGTGGAACCAATCAAGCAGGCTGCTCTGTCCTGGATAGCATCAAGTTACTTGAATATTGTTGGAACTGCTCTCATCCAGGTAAATGGGGGGTATTCCATCACATTCTTGACTTGTGCTTTATAGATGGTGGAAGGCTTTGGGGAGTCAGGTGAGTAACTTGCTGCAGGATTCCTAGCCTCTGCCTGTCTTTGTAGCCATAGCATTTATATAGCTAACTAACAGGAGACAGGGTTGGGATATATGGACATTTTTGGAATGGCAACTTATAATTACTGGACTCCCTCAGGGAGCAGTGCATGTATTGCAATTCTTTGCAATATGTATTAATCACTTCAATGATGAAACTGAATAAACTATTGCTAAGTTTGGAGATGATACAAAAATAAATGGGAAGGCATGTTGTGAGGAGAACACAAAGTGGTTATTCATTGTGGCAGGAAGAATAGAGGAGTGCAATAGTATTTAATCAGAGAAAGACTGCAGAGATGTGCAGCACAGAGGAATTTGGTTGCCCTTGTACAAAGGTCACAAAAAGCTAACATATAAGTTCAGCAGATAATAGAGAAGGCAAATGGAATGCTGACCTTTATTTCAAAAGGAATGGAGTATAAAAGGTAGAGGAGACTTGCAAAATGTATACAAAATGTTACTTGCAATACACCTAGGAAACTGTGAACAGTCTTGGCCTCTTATTTAAGGAAAGATATGACATTAGGCTGTCCTGAGAAGGCTCACTAAGTTGATTTTAGGTATGGAAGGACTTTCTTATGAGGAGAAGTTGAACAGTTTGGGCCTGTACTCATTAGAGTTCTTAGGCCTTGACAGTGTAGAAATGAAGATGCAATGCCCCCTTGTGGGAGAGTCTAGGATCAGAGGACACAATTCAAAATGAGAGGTTACACACCTAAGACAGAGATGGGGAGGAATTTCTTTTTTCAGAGGGTATTGAATTCTTTACCACAGAGGGGCTATGGAGGCTGGGTCATTAAGTATATTCAAGGCTGCAATAGACAGAATTTTAATCAGTAAGGTAATCAAGGATTATAAGGTAAAGGCAGGATAGAAGAATTGAGGATGATCAGATCAACTGTTAAATGGTAGAAGGCATGATGGACTGAATAGTTAACTATTGCTCCTATGTCTTATGCTTAAATACTGTGCCCTACCCCTAAACCAGAATCTCCCTCAAGTTTCTCTCCCATCTTGCTATGCTGTCCTGGAGCTCAGCTTGCTCAGATGCTTACTTCCTGCTCAGCCAACCCTGATCCCACCAAAATGCTGCCCCTCCAAATAGCACCCTCCATGTTAAATGATATTGTCAATGGTTCATTTTTTTCAGATGTGGTCCTGTCACCTTCAAATCTGCTTTATCATCCCATTTTAAAAATCTGATCCTTGAACTCGCTCTACTTGCAAACTACAGAACTTGACTATTTTATTACCCCTCAGATCTAAACTCATTTTTATGGTCCATCCATGGTTAAATCCTTCCAATCTGTTTTCACACACTGCCACAGTACTGAAACAACTTTCATCAAAGTCAGAAATTATACCCATGTCACTATGATTATGGAAAACTATTCTTTCTCGTTCCTTTCAGCCCATGTGTGGTCTTTTGCTTGATGGCAACATTCTTTGCAACACTTCTCTGAGCTGCGTACCCACTCACTTGCTTCCATTTTAACCTCTCCAAATGAAGCCAGGAAATCACCTGCAACAATTGTTCTTTCAGTTCTCGCACCCATGACCTCAGGTGTTGCCCAAGGAATGATTTTTGGCCTTCTCTTTTTCATCTATATCCTGCACCTCAGTGACATCATCCAAAAACACAGCCCATTCCACATGTATTTTGGTGACACCCAGCTCCACCTCAACACTGCCTCTCTTGAACATTTCTTTTGTCTTTAAATTGTCAGACTGCTCATCCAGAATCCCATGGTGCATGAGCCAAAATTTGCTTCTAAGTATAGGTAGTCCAAATCAATTAGGTAAAAACAATGACTGCAGATGCTGGAAACCAGATTTTGGATTAGTGGTGCTGGAAGAGCACAGCAGTTCAGGCAGCATCCGAGGTGCAGCAGCAATTAATTGTCATAGGTCCCTTCCAAAGACATTTTCCCAGCCACTGATTCTATCCTTCTCTCTGAGAATTTTTTAAGGCTGAACCAACTTGTTCACAACGTTGGTATTGTATTTGACCCCCCCCAGGTAAACAATTTACCGCACAATATGCAATCACCAAAAACTAATTCCACCTCTGTAGCATTGTCTGAACCCCACTGACTTCATTTCACCTTCTGTTATCACCCTCATGTCTTTGCTAGATCTAGCCTTGCCCATAATGTTGTTAACACATTGGAAGTGATTCAGAAAAGGTTTACTAGACTAATGTTTAGAAAGAATGGATTGCCTTATGAGGAAAGGCTGGACAGGTTAGATGTATCCTTTGGAATTTAGAAAAGTCAGAAATGTAATTGAAACAGATAAAATTCTGAAGGGATTGACCGGATGTTGAAAGGATGTTTCTTCTCTGGAACGAGGGGTCAGAGTTTAAAAATAAGTGATCACCCATTTAAAATTGAGACAAGGAAACTTTTTTTTCTTTGAGAGTTTTAATTCTAGGAATGCCCTACCTCAAGGAAGGATGTAGAATCTTTAAATATTTTCAGCACAGAGCTTGATTGATTCTTGATTACCAAGGAGATGAAAGAGTATTGTAGTAATGTAGAGTGGAGGTTAAAATCAGATCAGCCATGATCTGATTGAAAAGCAGAACAGGCTTGAAGAGCCAAGTGGTCCACTTGTGTTCCTTGTTCATAGTTGTTGGAGAAATTTGCCCAATAGATTAGAGATCACAAAACGCAGCTTGAAGTGAAATTGACAAACAATTTATTGCAAGCGATATCGCTGGAGGAGAAATTGACTCAGGCTGACACAGAAAAGACAGTCTGCACAGATGGATCAGATGTCTCCTCCCAGAGCTGAGGATGATACCAGTTTTATAGTAATGCTGCACAATGACACTGATTAAGAAATGGGAAACTACAATGTTTCTGGAAATGGAGTAATTTAGTTGCAAGGATGCTAATTGGAAAACAATTTATCGGATGAATGTGCTGTTCCTTCACACAATGCAACATCCTGACAGTATCATGGTTCCATTCATCTTCACAGGTAGGTGTTAAAGATCTTTTCTGAAGTGGTGAGGTGCTTCCATTGTCCTGTGATGCCTCTCTGTTTGTCCTGCTCTTTGTGTGGCTTAGTATTACTGGGTTGTGAAACTGCCCTTAGGGCTTTCAGATCTCTGTCATGTCCATGGGTGATTAAAGCATATTCCATTGTCTGTGTGCTACCTGACCCAGTTTGTGAGCTGCTCAGGAATTCTGGGTGTCCTGGGCCGATTTGCTTTTGTGGGCCTATCGTGGGTTAGCAAATCTTTTCCTACAATACTTCAATGGTCTTTTGGGAAACCTTTCATTTTCCACTCTGCATAAACAAGAACTTATCCAAAACTCTATCCTTTGAGTTTCTACATTGTAAAACCAAGAACCAACACCACAATTCTAAAATTCTCAACCTTGTTTTAAAATTTAGTCATGGCTTCACCCCTTCCTATCCCTGAAATTTCCTCAAGATCTCCACACTTCCCCAATTATGACTTCTTGATAATTTCCTACTTCAGTCATTTCACTATTTATTCATGCTTTCAGCTGCCTAAGCCCTAAACTCTACTATTCCCAACCTTGCTACACCTCCCATAACCCAATTATCAACCTCTCTCTCTCATTGATGAAATATTCTCTTCATATCTGGTTTTAGAAATCCAAAACTAGGCAGCACAATCTTAAAATTAAATCTAGGCTATTTAGGAGTAAATTCCTTGAATACCTTAGTGGAAATCTGGAATTTACTTCTCTGAAAGGTTCAGTGTACCTGATTAATTGACATGTGGAAGGCTGCGATCAGTAGATGCTTGATAAGGACATCAAGAGATATGAATTGCAGCTCAATGAATGGTTGTGAGGTGCAGATCAGACATGATTTAGCTGCATAACAAAACAGGCATACTCTTGTGGCTTACTCCTGCTCACGTGCTCCTTGACAGATTATTCAGCCCTATCATTTTGCATGGTGTTTTGCCCCAGACAGGCAAATAGTTCTAATTACTGTTACAAGTCGACTCACAATTCATTTTTATTACCATCCGATCAGAGCTTGAATGTCAGTATAGGACCGACTTAATAGGGAGATTCTATTCCTGTGCTCAGCAGTTGATGATAAGGAATTATTTTAATAGCAATTATTAACAGGTGAGGAAAAAATTCAATGCTTGATGGTTGTTGGAACACTTTAATTACATTGATTGGAACTTGCTCAGTTTATGAGCACAGGCCTTGAGGTATGCTGTTGAAATTTCTTCCTAAAATACTGCCAACTTATGGATATTGTGCTTCTGGTATCATCATGCTTCACTCTGTTCTTCACTGTAACAGCAACCTGACCCCACCTGAAGAAGTGGAAAAAAAAGTCCACTAACCCTCCAAAGACCACCCCACCCCGTCCCAGCCCTCAACCTTGTCCTGATAACACTGCATTTACAATGACCAATCCACCTAAGTTGCACATCTTTGGACTCTGGATGGAAATCAGGTTACCCAACAGAAAGCCAGAGAGATAGGGAGAACATGTGAACTCCACACAATCACCCAAGACTAAAATTGGACCCAGGGTCCTGGTGCTCAGGCAGAATTACTAACCATTGAGCCACTGTGCAACCCCTGTGTATAGAGTTTATACTTCTCAGGAATAAAGGAGGAGTTATTTAATTTCAACTCAATTCCAGTTTCACTTTTCTTTTGGTCACACAGAAATTCATTTTGAGGAACATTGCTCATTGGTTAAAAAAACTATTCCACTGCATTAAGATAGTCTAACAGTGACTCCTACCCTGAGTGCAAATCCTCATCCAGACATCAAATTCCTTTAAAAAGGTCTTATAGACAAGGACACAAATTGTGGAGATGTTCACAAACGTTGGGATATTATCACTGTCTTCAAATGAAAAAAAAGGACAAAATCTATTGAACACGTAAAGCTGTATGCTTGTCTTTTCTTTCTACAAAGTCAGAAGTGTAGAGTTCTCATCCTGGCATAAAACAGGTTGCTCATTTGGACATCTGAAGAGTTGAAAAATTGACCGTGTTTCTTCTTCCACAGGTGCTATTTGACCCACGATTTTGTGCTTTTTCCTCCACTTCTTTCTCATACTAAGTCTCTCCAATGTTATTAGCTCAATGCGTGGTCAAGGTTTTGAGAGGACTAGAAGTAAGCAGATTGCAATGCCTTAATGACTGAGGAAATTTGCAGGTAAGATTGGCTATGCTATATTGCCCACAGGGGCTAGAGATGTGCAGGGTGGGTGGTTTTGCCAGGGGGAGCGCAGGGTTATAGGGATAAGGTGGGGGGATGGGTCTGGGTGGGATGCTGTTCGGAGGGGAGCTCACTGGGCCAAATGGCCTCCTTCCACACTGTAGGCATTCTATGATTTCTTTATGTGATGTATGTAAACTTACATTATCAATTTTATATGTACAAACTTCTTTAAGGGGGATTTTTTTAGCATTCATACTTAATTCAAGGCAAAGCGGAGTAGTGAAGGGACAAATGTGACCAACCACTAATTTTCCCTGGTGACTTGGAGGTCATGCATGTGAAGCCCTATTGAAACAAAGTTGCAAATTCTGAACGCCTGGAGATGAGCGTTCAAAAAACAACATGAGGTCAACAGGCAAGTTTGCCCCAAAATTCCCAAAACACGAAAGGAAAACTTGTCTACTAGGTGAATAATGAGTTAGTGAGTAATTGCTCCTCTAAATATTCAACAAAAGTCGTATGAGAGATACCGTGGGAGCGGGGGAAGCTGGAGAAAGAAGAAAGCTGCAACGGGGGCAGTGTTTAAAACTTGTAAACAAAGGAATACTCAGCCAATTGGGAACCAGAAAAATCACTTTGGTCAGGAATTCCTCGCACGTGGAATCTCTAGTACAACACTATTTGTGTAAGAACTAAAATATTGGGCAAATATTCTGATGCTCTTGTAATGAAGTCTGCCAGTTTTTAAATTTGAATTTGAAATTGAGATCTTAGAGCAGGAAAGTGTGCAACAAATGGCAAGTTAAAACTTTCTAGTTTAATGCACATGTAATAGAAACATATTAGCTTTGACCTCACCAGACCGTGGGAGGTATGTTTGGGGTGGATTTTTTTATTTGTGTTAAAATATGCACCAGTTATTTTGAAAGAAATATTTGTTGCTGACTTATGCCTGTTGTCTTGTTTAAATTTAAAAACTGTGGCATCTAAAAAATTAAAATCCACAATACATGTACACAGGAAAGCATTATGTTTAACAAATTCAAATATAGCCCTCATGTAAATCTCAAGAAAAGTCCCCAAAAAGAATGTTTTGTGCCCTGTAAGAAAAGGCACCAGGTCTTACTGCTGCCAAAAACTTATGAATCATCGGCAAATTTAATGTCCTATGACACAGTTATAGTGTTGTACAGCACAAAAACAGACCCTTTGGTCCAACTCATCTGTGCCGACCATATGTCCTAAAGTAATCTAGACCCATCTAAAGTAATCTAGACCCATCAAATTCTAAAGTAATATAGAATTTGGCCCATATCCCACTAAACCATTCCTATTCAAAAACCCATCCAGATGCCTTTTAAATGGTGTAATTGTACTAGCCTCCACCACTTCCTCTGGCAGCTAATTCCATACACACAACATCCTCTGCGTGAAAACGTTGCCCCTTAGGTCCCTTTTAAATCTTTCATCACTCACCTTAAACCTATGCCCTGTAAGTTTTGGATTCCCCTACCACAGAAAAAAATACCTTGGCTATTCCCCTATCTATGCCAGTCATAATCATAGAAACCCTAAGCAGTATCTAGCTGAAGTTGATTTTAGGTTACTACTGTTAAATTCCAAAACATGAAATTTTACAAGATCTTCTGAGTCAGTTATTTTGAATTACAATCCCTTTCCAAAAGAGGTCAGTCTTTATGGGATTTTACTGTAGTTTTAGAACATTTTTATGCAATATTTGCTCCCTTGCACTGTGAATGCATTACCAGTAAGAGATTAGAAAGGAGTCAATTAAAATATCAAAAACTTCAACAACAAGTGAACTTGCAAGGAAACAATGAATCACAGAATCCCTACAGTGTGGAAACAGGCTCTTCAGCCCAACAAGTCCACACCGACCCTCAGAAGAGTACTCCATTGAGAATAATTCGGGTTTAATACTACAAACTTTGCAAATACTTACCATGTGAATGGATCTCTCGAGTCTACTGGTATGAGGGGAGGAATGTGATTCTGGTAATAATTATTTTCCCTAACCTGTAAAGAGAGGTTGGAGAGGTTGGTCCAGTAAGCTCTAGCATAGATAGAGAATTCGCTCACAGGCAGGAAACAGTGAGAGGAGATCAGGGTTTTTTTTCAGGTTGATAATAGGTAGCCAGTGGGATTCTACAGGAATTAGTGCTGGGACTGCAACGGGTTTTACAGTATATATTGATGACATAGAGGAAGGAAGTGAATGTACTGTCATCAAATTTGTAGACAACACAATAATAAGCGGAAAGGCATGTTGTATGAGAGATATTGGTAGGTTAAGTAAGTGGGCAAAAAGTCAGCAATGTGGGAAAATCTGAAGTTGTTCATTTTGGAAGGGAGAACAAAGAAAGAAAAACTAAATAAGTTGCAACACAAAGGACCTTGGGGGTCCTTGTGTATAGAACACAGAAAGCCACCACACAGGTGCAGCAGATAATCAAGGAAATAGGAAGTCAAATGGATTGTTGGTGCAGAGGCCCTCTTGTGGCACAGTGGTAGTGTCCCTACCCCTTGACCAGGAGGCTCAAATTCAAGTACCACTTGCTCCAGAGGTGCGTAATAACATCTCTGAACAGATTGATTAGAAAAATAGGTAAAATGTTGGGCCTTATACTCCAATCCCTTTAAGTAAGTGTAAGGAAGTCTGACTGCAACTGTACAAGGTGTTGGTGAGACTACATCTGGAGTAATGTGGGCAGTTTTTGTCCACTTATTTAAGGTAACCTTTTACTGGAGGCAGTGAAGAGCAGATTTGCAAGGATGATCCCTGACATGGAAGGATTATCTAATGACCAAAGGCTAAACAGGTTGGGACTCTACTCACTGGAGTTTAGAAGAATGAAAGGTGATCTTGTTGAAACATATAGGATCCTTAAAAGGGCATGACATGGTAAATGCTGAAAGGATTCTTCCCTTCATGGAAGAGTCAGCTACCAGACTGCATTGTCTCAGAATAAAGGAACACCATTAAGACAGAAATGAGGAGAAATTTCTTCCCGGTTGAGCAACTTTGGAACTCCTTGCCACAAAGCTGTGAGGTAGATAGATTCCTAATGATAAGGGGGACATCAAGCATTATGGGGAAAGGTCAGGAAGATGGACGTGAGGAACATTGAATCTGCCATCCTGTTGAATGGCCGTGCAGGCTCACATGGCCAAACAATCTACTCCTGTTCCTCATTTTTCCTATTCCTCTTCCTCTCTCGTTTCTCAGAATATATCTAATGATAAAGAATATCAAATTGTCACATGAACATAATCTGTGTGTTCACAAACTTACACCCCATCTCTTCTGAAGATGCTTATTCTTACATGAATACAATAGAAAACTGTATCCATGATGTATAATACCTGATCTGTTTTGAAGAGTCGTCACTGGACTTGAAATGTTAACTATGCTTTCTCGTCCAGATGCTGCCAGACATGTTGAGTTTCTCCAGCATCCTTAGTTCTTAGTTTTAGTATATTCACAAAACAACGAAAAGCAACTGTTCCCATCAATATCCACTTTAATGTTTTTTCTCACAGAAGTTAATGGAAAACCATCAAGAGAAGAAACTCATCTGATTTTGACCTCCTTAATAAAAAGGAAACTGAGGCAAACAATAACTAGCCTGGCTAAGATAAGGCAAAAATGACTGAAAATACGAACATGGACCCTAGTGTTCTGTTCAATGTCGGATGAAAATCAATTGGTTTTGAACTTTAATATGAACTCTACAAATCTCTGCATTCTTTTCAATACATTTGTTACCCTGAAGTATATAGGTCTTCCACCCAGCAAGATACTGAAGGAACAGTAACACCTACAGAACTGTGCCCATTTCATATCCACTAACTACTGATTAGTAATGTATTTCGAATGAACTAGGCATGGCATGTACTTATGTGATACATGCATTGATAAATGATTGTAGAACATCTTAAAGACACTCGTAAACAGTTTCAATAAATGTGATTTTAGAGTTCAACATTCATGTAATGATATTACCTGTAAATTCATTTAAATTTCTTAACACATTCCCAGTTACAGTGAATGTTCTCCTTTGTGGGTGCATGTTTTCCCATTTACACTTAGTTATCTAAACAAAAACAATATTAGTGTTATTAGATTTAACTCTGAGCACTGAAACAGCTGCATAGTTTATAAACGTATTTGGAATAATCTAACAGTGTGGATGCTACATTTAGTTGTGATAGAAGAAAGATTCTTTTGTTATTCTTTCAAATCAAAACGAGAATAAATTAATTGTGAGCCAAAAGCAGTAACTTCCAGAAGAAAATACTATTTTTAGTTGAGTGATATTCTTTAGACACCAGTTTACTTCCACCAGTTTTATTAATGTTGTGTTTGTCAAAGTTACATAGTAGGTTTTGACCATCATAACCCTATTTCTGGTAAAATAGTTTTTATTGTCAAGTTTTAATACACCCTAATACATAAAGGCAAGCAGAACCCAACCATTTTTGTTAACATGACAAGATAAATTAGATAACATTTAATCACATGAATAAAAATTAAATTTGTACAAACCAAATGCCAATTGCAGTCATTTCATCAGTTTTTCATGTTCAGTACTATTTCATATTCATAATCTTCAGAAAAAGACAATTTTCAACACCTTTAAATCTATCATTTATATGGCCACTTGAAAAAGATTGTACTTTTTGTCGTGCTTCATTTGATAGGTTGCATCAAGATTGCCAGTATGAAAAGTAACACCAATTTTAACTTAGTCAATTTGGAAATTTGCTCAATTAAAAACAAGAGCTGCTTTTGTCAGGTGTAATACAACAATGGAGAACATGTTTTAATGAGGAATCCAATGAGAGTACGGTCTATTCAAGGGCAGTTACCACTAAGAAGTAACAAATACAAGCAACCATTGTACACCTGCCATATAGAGACAAATTACAAAGCTGTATGGTCCAGATATACTAGTTTATTTTGCTCAAAACCACAGGACTGAAATCAGCAAACTTCTCTCCAATTCAAATATTAGTGTTCAGGCGAAAACAAAGCATTATGGATGCTGGGCATCTAAAATAAAAGCAGAAACTGTTGGAGAAGGTCAGCAGTTCTGGCAACATCTTTGGAGAGAAAAAGAGTGTTGAGATTAATATGGCTTTTCTTCACAATTCTGAGGAATTCCCAAGGAAGTCACACTGACCTTGAAACATTCAAGTCTATTTCTCTCTCTACAGATGCTGCCAGATCTGCTGAGTTCCTCTGGCACTTCAATTTTATTTCAGACACTGGTATATTCAATATTGAAACCAAGTTTTATGTCAAATAAAATGTGTTCATGCAATACATTTTTCTGAACTGTAATCAAAAAGTAGAAGTGCCTCAGTTATATAGATAATCTACACAACGATTTGTATCAATATATAGCAGTTGTACTGGTTGTACATTAGCCTTAAGTTCAAATAGATCTCTCAATCAAATTTTAGGCAGCTATGTTCCTCAAATTGCTGGATAGCAATAAAAGCTGCGACTTGTATAATTTAAAGCATTTGTTAACACCAAAAAAAGAAAAAGATTACATTCAAGTAAGGCAATATGGTAACATTATTACACAAAACCTTTTCTGAAACACAAGTGTTTAATTCTAGCCCCAAATTTCAACAAAGCATGTTAAAGTTCAAACATTATTAAAAGGAGTCTGTTACCATCGGTCTTTTGCTTTTTGGTGGGTGTGGGCCAAAAAAGAATGGCTAAATTCTCTTTAAAATGTTGTTTCATTTTTGACTTACACAGCCATCTAAGTGACAATTTATCTGCTCCTTCACCCCAACAAATGTCAAACAGAGATCAGCTTCAATAAAAATTTGAGATGGTTCAGCGACGATAATTCTCTATTTTTGTCCCTGCGGATAACATCCTTCTTAGTAGCAACAGAATTCATATCAATTGATACACTGAATTGCAAATGCTAATCTAAATTCCCACAATTTACAATTACATAGCAACTGGAAAGAAAAAAATTGCTAGGAGCAGCAATATAAATACTGTGGGGCTACAGGAGTACACCAGAAGCTGGGAATTCTTCAGTGAGTCACTCACCAACTTTTTCAGGCTTGTCCAGAATTTATAATGGATAAGTCAGGAGTGTGATGAAATACTCTCCAATTGCCTGGATGGATGCAGTCTCAACAATACTCAAGGCCATCAACATCATCATAGTGTTGCCGGTAGTGGACTGGGGTGGATAAAGTCAGCAGTCATATGACACCAGGTTATAGTACAACAGGTTTATTTGAAATTATAAGCTTTCAGAGGCTCTGCTCCTTCCTTAGGTGAAGTGGACTGTAACCTGGTATTTTGTGATTTCTGACATTAACATTGTCCATGAAGTAGCAGCTCACTTGATTGACACCCCAGTCACAATCTTTAGCATTGTGCAGCATCTCCAGAATACACTACAGTAGCTCATTAAGGTGCCTTTGACATAATCTTTGGCTATCTACAGAGGCAAGGGCAGCAGATGCATGGAAATACCATTACCTGCAAGTTCGCCTCCAAGCCCCATATCATCTCAACTTGGAACTATCACCATTTCTTTAATGTCATTGACTCAAAATCATGGAACTCTTTCAAACTGCACACAGGGTGTACTACATCCCAAGGACTGTACCAGTTCAAGACGATGGCTCACCACCATTTTCTCCAGAGCAATATGTGCTGGTCTAGCCAGTGATTTGCACATCACATGAATGAGTAAAATGAAATAGAAAGTTCACAGAGGTGAAACAAATCTGAGCATCAGTTGGAGATTAATGGAAGCTGACAGAAATAAATTAAATCCAAAGAGTACAACTGAGATAGCTGACCCAATATGCAGTTGCGAATAGGGCAAGAGGGAATGGCACCTGCACAGAAGCCTGGAATCTGATGGCTGAAGGTTATAGAACAAAAAAAAAGTTATAGTGATATTTTTATGTGAGTACACTGAGTTTGTGATCTCTGTTCTCTCCATATCTTGTATTGTCTGGCATCTGAAATACAAGGACAGGGGCAATGGGATCTTGAAATTTAAGCTGGGTGATACTTCAGACTTTTCAACATTTGCTCATTCCAACAAGGCTGAGTACCAGGTTTTCATTTCACATGTTGACGATGGGAGATTATTTAAGGGTGTGAGACTAATCACTGGCATTCTTACTGCCAGAAAATGTTATGTCACACAACAAAAAGTACAATGAAAACAGTAAGAAAAGGAAATGTGATAAAGGTCCCAAATGTTATATTATTTGGTTGAATTAAATTATACATATGGAAAATTAGTTAATTTATTTGCCTCCATTTTTAGTTGCCTTCCTCAAAATATAAAATATGCACTGTTTAAAAATCCTGGCGTTAAATAATATAATAGTCAGCACTACTGCTTGTGTACACATCTTGTTTAAATTTCTATTTCAGCATTAAAGATGCTAACCACACTTTAGAAAGGAACACATGTCCAGCAGAGGTCCTTTTCAGCACTATAACTGGCTTTGCATTGAAACATGCTAGAAGAGGCAGAATAGGGGCACAGTGATTAAACATTGCATTACAGTTGACGTTTTGGTTAAAACTCAAGAAAAACACACAAAGATATCAATATAAATGTCACCACCATAAAAATCTCGAACATTTTTCAAACAATTCAAACACAAAGTTTACGGTCTATACAATACCACAAAACAGCAATATTGAACCCCACCTTTTATCTTTTATTACAATGATACTGGTGATCAGAAGAAAGTAGAGATGGAACATGCACAGGCAAATTTAAACATTAAAACCTTATTTGGATATGTCAATTGCAAAACTGGTGCATACAAATAAACACTGGTGATCGACTGACCACTATACAATAGAAGGTATAAAACACAAATGAATGATTTTCTTTTTATTTAAGTTACACGTTACATTCACAAAGTTCCTGATTGTCAGAATGATTATGAATGATGTCAGAATGAAGTCAAGTTATCAACAGGCTAAAATGTAAAATAATTCTTGTTATTCTGTTTGATATGAAAGAACATTAATGGTCACTTTACATTGGCTGCCCAGTCTACTTTGAGTAAGTACTAAGTGGAAAATTAAAAGTGGCTACTTGATAGTACATATTTCAAGTACAATTACTGATGAAACATAATTCTTTGCAAGGTAAAAACATGCAGATGTTTGTGACTTTATTGTTTCATAGGAATAACTGGAAATATATTATGTACAAGGAATGTCATCAGTGAATAGATTAGATATTTTGACAGGCTATCAAAATTTGTTGGCTAGCTGAAGACTACAAGAAACTTTTATTTGGCCCAGTGTTATTTAAAGATGATTTTCCTCTTCATTACACACAATAGTTGTTCCATAAGTTCTTTGTTTTATTTGAACTAGAATCAACTCTTCACACTTCTGAAGTAATGTTGGCTGGCTGCCAAAATTGGGGAAATTCATGACCAAGTGTAAGACAAGAAGATGGTCCAATATATTGCAAGCAGCTTCATATAACAAAAACAGTGGATTTGATACTGGATTCATTTTACTCAATGCTGATTAACTCTTAAAATTGTGCAGAGTTACTTCCTAAAAATCCACTCTGGATTAAATTCTGGTAACCTTAAACTGATTACATCACATGTTTAATCTCAAGTGAGGATAGCATCACCATTCATCCAAAGAAATGGTTGCTACAATACCAGCTACTTAAAGAAAACAACACCTTTCACACAGCAACAACAGATTATTTTATATTTTAGCTTTAAATGTAAAGCTATATTTAGTATAAAGCATTATTCATGTATTGAATAATCACAATGCAAACCTGAAGTGATTCACAGGAGCTGGGGTTGTTCTGTAACTTAATAAATCCTTCTACCCTTTCCCTTCCATTTACTCCATTTTAATACTATACTAAGCAATACTTATCACTTAATCTCAAGTGGTTGACTGCTGCTAAAGGGATATAAATGCAACTAGCTATAGATAAACAGATAAAGTCCTATCTGCCATTTACTCCAGCTTGCATTCCAATTGTCTATGTTATTTTAAAGTTGTTTCATTTTCTACTTTGTACAAAGTTAACTCTAAAACTATTGAATTGAAACACAAATGGTTGATTGCACAAGGTGAGATGCAGTTTCCCACACCACTCTATTGATTTCACTCATTTATATCCATTAACTATTATTCTGTTGTGCATGGGAATTCCAATAAAGTGTGAGCAAATGCAATATGACAAATTTACAGTTTATTTTAAAACACCACAATGCACTAGGAGAACTCTTGTATTCACAAGCTCATTATTTTTGCCTCAAGTGCTTCCAATTTCTTTTAAATGGAATACAATAACTTAGTATGCTCTGAGAAACTGCTATTAGTGTCACATGTGAAATACTTAGAATGGTTAGCCCCTCTGCCATTTTGCTTTTACGGCTTCATTATAACACATTGTGTTATCAAAGATTTGTAGACATTCTGAAGTTCAGTATTGCTTCAGCAAAATATTAGTACTTTTCATAAAATTCTGATCATTTACAACATTGTTAGGTAACTATATTTGAGGACTACATCCATTAGACATGTTAACAAGTCACACTGAACACTGAATTAGTGTGCTGTTTTCTTCCATACAGAATGTAGTTCTGCTTTAAATAATTCAGCAGCATTGTTTTATAATTTATATTAACATTCAGAATTTTAATTACTATCACATCAAAAATGTGAACGAAATGACTAAACATCACATTATTAAAAGTTAACACTGGTCATTTGTGCACAATTAGACTGCCATTCCTTGCCCTGTGCAGATAATTGTCAATTATTCTAACACAGCCAGTGCAGATACATGCATAGATGGAAATATAGCAAAGTACATTATAGCTCAACCACCAGTTATTTTCCTATTCAGTGGTTTCCAATATAAGTGCTGGATATGCAATATTAAATTGATATGGAGACAAAATAGTGTTTAAGTTCACAGATGTATTTAGGGAAGGAGTGTGAAAAAGATCTTTAGGCAGCTGACAATTTTGGAGAGGGTTGCTGAATCAACAGAATCTAGGTATGTCTCATGATTCTGTACTCTCTCAAATGATATACTTCGCACCAATGGCTTCAATGTACAGAATTGCTTCTATATTCTTAAAGGCTGGCTAAAGAACATTACTGACGAAGGCTTGTGATTAGATTAGATTACTTACAGTTGGAAACAGGCCCTTCGGCCCAATAAGTCCACACCGCTCCGCTGAAGCGCAACCCACCCATACCCCTACATCTACATCTTATCTAAGGCTATGGGCAATTTAGCATGGCCAATTCACCTGACCTGCACATCTTTGGATTGTGGGAGGAAACCAGAGCACCCGGAGGAAACCCACGCAGACACGGGGAGAATGTGCAAACTCCACACAGAGAGTCACCTGAGGCGGGAATTGAACCCGGGTCTCTGGCGCTGTGAGGCAGCAGTGCTAACCACTGTGCCACCGTGCCACCCACTTGCCACCGTGCCTTGTGTGAAGTCACTTGTTTTATTTCCCACCCTATATCATCTTAGCTAAGAATGAGATAATGATAGCTATAATAAAGATGTCCTACAGGTGCAGCAAGCTATTAGGTAGGCAAATGGAAGATGAGCCTTTGTTGGAAGAGGATTTAAGTTCTGGAATAGTAAAGCCTTCCCTATATTCTGAGGGGCTTGGTTAGATCACACTTAACAGTGCTATGTGCAATTTTGGTCCCTTTCTCAGGAAAGGTATTATTGCACAACGGGAGTAAGGAAGGAAGTTTGTCTGAATAGGACTGTCATGTGAAAGATGTGGAGCAGACTGGGTCAGTATTCTCTCAAGTTTTAAGGAATGATAAGTGTTCTTTTTGAACATACAAAACATTTAAAGGGTAAACAGGGCAGTTGCAGGTGAAACGTTTTCCCTGGATGGTGAGTCGAGAACCAAGAACACAATTTAAAATTAAGGGATGTGTCCTTAAGGACCAGATGAGGAGATTTTTGTTTTACTCAAGGGTGGTGAACCTTAGGAGCTCTCTACTCCAGAGGGCTGTGGAAGCTCAGTCTTTGACTATATTTAAAGCTAACGTTACCAAATGTTTGATTACCAATGGCATAAAGGGTGATGGGGATAGTGAGCATATGAGCCGTTGAAGTTTTTGTTCAGCATGATTGTATTAAATGGTCAAGCAATGGTCAATTTGGGCGGCATGGCGACACAGTGGTTAGCACTGCTGCCTCACAATGCCAGAGACCCCTGTTCAATTCCCGCCTCAGGCGACTGACTGTGTGGAGTTTGCACATTCTCCCAGTGTCTGCGTGGGTTTCCTCCCACAGTCCAAAAATGTGCAGGTTAGGTGAATTGGCCATGCTAAATTGCCTGTAGTGTTAGGTGAAGGAGTAAATGTAGGGGAATAGGTCTGGGTGGGTTGTGCTTCAGCAGGTCGGTGTGGACTTGTTGGGTCAAAGGGCCTGTTTCCACACTGTAAGTAATCTAATCTAATCTAATCAGACTCGATTGGCTGAATAGCCTGTTTCAGCCTTTGTTTCCATGATACAAGGGAAGAAAAACAGTTTAAAGAGAAACTGGGAGTGTGCAAACTAAAGATGAACTATGTAATGTTAACTAACCGCAATCTAGTTCAATTAAAATTAAAACAATATTTTTGTACAAGGCATTTCCTTCAAAATTAAACTGGTATGAATTCGGACACAGAACAAAGAAGCAGCTCATACTGCTGTCCAATGATGGTGAAATGTTACATGTAATGTGTTTATGGCTATAGGTATTGTGTTGTAGATTCGCACTTCTCTGGAGATTATTGCATGACTTTTGGGTGGAGTAGATTTTCTTTTATTGTGATACAAGATGCATCATAATTCAACAGGCTAGTTAGGTCAGAGGACCATTTCTTGTTCCATGATTGTGTAAGCAAATCGATATGGGAAGTGACTGTCCCACTCACATCACCTTTATTGATCACTGTGACACCTCTTTGCTGTTGCTCGCTGCCTGCTGACACGACCTTCTCGAGGTGCCAGGTACAAACACCCCACGTCCTCTCCATTCCCTGCCCACTGTTACCTGCAGCCCTTATGCTCAGCTTGCTTTCTTTCTTTCTGAATGTGGCGCTCACTGCACTCTCTCGTGGTGGTCTCAGCAATAAATGCAGTTAAATGTATAAAAGATAGATAGATTACTTAGATAGATTATTTACAGTGTGGAAACAGGCCCTTCGGCCCAACAAGTCCACACCAACCCGCCGAAGCGCAACCCACCCATACCCCTACATTTACTCCTTCACCTAACACTATGGCCAATTTAGCATGGCCAATTCACCTGAACTGCACATCTTTGGACTGTGGGAGGAAACCGGAGCACCCGGAGGAAACCCACGCAAACACGTGGGAGAATGTGCAAACTCCACACAGTCAATCGCCTGAGGCGGGAATTGAACCCGGGTCTCTGGCGCTGTAAAAGTATGCAAAGGTTACACACTTCTGTCTTTGGGAAAATTTGCAAATTACTATTTTCAATTTGTTGCCAAAAAGACACTTTGTTGAAGCTTTTTATCTTGCTTTTCTCAGCACAGTTAGGAAGAACTAGCAAAACAAAGGAAACAAACACAAGCTGTATGAGAAGAGTGCGCTGATTGATTGGCAAGTGGAGTCCACTGGAGACACCAGTTAGTTATGGCTATAACTGACAGACAGTCATGTCTCCACCAGAGCATACCTGCCAATCATTCAGCACTCTCCATACAATAAAAGTGTTGCCTGTCTTTCCTTTAGCTTTGTTGGAAATTGTGCTGAGTTAAAGACGAAAAGTTCAGATAAAATGGGTCTTTTTCAGCAATATGTAAATTCTATACGACCAAATGACTATTTTAAAAGTACTACTGCAGAGATTTGATATTCTGATGGTTTAATGATATGAAAAGTATGTTTTTTAATCTCATCTAAATCTTGTAGAGGTAGAAGTTAGAATAAGTGTGCTTGTGAGATGTGACAGGTAAATCATTTTATAAATATTGTGTTTCAGCCAGGGATTTAGCTTACACAGAGTGAATGAAGCCCAGGAGGTAAAATTCTAATATTATTCTGCACAGATTTTATGAGATCTAACCATTGGCAAGTTGCAGAAATGTTGGATTTCACCTTAGTAATTGTGATGACAAGGCTTGGTGTGAGAGGTTTGGGGTAAGGACATAGAAGGAGCTCAGGTCCTAAAATTAGTGAACTTGATATTGAGTCCTGGAGGCTGCAAAGTCCCTAAGTGGAAAACGAGATGGTATTTTTCCAGATTGCACTGAATTTCTCTAGAGCAACACAGCAAGCTGGAGACAGAGATATTGGACAGGGAACATGGTGGTCTATTGAAGTGACAGGCAACAGGAAGTTCAGGGTCATTTTTGCAGACAGGATATAGATGCTGTGCAATACAGTTGACCAGTCTGCTTATCATCTCCCACAATATTGAGAAAACCATATTCTGAACAGCAAATACAGTAGACTGAATGGAGTGAAGTGCAGGAAAATAGACGCTTTACCTGGAAGATGTAATTAGGGTCTTGGATAGTGAGGAGGGAGGAAGTAAACAAGCAGGTGTTACACCTTCTGTGATGGTATCGGAAGGTGCTGTGGGTGGGTGGGAAAGTGTTTGGAGTGGACCAATGTATCCCAAGGGAATGATCCCTGCAGAAGCTGATTTGGGATGGGGCGGGGGGAGCCTGCTGGCATGGCAGCTAATGACTCTTCGGATGTGGATACTGGTGGAGTGGTAAGTGAGGACCAGGATCCAAAGTGGAAAACCTGGCTAATTTCTTCTTGCTAACCTAGGGGCACAAAGGCTAACTAGTACAGCTGACCTAAGGTCAGATAACATGGTACATACCATGGTTTGAAGCAAAGATATTCATTGCCTGAGTAGTTCAGTCAGAGATTGAATAAATTCACAGGACAGAGGATATGATTTGTGATCTATTCTGCCCAGTGTCTGCATTTTGTTTTGGTGTTCTACAAAAGATGGGGTGAAACAGTATGTGACATCCGAGACACAAACTCAAGTCAAGTTTACTCATTTAACTGAGTCTCTGGAGAATATTTGCTTTTATTGCAACAGGATATATCGCAAAGTGCTGAAATATTAACTTAGTAAGCCCAAGGAAGTGAGGCCAAAAGTGTTTCAATGCATCTGTAAGGGTGGACTAAATGAACCATAAGATATATCTGATTGTTCCATATAAAGTGGTTTGGGTTCTTAGCAAGCTTTGTGTTGAATACAAAGCAGGCATCAGAAACATGTGGAGAAAGCAACAAGGGATTGTTTAAGATAATACATGAAAGCAAGTTATTCTGCTGATAAAGACTGTCTTTTCCAAACTATCAGTATGTTAATGGCCTGGAGAGTTTACCATGGGTTTGGATGAGTCTCGATTCAAGTTTGAAACATACCCTGTGCCATTTTGCAATCCGGCATGCACAATAAATTAGTATAGATGCCAGGGTTCTACCAAATAAAAATCTTGTCGATCATTACTTCCCTCATGTTAACATAGAACTTCAGATGTCAAACACACTCTTACCCAAATGGTTTGAATGAGAGGAAAGCTGTGCCAATTTCATTCATGGCGACCCTTCCACTTTTCTTTGTGATAATTTTATTAAAACCTAGTTGCCAAACCTTACAAAACCTTACAAAACCAAACCAATGAGCTCACTAGGCTAGATTTTCCAAGGAATGGCAATCGCACAAAAATGGGCACTTTGCTCCTTAATTTCAATCGAACAAAAGAGGCGGGTAGGGGATAGAGTGCCAAATATTGGTGTTCAGGGTGTTAGGGTCCAAGGCAGGCAGGGGAAGATCAGGTCCTGATGATTGTCAAGATGTGGGGAGGTGAAGTTGGTGGGGTGGGGGGGTTGGGAGGCAGTTGAATATATACTCAGGAGGTACTCTAGGTTTTTAAGTTGCTTAATTTTTCCTAAGTAAATATTTACTTTACTGCAATGGAACTCTCTCCATTTTCTGATTTAAGTGGATACTTTTAGAATGTTCCAGTCAACAGGAAACAGCCTAGTGGAACCTTCAATTTCTCAGGCAATTGTCTTGGACTCTGCCATGCTGGGATCCCATAGGATCCCATCTATGCCACAGAAATGACTTGCCCAAATTTTCCAATGGGCAAGCAATAGTTTGTATATGGGTACTGTTACATATCGCTTCCTGGATATTTATCAAATCGACTTTTGCTCAAGATAGTCTTAGCTTTTGGTCACAAACCTTTAAGGCAACCAACACATGAAATCCGACAAGTACAATCAAATGTGAAACCGCACAAAACACTTGCTGCAAGATTCACTTAATAGACTGATGGTTTTATGAATTGTTCTGTTGTATTTATAAACAAGCAAAAACTGCTTTGTGATTAATGCAGGATTACATTTCTAAATGGTCAAAATGAACCACGTAGGAGAACACATTACAACTCCAGTTATGGCCTTTGCAAAAACATATTTATTGAAGTACCTATAGGCTTCACTTCACTGGAACCTAATCCTAATCATAAGATTCACCAAAGCAAGCAGTGGCTTTTAAAATCACAATCGAACTACTTTCCAAATAATAGTAATTCACAAAGCCAAATGCAACTGATGATCTTGATTTTGTAATCTTGTGCAATGAATATTAATAGTTCAAATTACAGGGAAAGGCAATATACACTTTGCCTGTATCCTATAGCTCAAAATCTGAATTTTTCCAAATTAAGGTCATCATCTCCCTAATCTATATGCAATTAGAGTAACAACTTTATGGTTGTATTGCAATTTTGATTATAGTTATTGTCTATTGCTATCTTTCCCACCAGCATCTCCCCTACTCACCCAAGGAAGCAAGATTTTATGAATAGCCATACAGTTTTTCTAGACCTGGTGTGTCCAGAGTTAGACACTTCATTAATTCTGGTTTAACTGGTCAAAGTGGAAGTATGAGTGGTCTAATGATACACTTTCTTGTTACTACCATTGCCACGTTGGACATTGTAAGTAGTTTTAGGCCAATACTAAGTAAATTGGCAGTACATATGATAGGGATAATTAAAAACATGATAATATAAAAGATAGGCTCAATCTCGAATGCAGGGAGACAGTGAGGTCTGCAGATGATGGAGATCAGAGTTGAGAATGTGTTGATGGAAAAGCACAGCAGGTCAGGCAGCATCTGAGGAGCAGGAAAATCGACGTTTCAAGCTGGAGCCTGATGAAGGGTGCTGCTGACCCACTGTGCTTTTCCAGCAACACACACTCAACTCAATCTAGAATGCATGCAACTTAAAATGAGGGATGCAAAATGTTATGTCCATCAACAGAAATCAAGGAGCATACATCTCACAACAGACTATCGCCTTCTGCACAAAAATATATTTGAATTTCTCGTATTTGTTTTGTCTTAGGAGTTCCTTTTCATTTGCTTGTGACATTTTATTCATTTTTTAAAAGATTGGCAAAACTTATTTTCAATAAAAGGGGACTTCTGTTTAGGAAAACCTCTCTATTTAGGTAACCAAAAATAAGATTACTGTATTTTAATAGCAGACACGTAATGATCCATAATGCTATTAAAATAGATACCAACCAATTTTATCTCTGCCTAAACCTGCACAGTTATATCAGTAGTGATTAAGCACAGTACAGGAGATGTTGACACATCAGTAACACATTAACTTTCAGTAATTTAGAAATCTGTCAGAGCAAGTAGCTTTATGTTCCATTCATTTCCCAAACTTCGGCAGAGAATATCATAATTTGAAAGTTGTACTGTACTACTGAATTTTGAAAAAGGATTGTATTCATTTATAACTTTGAGAGATTAAGCCCTTAAAGAGGTTTGTTGGACAAAGCAGGGTGTTGAGCCCCTTTTCTATTAAGAACCAGCTACTTTATGGTGATTGTAAGATTACTTTGTCTAAAAAAGTCAAGAATCATCTCTGAGCCCCACAGGTTGAGAATTATTTCTTCATGGAAAATAGAACAACATAATTCATGAACAGAGATATTTTTCAGCATGTAAATCCCTGTCGTGTGCGTTATATCCACAAAATAGTTCAGCAAGTATAGTGAAGTTTGAAAGAGGTAAGTGACCTGCTTTTCATTGTTCAGCTATCGTTGCAATCAATAATTTATCTTTCGTGTGCGGCACAGTTACCAATAAGCACATAGCAACACCACATTGAGGAAACCAGTTTAACAATCAAATGATCATCTGTTATTTAACATGTCTGTACTAGAAGAGATAGCAAGGAACTGTACATTTTCCAATTCCCAATTCAATGAAGCATGGCTTGGATTGCTGAGCTGAAGATAGTTAACTGGCAGTTCAATGACTTATTACATGTGTCATCTCTCTAAAAACAGAAAGCAAATTTCAAGACTGGTTCCATTCTCCAACGAACCTCAATGCGGTACATTTCACATGTTTACCTTAATACAAAAAATTCATTTATAACCAAGTCTGATGCTACAGTACTAGACACTTGGAAGGGTTCTTTGGTCCAATGTTAGTTCTTAAAGTCTATCAGGAGTCATAACAATTATGCAAAGCCCTGCGCTGAAGAGAGTTATAAAACTTGAACACATCTCACTTTAGAAGACATGAAACTATAACAGTGAGGGTCAAGCCATTTGTAAAAGTTAATATATTCTGTCCATAAAACACTCCAATATTTTGCACATTCTAGAAACTAATTTTTATTATTTATCAACGTTTGGGAACTTAAATGTCTGCTTGATTTTGGGAGAAAAATATGAATGCTCATCTATAGGGAGTGTTGCTGAACAAAGAGACCTTGGAGTGCAGGTTCATAGCTCCTTGAAACTGGAGTCACAGGTAGATAGGATAGTGAAGGCGGCGTTTGGTATGCTTTCCTTTATTTGTCAGAGTACAGGAGTTGGGAGGTCATGTTGCGGCTGTATAGGACATTGGTTAGGCCACTGTTGGAATATTGCGTGCAATTCTGGTCTCTTTCCTATCGAAAAATGTTGTGAAACTTGAAAGGGTTCAGAAAAGATTTACAAGCATGTTGCCAGGGTTGGCGGATTTGAGCTATAGGGAGAGACTGAACAGGCTGGGGCTATTTTCCCTGCAGCATCGGAGGCTGAGGGGTGACCTTATAGAGGTTTACAAAATTATGAGGGGCATGGATAGGATAAATAGACAAGGTCTTTTCCCTGGGATCGGGAAGTCCAGAACTAGAGGGCATAGGTCTAGGGTGAGAGGGGAAAGATATATAAGAGACCTAAGGGGCAACCTTTTCACACAGAGGTTGTTAAGGGTATGGAATGAGCTGCCAGAGGATGTGGTGGAGGCTGGTATAATTGCAACATTTAAAAGGCATTTGGATGGGTATATGAATAGGAAGGGTTTGGAGGGATGTGGGCAAGGTGCTGGCAGGTGGGACTAGATTGGGTTGGGATATCTAGTCGGCATGGACGGGTTGGACTGAAGGGTCTGTTTCCATACTGTACATCTCTATGACTCTATAATGGCAATTACTATAAATGTTTTTTGCCTTTCACTGGACTGAGGGCTTTCAAACAACAAACAATGCATTATTCTACAGGATACTGCGCAAGCTGATAAAAATTATTTTGTTGGTATGTTACTAGAAATTAATGCATTCAGCTAAAGTAAAGCAAAGAACTACAAATGGGGAAGATCTGAAACAAAAACAAATTTACAGAGAGATTCAGCAGGTCTGACAGAATCTGTGGAGAGAATGCAATGCTAACATTTCAAGTCCAGTGGCCCTTCTTCAGAACTGAAAAGGAGTCGCTGGATTTGAAACATTAACTCTGTTTTCACTCCGCAGATGCTGCCAGACCTATTGAATTTCGCTGAATATTTCTGTCCCTGTTTCAATTCATTCAGATATCTCATTACATAAAACAATGAAAATCCTAAATCTATGAAAATATAGCAAACATTAACTAAATTTTGTAATTCTGACTGAAACTGTAGTTCACCTGTTACATTGGTGAAGGGAGGGAAACTTCAGTAAAGGAGTATAAATAGTTTTAAATATACCATGTTAAATATTTAGATCAGATGCAAAAAGCCTTCTGATATAGACAAATGCCCCAGTGATAATTTCATAATTTTGTATTTCTACAGGAACATCATAGGTCAATTTAAAAGATTTTACAAAGAATGCCACAAAATAATTGGTTGGGATTCAAATTTTTCCAAGCTGCAAAGGTTCATGGAAATTGATGCAAAAATTATTGCCATATTTTAAATATAATTATTAATGTCTGATAAGTACTTAGAAAAAAATCATACTAAATATCAAAAACACTTTATAGGAATTCTTTAACGACTACTGAGCATTCTTAAATTGAATAAACAGCTGTACCTGCTTACGAAGATTTTGTCAGCTTGAAGTTACATGAACAGTACCAATGTGTTTTTGGAAGGTGAAGGAAAGGAATTAAAGATTGAATAAACTTTATATTTTAATTGTATAAACACAAATGCAAAAATGGTCAAAGTCTGTGAAATGGAGAAACGCACCTATTATAGTCTATACTTGTTACTTTGAAGTCTGTCAATGCAAATTACTGGATAGCGTGTTTTTTGGTGTAACAAATAAAATCAAATTCACTGGAATAGGCAGTGGTACACATGCAGTGGTATAGCTGGAGCTGGATAGCACTGATGTAAAATCTCTGATATTGGAAGTTGCTATCTTAACAAGGCTGCTCAATGCATCTCCATCCAAATTCAATTTCTCTCCCTTACTGATTGGGCAACATCACTGCATCTTATACTGTATTAAACTAATTACCACTGTTGAAGAATGAACGTATTGTTGTCCTGTTGTACCTATCCTTATTCTGCTTTTAATATAATTAAATTAGAAAAGTTAAAAAAGTACATAATCCTGATGTGAAATTATATTGGGGAAACTACATTATGGCCTAATATACAGCAGCATGTACATTGTTCCTGTTATTATGGCCAATCATGCTGCTATAATGTGCACCACAAGTTAACTATCCTAGTGGTAATTTAGGCTTCAATTGTTAGAGCAAGAATGTGTGCTCTTTAATAATGACAGCATAGAACATTTATAAGGCAATGATTTTTATGGTATCTTACCACAAAATTAACCTGGTAATATTGCTCAGGTTTAATTATAAAACAGATGCTCAAGTAATAATGTTTAACCATTTTGTCAAAAAACACCTTTAGAACCCAGTTAAAAAAAAGTGATCTTCAATTTTCCTTCTACTTTGTTTCTCTTATTTCTCTCCCGTCCTGAAGTTACTGATTCATAATGAAGAACAAATCAGCAGGTGTTAGTCACGCTTTGGTATCTCAATTACATGAGACGGTGCAGTGAAAAACAGCAAATTATTTCACCATGGAGGCCTAACTCTTGCAAGCATGTAATCCAAAGGCACACTTCCAATAGATCAGTGAAGTTTAATCACAGGGCTAGAAAGTTAAGCGGTTTCTTTTCATTTTTGCCCCAGACATGCTGAAGCCAAATGTAATCAGGCCTGCATGTCTCAATGCTGAGCAGAGAGTCAATTAGACAAACTCCGCATTTAACTGTATTTACAGCACAAATTTAACATTGAATTTAAACAACAAACTTAGTTTTGTTTCTGCATTTGACAAGATTGCCTAATAAGTAGCCAAAATACTGCTCTCCACTGTATGGAGGTCAATGATTCAACAAGATATGTTATGTGAACATCAGTGACTCAAAAGAAGCCACAAAAGCAAAAAAAGATTATTCCACATGAAAAAATGTACATCCTAAGCAGCTTTAGCATAGTGCAATGCATGGATACAATTGTGGTGCTTAGCTACACAAAACTGAAGTGCGAAACTCAATTCTGTTGTTCTTTTCTATGATGCTCTACACTACTTTAACTGGTGTAAACTGGGGCAGCAAAGAAAGACAGTATAATTGTTCTCTATGATTTCCCCATTCCTAGAGATAAAGCTGGGAATCAATAATGATGTGCGTCTTAGTCTTTAACCAATAACATTTACAATAATCTGCGCATGCGGGCACAAGAATGTGAATATATTGACATTGGAAGGGGACATGAGCAAGGTCAAATTTAAAGCCTTCTATGATCAATTAAGTTGCTAGCATTTACTGCCTTAACTCATATAAATCAGAATTAAACACTGCAAATTATATCTTCTACCAGAAGCTGCAAGAGAACACAAGACTAGATCCTTGAACAAGCCACCACATTCAGAAGAAATGTAACTGAGGAGGAAAAATATAACATTGAATACTTGTCAGACTGTAAGGAGCCTTAGGATTTAATATATTGAAATCAC
The DNA here is from genome assembly GCF_047496795.1 of Chiloscyllium punctatum. Lineage (NCBI taxonomy): Eukaryota > Metazoa > Chordata > Chondrichthyes > Orectolobiformes > Hemiscylliidae > Chiloscyllium > Chiloscyllium punctatum. The sequence continues at coordinate 25,713,531 of NC_092764.1, forward strand.
CAACTACTTTATCATTCACTCTTTCATAATACTACATGTGATCAATAGACAATTACATTACAATAATTATTATTTGAAACCACTCCTATGTAAAATCTGTCCAACTTGAACACCAAGGAAGCACCAGAGATTTGCAACTTACACACAAAATAGAGAATTCACGATAACTTCAAAAATAGAATTTCATCACTAGTGGGGTAACCAGATAACTCTCAGCACCATTAATGTAATATTACAATAACCTGTTTTTATATAGTGCTTCCTACATTCAGAAAGATGTCTCATTTTATTTGACAATAAAGGAGCATAGTGAAAGAAATGAAGGTGGTGCAATGGGGAACTGGTAATGTGTGCACAGCGAAGAATTTTGCTCAGGTTCTTGAAAGCAAGAAGGGTGGTGAAAATGGAGAGAGAAATGGATAAATCATTTTAAAGGCATTGCATTTAAACAATGCCTTGAAAAAATAATTAAAATAGTAAATATTTTATGTACAAATTACATTAGTGTACTGGCAGCAAAGTGTGATAGCACTGAGGTTTTCACCTTCCAGTGCAGTCAATTCAGAACTTTAGTTCCATGCCAAATTATGTTGTGTGGAAATAGCATCTGTGGTACTGAACATTACAGGTAATGTTATTTAACAGGAGACTGACAGGAGTCTTTTTTTTATATAGCAAATGTAAACAGCTTCAACTTCAGGGTGTAACGTGAAACTTTACAGTAGAAATGTAACTTTCTTTGACTGGTCTATTAATTATTTTGAACCAGCCAACTATCCATTTTAAATATTGTTTTGAAACTTAAGTGTTTATAACAAATCCAATTCTAACAGTAACAACCTTAACTGATACTGTGACATAACCATTCAAAAACACTTCAACATTACAGCAATTCTCTTCAAAAATCAAGAGTTGTCAAATCTAGGTTTCTATCAATATTTCTTTCACCCAGTAGTTCCTTCACCAAAAAGTGGACTTTGGAATCCAACAGTTGACACAAGTTAAACTCAAAATATAGCCATTTTTGGCTGCTGGTTTTTAAAGTTAAATTTTGCTTTTATAAGCGTGACCTACAAAAGATAAGTTAATATTTAATGTAACATTTTGTATTAGAACTATTGTTTAACATAGTGAAAAAATAAAACTGACTTTGCAGCTTAGATTAGAACTTTCAAAAGAGAACAGAATTCATTCTAACTGGGATAGCAACTATCTCCAGAATTCTGCATCAGCTCTGCACTTTTTGAAACAAGTATCTCTTTTTCAGATTTGCACTTACTAAATATTGATTTCAGGTTACTTTATATTAGAAAGCTGAAGATTTGGTTTAATGCCTTGTAATTTAAATGCTACAGTTAGAAATACCATAACTGAGCTTTCAGAACATAAGGAAAAAAAGCACAACCTTTCTGGTTCACGTTAAAATGTGTGCAACAATGCATTGCCCTTGCAGGGCACGTTTTAACCGTTACCAATCTGTAACGAAGACAAGATATCAGCCTTTGCATGATTATCCCTTATTTTGCAATATATAATGTTTGGTTCAGAATTGGGATCACCACTGACCATTTGCATTATGGTCCACTTGGACCTACAGAGGGAATGCGTATGCGAAAAAGACCTTGTTGTAACTGTAGCCTGAAAAGCTTGCAATTTGCAATCCGCAAAGCTGCGCAGCCTGTTCGCCGGAGGTCTGAAGGGAGTAATGGCTTGGTATGATGCCAGGTTCCTGTGCTCCTGCGAAATTCTCTGACAAAGTCATACTGTGTGCCTAGAAGTAATGAAAAAGAATGTCAACTGCTGCTTTTACAGGCACCATTCAAGAGGGTTCATTGACTTCATGGTGAGGCAAACGTTCTCCAAAAATAACTACAGTCAAAATCTATTAAAGCAAAAACCGAAAGTCTTGCCACTTAAAACATCAGAGTGAACATTTATGATGGAGGTTCTTTTGTGGTAACAACCCAACAGATGGTCAGTCTTCATAAAATGAACCACTGTACACATTCTTATTTTCCATGCTAATTACTTTAAAGTAACCTTTATTGACAGCCAATTTACATTTACATTAAAAGTATAAAACCTAAAAATTAATTTGTGGATGAGTTAAATAAGCAATGGTACTTTTTAAGTGTGGCTATCAACTTCTTTCAAACCTTTCCCTTAGTTGCTGAGAGGTGAATAAAGTAACTGAAGTTTTCTTTATTCCTTTCCCCAGAAGGACTTACCTTCTGCATTGTGGTTCTCCAATAACTTAGTCAAATTTAGAATTCGTGCTGTATAGTGTGAAAAGAATCCCAGTTTAGAAGTCACCATGCACTACCTTGTAATATAGGATGTTGCTGCAGCAAAGTACTATTCTGAATTTTGAAAAAATAGGTTGAACCCTAACTTTCAATCGCCAGAAACTCACCTGTGTCCAAATCGCCAATAACATAAATGCTGGCACCAATGGGCACAGCACCATACACAAAAGAGGAGCTTGTTGGGATGCACAATGATTGATCATTCAAATATATCCATCTGTAAAACAACAGTAGAGACTAAAGTCATTAAAGGTGTGATTAGGGCTGTAAAAGGTTGTTTTGGTCAACTTAGTATGAAACATGATATTTGCAACATCTGACATTTTCTTTAGTGAAGCATTCATAGCTTGTTTTAGTGCAGAAATACAATAAAACTTCATAGATCAAATAATAAAGAAAGTTCATTTTTGCAGGTTATGCAACGATTCGATTCACAGCAACTAACTGATGTTGGATAAATTTATGAGGGTGTATGAAAATATAAGAAATTGGAACAGGTGTCGGCCATTTGGCATTTTTAGTCTGTTCTGCCATTCAATAAAATCATGGCCCAACTGCAATTCCACCTTCCCTCACTATCTCCATATACCTTATTCTTGATTTGTACCATTACTTATAAAGATACATAATTCTGCATTTTTCCAGTGATTCCCATTAACAAAAGAAAATTAATGGCGAGAACACTTCTGGATTCCATTAGCGTGACACTGCAGTACATTTTTACAATGGATTTTTACGTTATTCCCTATCCACCTCCACAATGACTGCCATATTCTAACTACTTACACAGCTAATTTAGCATTGGAGAATCGGAAGGCACAACATGCCAAATACCGCCATTGTAATAAATACCAGTCTGCATATTTTCAACTGCTCCATATCTGTGGGAAATGCCAGTTTGAATGCTGTCTATCTACTTAAATCTAGTTATGACGAATAACATTTTAACCTCATTTGTTCAGAGAAAACTTCAAAAGAAGTTTGAAACTACATACTGTAATACAAAAGACAAGTCAGAGAAAATGGTGAGGTCTTTGATGCTATAGTAGCTCAAATGCACATATACAGCTAATTATAACATTTCAAGGATTTGTTTAAATGTGAATTGGTAGCACAGTAAAAGATTATTTGTTGTTTCTAGCATTTCAAAGAAATCATTATTGTTTGCAAGCACTCTGAATAAGTTGCTTGTTTATTTACCTGTTTGGTGTTTATTAAATTTACCTAGTGGTTTATAATCGCTGATATAGGTTGTCATGATTCCAGCTGATGTTAATACTGGACAAGACAGATCCCAGAGCAAAATCTGGCTTGTTAAATTCTAACTTTGTTTTTTTAAACTGTGGAGGTCAGTTACTGAACACATTTACACAAGCTAGCCAGTGTACTTTTAACAGAAAGAACAAAAATGTTTATTAAACAAGAAAAACATGCACTATACTAGACTAAGTGAAAGATTGGAAAGTATTTAAATTCATAGTTATCATTTATCCAGTAATACCCTTAGAAACATCCAAACCTCTGTGATGATTTACTATCTCCACACGAAAGCTTTTTGCATTAAAGCTCTAGCATCAAGCCTGCTACAGCTGCAACCAAATTTCCTTCCTGACAATTTTGATGGATATCCTCATGCCTCTGGTGACTCTCCTCAAAACACACAAAGCAAATTGCAAACTGAAATAAACTATTATTTTAATTTCAGAGCAACTACTTGAGTTCCCTCAACCCAAAGTCCAGCAGTCCTTCACTCTCTGGCATACCTTGAACTTACTGACTGACTTTCTGGGTTGTTCTTCCTTCCTCATGTCATTGAACCTGTCACAAAGCAAAAGCATTTTTCTCTACTTTTGCTTTGAAAAAGGCAGGGACCGTTCACCTCAAGGGTTTAAAACCTCACTAGAAAGCATTAAACAAAACATTAAATTGCCCCATCAAAAATAAAATTATAAAAGTGAGTACCCATCTTCGCTTTTTTTTTAAAGCCAGTACATACAGTTTAAGAACAGGGAGATTATGTTGGAACTGGACAAAATGCTGGTTAAACTACAGCTACTGTATTGTATGCAGTTCTCAAATCTAAATTTTAGATGGGGGGGGGGTGGAAATGAGATAGCACTGGAAAGGTTGCAAGATGTTCCCTGAGTTGGAGAGTTTCGTTTATGAAGAGAGTTGGCAGTCTAGAGCTGTTTTCCTTAGAACATAGTAGGTTGAGAGGGGTCATGAATGAAATGTACAAAATTATGAGAGGCATAAATAGGGTAAACAGGACAAAACATTTCCTCTTGGTAGAGGGATCATTGACCAGGGGCACAGATTTAAGGCAACGGGCAGAAGACTTGGAGGAGATGTGAGGAAAAACATTTTCACCCAGAAGGTGGTGGGCATCTGGAAATCACAGCCTCCAAACAAAGGTAGAAAGCAGACACTTTCATAACACTTAAATATTGTTTGGATGTGCACTTGCAATGCCAAAGCATATAAAGCTAGGAGCGAAGTGGTGGAAAGTGGGAGTAAAATAGTTATGTAGTTGCTTTTGACCAAAGCGGATACAATGGGCCAAAGGGCCTTTTTCTATGCTGTAGTTCTGTATGATTCTTTGTCCTTCCTAACACACAGAAGTTAAAGTTATACATTGTCCTTAACAGGGTGTATATTCTTAATTGACATGACAGATTCCAACAAGCTGAAGCAAAAGGCCCAAGGTTCGCAGTTTTATTACATTAATATTTGAGCAGTATTCTGACTTGTGAAGACCGTGAGGTCTGCTCAAAAAGCATGTGGCACCAAGGAAAATATGCAAATGAAAACCATAAACTTAATACTAGATTGCACTAGAACATATCTGTTATGCTAGAAAGATCTTTTGTGTGATCTTGATGAGTTCGATTATGCAATGACTCGAAAAAAGATAACATTGCAGAAAACTATGAATATAGTAATGCATAGATTTGTAGAAGCGTTTCCAATTAGCCTATCAACCACTTTGCTAATGAAAACAGTTCCGCATGTTAACTATTTCATCCATAATTCTATCCACCTCAACTCAATCTCCTCTGTTCCAAAGAATGGAACACATTTTTTCTCCTAGGCTAAATTCTCCATTCTTGGTAACATGCTATCAAATCTCGTTTACCCTCTCATGATCTGACCAGACTGTATGCAGCACTATACCTACAGGTTAACTATTTTTAATAAACAGTTCTAGCATAACCTTTCTGTTCTTGCATTCTAGGCCAGGCTGATAGAGGTAAGTATCCCACATGCCTCTATGATCATCTTGTCTACATCACAAAATCACACATTCTTATGGGCCAGTAGGAGGCCATCAAGTCCATCTTGCCTATACCGGTTCTATTACCTACTGTCAATCTCCTGCCTTTTCTCCATTCTGCTGTACACCATTTCTATCCAAATAATCATCCAATGTCCCATTGAATAACTCAAATGAACCCTCTTCTAATACATTTCCAGGAGTGCATTTTATATCTTAACTACACACTGCGTGAATTTATTTTTGCATCACTCTTGCTTCATTTGCACATCATTTAAATCTATGCCCTCTTGTTCTTTTATCTTTTATGAGCAGGATAAGTTTCTTCTTATCTAGTCTATCCATTTGCTCACAATTTTGAAAATCTCTATCAAATCTCCACTCAGCCTCCTTCTTTCCAAGGGCAGCAGTCAAACAACAAAGAAATTTACAGCCCAGGAACAGGCCCTTCGGCCCTTGATCCTCCATCTAAACCTGTTGCCTATTTCCTAAGGATCTGCAACCCTCTACTCCTTGTCCATTCATGTATCGGTCTCGATAAATCTTAAATGACACTATATTACGCCTGCCTCTACCACCTCCACTGGCAATTCGTTCCAGGCACCCATCACCCTCTGCGTAAAGAACTTTACACGCATATTTCCCTTAAACTTTTCCCCTCTCACCTTGAACTCGTGACCCCTTGTAATGGAGTCCTCTACTCTGGGGAAATAGCTTCTTGCTATTCACTGTGTCCATACCTCTCATGATTTTGTAGGCCTCAATCAGGTACCACCCACCCCCCAAACCTGTGTCTTTCTAAAGAAAATAATTCTAATCTACTAAACCTCTCTACATAGCTAGTGCCCTCCATATCAGGCAACATCCTGATGAACCTCCTCGCACCCTCTCCAAAGCATCCACATCCTTTTGGTAATGTGGCGATCAGAACTGTACGCAGTATTCCAAATGTGGCCAAACCTATACAAGTGTAATATGACCTACCAACTCTTGTACTCAATACCCCGTCCAATGAAGGAAAGCACGCCATATGCCTTCTTGACCACTCTATCGACCTGTATTGCCACCTTCAGGGTACAATGGTCCTGAACACCCAGCTCTCTCTGTACATCAATTTTCCCCAGGACTTTTCTATTTACTATATAGTTTGCTCTTGAATTGGATCTTCCAAAATGCATCACCTCACATTTGCCTGGATTGAACTCCATCTGCCATTGCATTGCCCGACTCTCTAACCTGTTGATATTCTGCTGCATTCTCTGATTGCCTCCTTCAGTATCTGCTACTCCGTCAGTCTTGGTGTCATTTGCAAACTTGCTAATCAAACCACCTATACCTTCCTCCAGATCATTTATGCAAATCACAACTAACAGTGATCCCAACACAGGTCACAGTTTTCCATTTTGAGAAACTCTCTTCCACTACTCTGTCTCCTGCTGCCCAGCCAGTTGTCTATCCATCCAGCTCGTACACCCTGCATCTTATGCTACTTCACTTTCCTTCACAGTCCTAACTTATTCAATCTATCCTCATAGCTGAAGATTTTCATTCCTGGAACCATTCTTATAAATTGCTTCTGCATTCCCTCCTATACATTCACATCTCTCTTGCAATGTGGCACCTACAACTGTACACAATACATTAACAGATGTCTAACAAGGATTTTATACTCATCCTGCTATTTTCAAATACTTGCCAGAATTCTGAAATTTATTATATTTTTCTTACTTGTCTTTCCAAATCTTGCACTTCTCTGGACTGAATTTAATGTTCTGTCCACTTAACCAGTTTGTTGCTATCGCCTTGCAGTATATGTTCTTCCTGCTATCAATGACATGGCCAAATTCTATGCAAACTTAATCATGTCCAACATGCAAGAACAGACCATTCATACATACAATGAACAGCAAGAAGCCACTGCAGAGTTTCCTTGAAAAGAACCATGCAGTCATAAAACTACCCAGCAACTATAAACTTTTGCTTCCCACTACTGAGCTAATGTTGGATCCAGTTGAGCATTTTCCCTTGGATCCCAGAAGTTTTTAGCTTCCTGACTGGTCCATGGGACACCAGTACTAACGTAGCTATTACTTTTAAACAAACTATTCAGGAACGAGACATTGACTATTTAGCCAGTTCAAAACTGACCATAGTTCATGCAGGAATAAAAGAGAAAAAAAATTTCCTCTATTATAATGAACCCATTCTCTCCAATTCACACTTTATTTTGCAACTCTTTCTCTTTCACCACCATTAACAAATCCCTTTGTCTCTTGCACTGGGCCACTGTGCTAACTGCCCCCTCACTATGCCTCCACTTTGGGCAAAAGTGGATTAAGAAAATGTTTTCCAACTCCTTTCAGCTCTGAGAAAACATCCCAACTCCACAGATGCTGCCAACCTTAGTTTCTCCAGCATTCTGAGTTTGTTCTCAACAACCTTCTAGCTCCTTAACAAATCTGTGATGCCTATCTCTGTTTAATCTGTTTCTGGATTAGTGGTGCTGGAAGAGCACAGCAGTTCAGGCAGAATCTGAGGAGCAGCAAAATCGACGTTTCGGGCAAAAGTCCTTCTCTTGAAAGGTTCTGCGACAGTATCACAAATTCTTTCTTCATAATACACTCATCACAATGTTAGGCAGACTGAACTGTAATGACTTGGGCCATCCTTTTCATCTTTTCTAAACGTCATTAGCAGCCCTCTGGCACCACACTTTTAGCCAGAGGGGAGTGGATTTGTGAAATTTGCAAAAGATGTTTTGAATATTAAACGAAAATGTTATGAGTGAAAAAAATACGTGGAAAGGCAAATGGTTTAGATCGATACTGATAGGTTAAGTAAGTGGGCAACAAGTTGGCAAATGGAGTATAATGTAGGAAAATGTGAAGTTGTTCATTTTAGAAGGGAGAACAAAAGAACAGTATTATTTAAGTAGAGAAAAACTACAGAGAACTCAACACAAAGGGTGGTAACTTGTGCACAAAACACAGAAAACTAGCATACAGGTAGTAGGTAATCAGGAAGATAAACAGACTGTTCGCTCTCATTTCAAGGGATTTGGAGTCCAAGGTGCTAGTGAGACTGCATTTGAAGCATTGTGGGAAGTTTTGGTCTCCTTATCTAAGGCATGGCAGCACTTCACTGGAGGCAGTTCAGAGAAGGCTCACTGGGATGATTCCTCATATGGAGAGATTATCTCATGAGCAAAGGTTAAACAGGTTGGGGACTTTACTCACTGGAGTTAAGAAGAATGAGAAGTGGTCTCATTGGAGCTTGATAAGGTAAATGCTAAGAGGATGTTTCCTTTCATGGGAGAGTCTAGAATCAGAAAGCATAGTCTCAGAATGAAGGGATGCTAATTTAACTCAGATGAGGAGAAATTTCTTGTCTCAGAGGGTCGAGTGTCTTTGGAATACCTTATCACAGAGACTCGTGGGGGCAGAATCATAAGGTATATTTTAGACAGATTCTTGACCAGCAGAACATTCAATGGTTACAGAAAAAAAATAGGAAAGGGGACGTGAAGAACATTGCACCAGCCATGACCACATTAATTACAGAACTTCTTAAAAGGAAGAAGTAGTCTATTCCTGTTCCTATTTCTTACAGTCTTACAATTAGACGAGAAAATAATATCTCCAATCTAAATTGCATTGCATATTTTTGTCCTACATGTAAATATTCTAATTATCACGCTGCTTTAGATAATGGCATGTGAATCTAAAAGTCAAATACATAATTTCACCATTATCACCAAGTAACTACTTCAAAAGCTACAATAAGCTACCAGTGTATAAAATAATCAAGAATTCATAATAGGCAATACTTAATGATAGTTGACAAGCTGGAAAAGCACACTAAGTAAGGCAGCATCCGAGCAGCAAAAGAATTGATGTTTCAGACATTAGCCCTTCATCAGGAATGAGCAGGGACAGCTGAGAGGGTGGGGGGTGGGGTTGAGGGTAGCTGAAAAGGTAGATGCAAATGAGGTGTGTTGGTGATATGTCCAAGGGGAGAGTGGAGCAAATAGGTGGGAAGAAAAATGGACTGGTGGGACAGTTCAAGAGGGAGTGCTGAGTTGGAGGATTGGTTCTTAATGAAGATTTCTTTCTACATACTCCCAAGTTTTCCTACAGTTTTGGGGGTAAGAATTTCACATTGAGCTCAAAGTCGCATTATTCCAGGCATTTAATATCATTTGCAGGAATCAGAATGAGGGGAATTACAGAAGTGGCCAGTAAGAATAGAAATAAATCCAAAGTGCTCCTTAACATAGCATACAACATACAAATTGGAAAATTCACACCTGTTATCAAAGGCAAACCTCATACTGATTTATTAAATCTGGCTATAATCTTTCCAGAAGAATCAACCAGACGAATCAACAATTTCACTACAAACTTATAAACTGTTATGGCAAAAGTGTACTGACATTTTTATTACGTAAACTATTAAACTGAATCATTTTTAAATGTACCAGATAATATTAACTGCATCCCAAGCCTGTTGAAATCCATGAAGGAAGGGACAAAAGCTTCAGCAATTTACATTTTACTTATTTTGACAAAATTTATGCGATTTTACATTAATCTTTTTTTCTGGTAATAAAGCCATGAACCATTCAGATACGCACTGATTACATTATAATACAACAAGCACATCATTATGTATCAACTGCCTGGAATGTCCTAACTAGACAAACAATTGTCCTTATTGATGGTAACCTTTAACAGCAAAGTCACAAGAAAATGCGATTAAGCATACAGAGGAATAAGAATTCATATTACTGTTCAATTAGAAAGGAACACTGGATGATATCTCAATATTTGACAAAGTCAAATAAATTGCCCCTTATTGTCTGGATTTTGCATTGTTGACTCTGTACAAATATTTTGTCTATAACAGGAAATTTATCATCAAGTTAGTTAACAGTTAAAGAAATCCTATGCAGTTTTGGTAATATCTTGAGTTCTTAATTGAACATTAACTACTGACATTAAATTGATTTTCATTTATAATTCTCACGTGGTCCAGTTTCTTTAACAATACAACTTTATTATTTTGCTTGCAAGGTCATAGCAAAGGGCTTGGAGTCCTTCAGAAATGAACAAGTGAACCAAACATCTTCCAAATGATATATCATTCTCAAAGTAACAGCGAATCCCTTTAAAATTTGGAACCAGAAATGTCCATTTTAGTTTTATTTCATCAGAACCTTGGTGGGATAGATAGTCGTGTTGAAGGCAAGTGGGAATCCCAACACTGGGGAGTTTCTCAGGTGATGAGCACACTAGGGCAAGGGATGGATCATCCCTCAGGATATTGCCAGGAGGAGATAATCAAGAGCAAGCAGGCAGGGAAATGGCTGCTTATGGATGGCAAGTAGACCTTCTACATGGCTGGCCCAATCAGACAACCAGCAACCTCAGCAGCACCAGTAATATATGTGACAACTCCTGAAGTAGCAAGGGCAAAGTGAGCACTTCTCCAAACAATGCGGTTGACCCTAAACTGCCCTCTCAAATGGGCTAAAAAAAATTACTCTTGTTCAAGGGCAATTAAGGAGGGCAACAAATGTTGGTTTTACCAGTGATGCCCACATCTCATGAAAGAATAAAAACAAGTTCCTCTGAGCTGTCAGGTCATGATGATCAGACATAAATCCCTGTAGCAGCAGGCTGAGCATGTATTGATGTCCTTTGCTACTGTGGCACTCCTTAAATCATAGAAAATCCAGACATGTTGGCTGCCCCAAGGAACCTCAAAAAGGTTTCAAACTTGCAACTAAAAGCCTCCCAACCTGCAGCATGCAGTTCTTCACTGACAAAATGATCATCCTGGGAAAATGCCCCTTAAATGGGCCTTCAATTGTCAAAACTCCAATGATCACACTGCATCAGTTAGTTGTCTCAATGTAATTCCCCATCACTTTACTGTCTCCACACTCCTGTCTCCCAGATGCCTATAAAATGTCTAGTCAGTAACATTTTCCCCTAAAAATAGTATTAAAAACCATCAGAACCTAATTAACATACATTAAGTGGAGAAAACACTGACTTTAATAAAGAGGCAAAAACTAATCCAAAGCATACTTTAGGTCGGAAACATTTTAGAAGGAACAGAATGGGTTGGATTTTCATTTTTATTATCTGGCAAAAGCGGATTAGTAATAGTAGTTTCACAGACCATCTGATTCTCATTTCTATTCTAGAAACAATAATCAAACAGGACATAAAACAGATGGCCACTTGTTACTATATGCCAGTAAAAGGAAAATTCACTTGAGTGTATGTGTGCATGTTTTGTGAACTGTTACAATGCCTTCCCCAAGGCAAAATGAAGAGAAACCAAACCAGAACTCTGTGTTGACCAAGGTTTCAGTGATTAAGGAACAATGATGTTAAATCACCATTCTTTCTTCAGGGTCGGAAATGTCACCGTCGTCTCCATTCAGCTGACCGGCCAAGCAGGTCACACATGTTAAAACAATCATTGTATTTAAATTATTTACTGAATTCTTGATTTTAGATCCTTTTTTTGAGGAATCAGTATGTAATGTGCTTTGATAGAATATGTAGATTTTTTCAAAATCCATTATTTCTAAGCTTGAAATCTAAATGTAAAACTCCCATTAAACATCGACCTTGATGACTTGTTAAAGAATGTTTTGATAAAGAGCAAAATTCCTAACAACCTAAAGAAATTATTTTTCAGCAATAAAACATGGATGTGATCATCAGGTGGCATATAAAATATGAGAAGGGTATCACAATGTTGAACACATCTATGAAAAGATCACAACTTATTATAGTGTTAACGTAACTCGGAATTAACATCTAATTTTAACATCATTTCACCTTTCAGAAGCAACAAAATCACAATAAACTTTATAACTGAAAAGTAACAAAACGTGCATGGAAAATTTCAAAATTACATTTTTAAAATGAATAACAAAGTTCCACAAGTACTGTAAAATACCTAAACTAAAAAAATACACAAAGAACTGCGGACACTGGAAATCAAAAACAAATACAGAAATCGCTGAAAGAAGTCAGCAGTTCTGGAAGTACCTATGGAGAGAGAGCATTTCAGGTCCAGTGACCCTTCTTCAGAACTGATTTTAGCTGGATAAAAGGTAGGCATAAATGTTGAAGATGGGGAGGTGTAACAATGGATGGAGATAGAGCCCAGAGAGAAAAACAGTTGGGTAGACAAAGGAATGGGTAAAGGTTAGCCTGGGAGAAATAATAACAGATGCTAATGGGGTCTATTGGTGGCAGCCCATGTGATGACAAGGCATGATGCATGGAGACTGAGAAAAGGACATGGGAAAAGGTGCACAGGCTATAAAATTATTGAACTTGACAGAATTGTGAAGGCTGCAGGATCCCAAGTGGAAAAGAAGGGTGGCATGGTGACACAGTGGTTAGCACTGCTGTTTCAATGCACCAAGGACCCAGATTAGATTCCATCCTTGGGTGACTCTGTGTGCCAAGTTTGCCTGTCCTTCCAATGACTGCATGGGTTTCCTCTGGGTGTTCCAGTTTTCTCCAATAGTCTGAAGATGTGCATGTTAGGTGGATTGGCCAGGCTAAATTGCCTTGTTGTGTGTGGGGATGTGTATGGTGGGTGGGTTTACCATGGTGGACCTGGACTTACAGAGATAAGATAGAGGGCAAGGTCTAGGTGGGATAGTGCAGAGTTGATGGATCGAATGGCCTCTTTCTGCACTGTAGGGATTCTATGATTTTTCAAGCTTGTGCTGAGCTTTGCTGGAGCACCGCAGCAAGCCCGAGACCGGGAAGTTGGGAACTTTGCAGTGTGTTTAAGTTGCAGTCAAATCTGGACCATTTTGGTGGATAGAACTTAGGTGTTCTGCAAAGCAGTGACCCAGTCTGCATTTTGTCTCCCCAAAGTAAACCAGACCATATTGTGAGCAGTAAATACAGGAGACCAGAGTGAGTGAAGTGCAGGTAAATGGCTGCTTTACGTGCAAAGTGTCTGGGGCCTTGGATAGTGAGGGAGGATTAAATAAATGGTCAGGTATTACACTGTCTGCGATTGTTTGGGAAGGAGCCATGGGGTGTAGAGAAATGTTGGGAATAGAAGAGGAGTGGATCAGGGTGTCCCAAAGGCAATGATCCCTGCAAAATGCTGACAAGGAAGGGGTGGAAAACATGTCTGGTGGTGGCATCCTGAAGAAAGTAGCAGAAATGGCAGTTTATGATCCTTTGAATGTAGATGAGATCGTAAGTGAGGACTAGGGGTACTCTGTCAATGTTACGGGAGGGAAGAAAAGGAATGAGGTCAAAGTGGGGGAGATATGTTGGATCTGAGTGAGGGCCGATCAAGAGCAGTAGTGGGGAATCCTCGGTTGAGTAAGAAGGTGGCATCATTGGAACTAATGCGACAGAGATGGAAGAACCCGGAGAATGGAACAAAGCATTTCAAGAAAGCAAAGTGATAGAAAATATACCATATATACTCATGTATAGGTTGACCTCTTGAATAAGTTGAACCCTTATTTTGGCCAAAAAATCTTGTATTTTTCATGTACTGCGTGTATAAATCAACGCTAGTTTTTCAAAACTCTCTTCCTGACCATATAGGTCATGATTTGCACATTTTTGATTCAAACACAATACCAGTTTCATTACATTACGCGCATCAGCATTTAATTATGCAACGCGATTTTCAAATTGTTAAATTGAATGTTGATAACTTACATATATAAAGTATATTTATGTAATAATTACCATACATATATTTGACCTGTGCATGCAAATATATACTTTATGGCAGCCCTTGACCTTGTCTTCCTGCTGTGCGCCAATTTCTTAGAAGTGTCACGTACAGTTGTGCTCTGAAAACTGTAAAACTCACCAAATTTTTCTGACAAAATGCCATCACAAAGAAAATGTTTACAGCACAGTTTAAATTAAAAGTTATTTAAGTTGCAGATAATAACAACAGTAGTGTAGCTGTGAGGGAGTTCTGTGTTTCTGAAAAACCTGTCCAAGATTGGAGGAAAACAGCTACACTGTTAAAGGTCAACCTATGCCAAAACAGAAGTATGCCAACCAAGGAAAGCTAAACAAGTGGCCACAACTAGAACAAAAGATTGCTGACTGGGTAATTCATTGTCATCAGAATGGAACCATAGAGACTTAATGTATCAGAATATGCAGCAAAAACAAAGTGATAAAAGATGGATTCAGTGATTTCAAAGCCAGTGCTGGATAGTGCAGTAGGTTTATGAAAAGGTACAATTTAATGCTCAGACAGAAAACCAACATTGTCCAACATCTACCAAGAGTTCCATCACTTTGTAATCAGAAGTCGGACGAAAAACTGGTACACAGTGACATGCATCCACAATATGGACAAAACCCCCATGAAGTTTGATATGCCAGGGAACAGAACTGTGAACCAGATTGGAGCAAAAACAGTTTTGGTTAAGACTGCTGGCCATGAAAGGAGTCAATACACTGTGGTACTCAGTTGTATGGCAGATGGAACAAAGTTAAAGTCTACGGTGATTTTTAAGCTGAAAATTCTGCCCAAACGGAAATTTCCGAAAGGCATTGCTGTCCTCGTTCATGAAAAAGGATGGATGGATGAAGGTAGCTGCAAGACTTGGATTAGGGAGGTCTGGAATATGTGAGCAAGACTTAGAAAGGAAAAAAAGCTTACTGGTTTGGGATATGTTCAGATCACACAGAGTGAAAAGTGTTATCAGTGAACTTCGAGCTAATAATACTAATGTTGCAATGATTCCTGGAGGCCTTACAAGCATGATGCAACCACTGGATATTAGCATCAGTAAACCTTTTAAGGATTTAGTACTTGGATGCAATAAGGGGGGAAAAAAGCTTTTTAAAGGGTGGTAACATGCATGTTCCATTACTTGCAACTGTATGTGACTGGATTGTTGAGTCCTGGAAAGAGATGGAAACTGAAATTATTGTGAAAGCCTTCAAAAAAAATGTGCAATTTCTAATGCTTTAGATGGTACAGAGGATGACTTTTTATGGTCAGATGAAAGTGATGATAAATCAATTGATGATGCCCTTGAGAGTGCAGATCAAGATGATCCATACGACGATATGCTTGACATAGACAACTAGAAAGAATTATTCAGTGGTGCAAGTGATAAGGAAGTGAATGTGAAGGATTCTAATGGACCCTTGCATGTAACTTTTGTTTTAAGCAGCTATCCCATAATATTTGCGATATATCTTGAGAAGTGGTTTTTGCTGTGAATATCAGTTTTTTTTTTAGGTGAAGTGTTTACCGTCTTTAACGGTTTCATATGGCATTTTCTGAATAAAATATCATCAGTCTTTTTTTGTTTTTCCTGCTCCTTTGCTTTTATTTCATGAATTGCGTTGTACAAATACCCCCAGTAGATGTCCTGATCACCTGGTGGTATGCCTGTTAACGTTTGTACATATGGGTAGACCAACATGCGCTTCACGGTACTGCTATCTGGAATATGGTACGACAGTACTGAGGCCCATGTTTGTACCAATATGACCAAGGCTGAACAAAGTGAGAGCAGTTAAGGAAGAAGTTATTCATAGCGAGGACGAGCTCAGCATGCAGAGGAGGCTGGTGCATGATGAGGATGGTTTAGGCCTTTTTTTCCAGGAAGACATTTTGCTGCCCTATCTACCGTAGCAGGCAGAATAGAGACCGTTATTTTGCCGATAAATATTCAATAATAGCCATAATTCTTTTTCCTTTTATTGTTTATTATTTTAGAGAGAGATTTGGTTCTCGTTGTCCGTTTTATGACTTATACAAAGCATGAATTTCACCTCCTCCAAAACAATCTCATGTATTAGTCGACCCCTAGTTTCAACTTTAAAAATGTCTTCAAAATTCAATCTATACATGGGTATATACAGTAATCACGGTAACTGTGGGTGTCAGTGGGCTTATAGTGGATATTGGTAGCGAGCCTAACCCAACAACTGGAAACAGAGATGTCAGGGAAGGGAAGGGAAGAGTGGAGTAAGAAATGGACCAGGTGAATGAGAGACCGTGGTTGAAATGGGAAGCAAAACAGATCAACCTTTCCAGTTCTGGATGAGAGAGGGAAGCAGCACTGATGACGTCACTGATATACCGGAGAAAAAGCTGTGGGTGAGGGCCCAAGTAGGACTGGAACAAGGAATATTCCGCATACTCCACAAAGAGACAGATATAACTGAGGCCCATGTTGGTACCAATATGACCAACCCTGAACAAAGTGAGAGCAGTTAAGGAAGAAATTGTTCTTAGTGAGGACGAGCTCAGCCAGGCAGTGTAGGCTCGTGCATGATGGCATTTTTAGGCCTTTTAGGTTTAGGCCTTTTTTTCAGGAAGACATCCTTGCTGCCCTATCATAATTGGGCAACAGAATATAGAAGGTGTCAATCACTTCCCCTTCCTATGATAACTTCTCCAGCGATGGTACTGGAGAAACAGAAGTCCATACAAAGAATCAGCAGAGCAATATCAGTCTTCCAGTGACTACATGGTCTGGGCATCCTACACCATCCACTTGACCACACAGTTTCCATTGTGCTACCAAGTACAATCTGTGCCAGTGAAACATGCAAGAGAACTGCAAAGATGTAAGTTTCACATCTTGCATCAATGTTGCCTATGTAAGATTCTGGTCTACACTTGGTGAGATGTTAGCCAGTCACTATGTGCTACTTTGTTTGTAAAGGTCCCTCTAACAAATCATGACATAGATGATGGAGGTTAGTAGGATGTCTGTTGAGGTTCCTGGATGTATGCACTGCTAATTCAATGGCAGTTCAATGCACACCACCATAGGAGAGGGCAAGATGCCAGCAGGAGAAGACATTCTCAGTTGCCTTATCCTTAAAACTTGTACTTTTCTATTTTGTTGTCATTTCTTCTCATGCTTCTTCAAGGTTATGATTTGAGAACTAATTCATGCTCCATTGACCCTATTCTCAATAACTGATGACAATAAATGTTTCCTTTCTTTGCTCTTATGTAAACAGAGATTAACAGTTGTTCTCTCATCTCATTCCCTTTCTGCCTTTTCATCTACTTCCATTTCTTCTTCAGTAAAATTGTTGAATGCGTCATCTTCCAAATCCATACCATCCATCTTTCCCAGAACTCAATTTCTGAGTCCCTCCAATCAGATTTCCATCTCAGCCACAGTACTGAAATAACTCTTAGCAAATGACAGTCTGTAAAATTGCCAGTCAGGTGAACTGGGCTTGTTCAATAGTTTCCAATGCACCTCCATTGTCACTAACTAGACTGTGTTTCGCTGGTTCAGCTCTAATCCATCAAATCATGGTCTCAGAATTATCTGCTACGGCTTCTCTTCCTGCATCTTCACCGTTCCTCTGTTGACTCGCAAGGATTGATTCTTGGCCGTCTATTTCTCATCTGCATGTTGCCCCTCAGCTAGATTATTCATTAACATGCATTCATTTTCACATGTATGAGATGACATCCAGTTGTATCTTACCGCCATCTCTCCCAAACTTGCTTTTTTTTGTAGATAGTCAGATTGCTTTCCTGATAGCTATCTAGGGATGAACAGAATGCTGCTCCAACCCCAAATATTAGAAAGAATTAAACTACTGCCTTTGGATCCCCTCTGAGAAAATCAATTCCCCTGCCACCTATTCCATTAATCTAGCTGGCAAGTTTGAGGCTGAACCAGAGTATTCATGACTTAGATGCAAGGGAAGCTAGGCATATTATTGGTAATGGGTCGAAAAGTGTGGTGTGCTGGAAAAGCACAGCAGGTCAGACAGCATTCAAGGAGCAGGAGAATCGACATTTCAGGCATAAGACATTCATCAGGATTATTGGTAATAAGAAATTCAGTACATCATTTGTACAAGGTGCAGTTCTTATAGAAAAAGCTATATGCTCACCTCAGTTGTGGAGGTATTACTCTACTTAAACCTTTACTTACATTTTCATTGGTTCACCCTCTCAACTTGGTTTCACTAAGAACGAGAAGGCATAATCTTAAATAGTGGTTAATAACCAGGGCTTTTCCTGTCTCGGAGTCCTGCATTTGGAAATTATACATCTGATCAGATACCTGATATGTTGAAGGCCTGAAAGATAAACCCCCCGCAACCTTTTAACAACTATTTGTATGTAGAATCCACAATACCGATTTTCTCATCGGTCAGGAAATTGATTCAATGAAGTTCATCATTAAGTAGTCTCAGGAAGCTAAGAGACCATTTAATATCTGAATCTGTGTTTGATTGATCGATTTACTGTACTTCAGTACATGTGACAGTGAAAAGCTTTGTGTACAAGCTGTACAGGCAGATCATAGTAAGCAAGAATGTACAGATCAAAAAGACAGACAGAGGCACATAGGTGACATTACACAGGGTGGGCACTAGATGAGATCAACATTAGCAAGATCAACATTACTTGAGGCTACAGAGTCCATTCATCAATCTAATAATGGCCAGGAAGCAGCTGTTCCTGAACCTGTCAGTGCATGTGTTCAGGCATCTGTATCTTTTGCCTGATGGAAGAGGTTGTAGGAGATCATCACTGGGGTGCGATGGGTCTTTGATGATGTTGGCAGCCTTTCCGTGGCAATGTGCTGTATAAATGGAGCTCACGGATGGAAGGTTGGCTTTCGTGATGGTCTGAGCTATGCTCACAACCTTATGTAGTTCTTTTACAGTTCTGGGCAGCAGTTGTCATACTCGGTTGTTATGCACCCAGACAGTTTGCTTTCAATGCTGTATCAGTAAAAGTTGGTGAGGGTCCTTATAGACATGCCAAATTTCCTGAGCTGCCTGAGGAAGAGGTTGTTGTTGTTGTGCCTTCTTGACTGTTGCATCTCTGCGGGATGTCCAGGACAGGTTGTCGGTCATCAGCTCTGTTGAGAAAGATGGGGACATGTTCTCCTCCTTTCTTTCTGAAGTCAACGATTAGTTCTTTAGTTTTGTTGATATTGAGACAGAGAATGTTCTCACTGCACCACGTCACCAAGCCCTCTATCTCCCATCTGTATTCTGACTTGTTGTTAGATATCCATCCTACTACGGTGGTGTTGTCAACAAACTTATAGATGGCTATCTTTCGGAATTTGGCAATACAGTCATTGGCGTGTACAGGTAGGGGGCTGAAGACACATCTTGGGGGGTGCTCCAGTGTCGTGTGTTATTATGGCGGACGTGCAGTTACTTTCACTGATTGCAGTCTGTGGGTGAGGAAGCTGAAGATCCAGTTGCAGAGGTAGAGCCGAGACAAAAGTCAGAGAGTTTTGAGATCAGTCTGGAGGGTATAATGGCGTTGAAGGCAGAGCTGCAGTCAATGAGCAGGAGTCTGATGTAGGTGTACTTGTTGCCCAGATGTTCCATGGATGGCTTCTGCTGTGGACCTGTTACATCAGCAGTCTAATTATAGGGGAGTGAGGCAGGCTGGGAGACTGGATGTGATGTGGACTACGACCAGCCTGTCGAAGCATTTAATGACTGAGTTCAGAGCCACTGGGCGGTTGTTATTAAGGGTATGGGGATGATGGTGGTCTTCTTGAAGTGGCCAGGGACTTGGGCTTTTGTGTAGGGGGGGGGGGGGGGGGGGGGGGAGGGGGGGAGAAGAAGAGGTCGAAGATGTTGGTGAATACCTCTGCCAGTCGGTCTGCACAGGATCTGAGTGTTGGTTTAAGACTACAATTACTTATATTTCTACATCAAAATAAATTTGAAGAGCCTTACGTGACAGAACTTTAATTTGTTGCCATTATCTTTCCAGAATATAACTTAATACTGAGAGAATAACAAGTTAAAAGAATATCATTTCCACTGTCAAAAATTTGACAACTTTTTTAGTTTTACAATTAAACCTGTCTTATGGCACTTTAGGAATGCTGTTGTTTTTTCAGGTAAGCTAACACATTGTAAGTGCCAAAAGAATAAAGGTGCTGCACAAAACCATTGTCTGTCAGTATATTACTTCCAAGCCAGCAGAAAATTGCAAGACAACCCTAAATGGAAAATGATGAGATGAAGAGAATTTCTGCAATAGATCTACAAATTTACTAACCAATTTCAAAGTTTGCAATAAAACACTAGTAATAAAATGATTCTAGCCATAATAAATTACATAAGAATCCAGACAGTGTGTAAACAGGCCCTTCAGCCCAACAGTTCCACAATGACCCTCTGAAGAGTAATCCACCCAGACCCATTCCCCTCCCCTACTGCTTTACATTTTCTCCTGACTAATGCAACTAATCTACATATCCCTGAACACTAGTGAGCAGATGATGTAGAAAGAATTTCCATGTATTCTTCAATAACAGTTTTGCGAAGCATTGATGTCAAGGAAAGTTTGCTTCCTGGTATAAGCAATTTCTGAACATGCCGACAATGTCTTGGAAAACTGAACATTTTCTGTAGGGGAATTAGATTTGGTAATATGTACAAAGCATAACTGCTGACAGCTGGTTTTCATCAGGCTTTTTACTTAACTGATAACGTCTTTGCTTGCAAATGAAGTCATTATATAATTTGAAAAAAAGGGGACTTGTTTCTTTGGGGACTTGCACTGCTGATGATGAATCCAAATGGAAGCAATCAAATAAAGTTTCCAGAAATTGCCAGTTGAAGTATTTAAAACCATTACACCAGCACAAATTTTTGCTTTTGGAGTTTCCATTTTGATGAAAATATCAAGTTTTCCCTGAAGAACAATTAGGGACTAAAGAAGGACATAGTTTAACTGCTTCATAACATTGAAGCATCAAGTGACAATAAGGTCGAGCTGTCTACAGCAGTGTACACCTAAGGACACATTTCTTGTACATAAATGCTGGATTTACTTCTCGTTTAAAAAAAATTCACCATGACAATTTGAAGAGAAATAGCGCATTTTCCTTTTTTAAAAAAAAATTTTTTGCTTTAACATTTGTACACATAGAGTGCAAGTTATGATGTGAAATGATAACTGAAGATTCCTCTGCTGTTAGTTTATCAATATCATATTCCTGTTTACTCTCTGCTCCTTGACGCCTTTAACATGTAATAAATCTTTCTGAATCTTCTCTCTTTTGAATATCGCACCAGTCATATCAAAAACGAGGAGTCAGCCTGATGAAGCTACCAAGCAGGACTACTTGTGTGCCAAACAGCATAAGCAGCAAGTAAAAGACAGAGCTAAGTGATCTCACAATCAACAAATCAGATCTAAGCTCTGCCACATTCAATCATGAATGGTTCTGGACAATTAAACACTCCCTGGAGGAGGAAGCTCCACAAATATCCCCATCCTCAATGATGGAACAGCCCAACATATCAATGCAAAAGATAAAGCTGCAGCAATTTCAGAAATCTTCAGTCAGTTGTACCAAGTGGATGCTCGATCTTGGCTTTCTCCAGAGATCCCCAATATTACAGATACCAGTCTTCAACAAATTCGATTCACTCCAGGTGATATCAAGATATAACTGGAGGCAAACCGACACACAAAGGCTATGTGCCATGATAATATTCTGGCAACAGGACTGAAGACTTGTGCTCCAGAACATGCTCCTCCCCCAGTTGATCTCTTCTTGTATAGTTGCAACAGTGGCATCAACTTGACATTGTGAAAATTGCCCAGGTATGTCCTGTACATAAAAAGCAAGACAAATCCAACCTGGCCAAATACCGCCCCATCAGTCCACACTCGATCATCAGTAAAGTGTGATGGAAGAGGTCAGTGCTTTTAAACAGCATCTGCTCAACAATAACATGCTCAATGACATCCAGTTTTGTTTCCACCAGAGCCACTCAACACCTGACCTTATTACAGTTGGTTCAAACATGGACCAAACAGCTGAATTCTAGAGGTGAGGAGAGAGTGATAGCCCCGGACATCATGGCTGCATTCGGCCAAGTGTGGCATCAAGGAGCCTGAGGAATATTGGAATCAATGAGTATAGGGGGCAAACTCTCCACTGGTTGGAGTCATACCTGGCATACAGGAAGGCGGTTGTGGTTGTTGGAGTTCAGTCAACTCAGCTCCAGGGCATCTCTGCAGGAGTTTCTCAGGGTAGTGTCCTAGGTCTAATAATCTTCAGCTGCTTCAGCAATGACCTTCCCTCCAACATAAGGACAGAAATGAGGATACTTGCCAATGATTGCAAAACATTCAGCACCAATTGTGACTTCTCAGATACAGAAGCAGTCCATGACCAGATGCAACAAGATCTGGACAATATCCAGGCCTGGGTTGACAAGTGGCAAATAACATGCATGCCACACAAATGCCAGGTAATAACCATCTCCAATAAGAGATGACGTAACCAGCACCCCTTGACAGTCAATTTTGTTACCATCACTGCGTTTCCCCCATTACCAACATCGGTGGTTATCATTGACCAGAAACTCAACTGGACTCACCATATGAATACAGTGGCAAGTCAGAGGCTTGGAATACCACAGCGAAAAAGTCACCACCTTACTCCCCATAGCTATCCATCATTTACAAGGCACGAGTCAGGAGTGTGATGGATGCATTTGCCTGGATGGATGCAGCTCCAACAACATTTAAGAATCTTGGCATTATTCAGGACAAAGCAGCCCACTTGATTGGCACCACATACATAATCATCCACTCCCTACACCACAGACACTTGGTAGCAGCAGTGTGTACCATCTACAAATTGCACTGCAGAAATCTACCAGAGATTCTCAGACAGCATCTTCCCAACACATGACCACTTCCATCTAGAAGGACAAGGGCAGCAGATGCATGGGAACACCATCACCTGAGGTTCCCCTGCAAGCCACTCACTATCCAGACTTCAAATATATCACCATTCCTTCACTGTTGCTGAGTCAAAATCCTGGAATTCTCTCCCTAATAGCATTGTGGGTCAATCTACAGCAGGGGCTGCAGCGGTTCAAGAAGGCAGCTCATCACCACCTTGTCAAGAGGAGTTAGGGATGGCCAATATTTATTGGCCAGCCAGTGACACCCACATCCCACAAGCAAATCAGAAAAATAAAAACTATGACTACATGTCATCAATCGACTGTCTTTTCTCTCAATTGTACTCTCACACAAAGAGAAAGCAATATGAAATACATTCCTGAATTTACCTCCCTGGATTTTCTTCAAATAAGTTTGAAACAACTGAGCAGAAACAGATCATATACAAAGATATTCCAGCAAACACAACTGACTAAATAACTTAAATAACATCAATGCACACTGATCTGTTATCACTAAACATGTTCATGTAATTCAAATTCAGCTTCCAAGGTCACAATTCTGCCCAACATAACTCCGGTACAGCAAAGCTTTTGGCAGAAATTGAAACCTGTCAACAATATATCTTCATATAGACCTTCGATGATGCAAAAGATCAGTGGATAAATTTAACCATTTTTCAGAAAGGAAAATGTAATTTTAACCACTTCATTTGAATCTAGAAGATGGATATGGCTTTAGTGAGAGAAAACAGTTTCAGATGACAGGGATCATAGAAAAAGAATCATACAAAAGCTGTTCACAAAAGTAAGTTGTGAATCTTTTAGAGTTGTTAATAAGAACTCATAACAGAATACGAAACAAAGTATCTACTTTAATGACGTCTAGACTGTAGAACCTAGATATTGTTGGTGCAATGGAGCTGAAACCTCATTCGTAGTTTCATCTATAAGACAGACAAATGTAGGTGACACAAAGAATAAATCAGCTTAGTTGTAAAAATTGTTGATTAATAGATCTCTCGTTTATGACATTTAAAGCAATGTAATTTCTGCTTTCCAAAAGCAGAGCAGAATTGGGAGACAGGAGGGCTGGTATCACAGTCTGAAAAGGAATGTGAAGGGGCTGATTCAATTGTAGCAGGATACACTGAGCACACAAGCATGGAATGGGAGAATTCGAGAAATAAAAATTCCCTTTGGAAGGGAAGATTCGAGGGTACTGGATTGCTCAAAGGATCCAACTGCTTAGCAGTGAGGGGAGGTTTTTAAAGAGTTGTTGTTTAAAAGAATGCTGGGAATGAGATCCCAAGATATGGGAATAATGTAAATGGTACTATGGCATCTGGCAGTCGTGGGAGTGAAGGTCTTGGGATCTAAGACAAAGTTAGTGGTGCCATGGAAGTAACAGAAGAATGCAGTATATGATGGTATTTTAAAACTATAACTGACGATAAAGTTTGATGTTTAGGACTCAGGGGGTCATTGCCTGACAGCAGTGATTGAAGCAGTATCAGGGACTCTTGATATTCTCTCCCCACTTGCCGAGAGAGCCACAGAGCCTGAAAAACAGCAGAGTTCTGAACTATTAGCTGCAGTAAACTAAGACTGATTCTTTCAAAATCTGCAGTTATGCAGAGTGCCTTCCATCTTGGCAGCATTTACAGGAAGGGTTACAGTATGCTATCCATGATTGTTTAAGAGAAAGTTTAAGAGCATTGAACCTAGAAGGTTTCCACAACTTTGTGACAGTTAAGTGGAAGATGAAAGAGTACAAAGAGTACAAGAACAAAAATGTATCACAAAGAAATGTGAAAGTCAAACAAAAAGACAAGTAAATCACAAATTACTTTGAAGGGCTGATGAGGAAAACAAGAGGGGTATAAAGTGACAGACAGTAGGCAAACAAAGAATTGAAAACTGAAAGACAAATAGTCTGTCAGTTATAGGAAAGAGATGGTGTCCATTCCATCACCATCCCTCCCACTTTGCACCATAGTACGGAAATACACTAGATTACACAATACCAATCTTGCGGTTAAAACATAGAATGTCCAGTTATTATACAGCAGCAAATCATCTAACTCATTAAGACTCGCACCATGGAAAACATCATACAGCAAAAACAGCTCAACCAACCCATGCCAGTGTTTTGTTCCACCTGAATACAAGTGGACATTGCTGGAAAAGCATAGAAGGTCTGGTACCATCTGTGGAAAGAAAGCAGATTTAATGTTTCAGGTCCAGTGGCCCTTCTTCAGAATGGATCACTTTACCCAAAGTTAATGAGTTCCACACTCTCACCAGTCTGGGTAAAATGCTTCTTCTGAATTTTCTATTGGATTTCTTGAGGATTGCTTAGTTATGTAATTCCCAAGGGTGAACATTCTCTCCTTATTCAATTTTGATGAATTTTAAAACCCTCTAATAGGTCACACTTTCAATCTTTTTATTTCCAAGAAAGAGACTCAATCTGTTAAACCTCTTGATATCCATGCATTTAAAGTGTCATACTTGTATATCCTCTCCATGTCTTCTCTAGTGCCGAGATATGTATTTTCTAATACTGCGATCAGAACTGTATGTCGTCCTCTTAAGCTGATTTAACCCAGGCTCAATTAAGGTGCAGCATAACTTCCCTACTTTCCCTTTAGAAAAAAAAACATGCTTACCTATGGTACCTGTGTGGTTTGTAAAAAGAGATTTCTTTGTTTGTTTACCCCACCTGGACTTTCACCACCTAAATAACAAGTGACCTCCTAGGTCTAACAACCAAAATGTACCCTCACATTATTCAGTGCTAATCTTAGTTTGCCAATTTACACCAATTTATGAATTTAATCCTGTAACGTGGTTGGTCTGCCTCAGTTTTGACTGGCACTGCCTCACACCCTCCAAACTTTGATGTAATCTCCAAATTTACCCTTTTCAAAATCCAGATAAATTATGTCTGTTCCATTATAATTATCTACTTTCTTTTTATGCTCCATGATAATTTAGCTAGTTAGTGAAGAAAGACTGTCTCCTTTGAAATCCATGGATGTTTCTAGAGGATCTTCTGTTCTCTCTTTTACCAAGGAATGTTAAGCTAAATAGCCTATGCTCGTTGGTCATGTTCTATCCTCTATCATTACCTGTGGTATTTTGTCTCCATTTATCATCTTATTCCCATCCTACAGAATGTATTTTATCTTTGTTGGTCATTTAATTTTATAATGCCTTTAGGCCTTTCTATAGAGTCATAGAGATGTACAGCACGGAAACAGAACCTTTGGTCCAACTTGTCCATGCAGATAGATATACCAACCTAATATAGTCCCACCTGCCAGCACCTGGGCCATATCCCTCCAAACCCTTCTTATTCATATACCTATCCAGGTGCCTTTTAAATATTGCGATTATACTAGCCTCCAGCACTTCCTCTGGCAGCTCACTCCATACATGTAACTCTGCGTGACAAAGTTGCCCCATCCGTCCCTTTTATATCTTTCCCCTCTCACCCTAAACCTATGCCCTCTAGTTCTGGACTCCCCACCCCTAGGAAGAGACTTTGTCTATTTATCCTATCCATGGTCCTCATGATTTTATAGATCTCTATAAGGTCACCCCTCACCTCTGATGCTCCAGTTCTGTTCTTGTGTAATCCTGTGGTATAAGAAAATTGCATAATAGCAGCACCATTAAACTAATGGGACCGGAATCTTAATTATAATTAATACATGCTTTAAAAGTTTACATTCCAGAAACAGCGTCCCCAATTTGTCAATCACATTGCAGTGAATTTGCGTAAATGAAACGCGCACTATAGCAGAACAACCTGTACTGTTCTGTGCTACCCAGACAAATTATATCTCACATAACTACATCAGGGTAACAGAACAGAATGCAGAATATAGTGTTACAGCTACAGAGGAGCAACAGAGAAGGATCAACTTTATTATATGAGAGGTCTGTTCAGAATTCTGATAACAGTGGGGAAGAAGCTGTTCTTGAATCTACTGGTACGTTTTCAAATTTTTGTAATTTGTGCCTGATCAAAGAGTGGTGAGAGCGGTCTCTGATGTTGGCTGCAAATTTAGAATTTTTTAAACCATAGTAATGGAATCAGCAATTGTGGCGTTGTGAAATTCGTTTCCTCTGTGATAACAATTGTGACAATAAAGAGCAGAGGCTCAGGTGGAACAGCCCTGTGACTGGTATGTGGTATAACAAAATAACTTCTGAAGCTCAATTACTCCAATAGCATTGCAAACTTGTATAAGAATATGAGGGGCATGAACAGAGTGGATAAGGAGTAGCTGTTCACATTAGTTGAAGGGTCAGTCACGAGGGGACACAGGCTCAAGATAAGGGCAGGAGATTTGGAGGGGAAATGAAGAAAAACGTTTTACCCAGAGGGTGCTGACGTTCTGGAAAGCACTGCCTGGTAGAATGGTAGAGGCAAGCTGCCTCACATCCTTTAAAAAGGCACCTGGATGTGCATCTGGCATGTCATAAAATTCAAGGCAAAGGGCCAAGAGCCAGTCAATGGGATTAGGTTGAAGGTCAGATGTTTCTTATGTGTCGGTGTAGACTTGATGGGCCAAAGGGCCTCTTCTGCACTGATTCCATGAAAACGTTGTGTGAAAAACTTGATTATTCAACTCTCTATTTCCCACAGCTCCACACGAACTCCACTTTGAATGCTGTTTAAATGTTCCTATCGTTGATACATCTCACTGTCTGTCAACATTGTTACCCCTTTTACTTCCCCAAATCCATTCTTGGCCTCTTAAAATCAGCCCCTCTCTAATCTATTAATCTGCTTTTTAATCATACATGTGTGCCTCTCATATTAAAGTACAATATACTATGGCCATTTTGGCCTAGATGCTCCTCTAGTTTAATTGCTCTTAGCTGCTTTAGTTCATTCTCCATTATGAGAATTGTAAGTATGACAGTCCGTATTATCTATCAGCAGGTGTGTATCATCTGTCAGCACACATACACAAGTTACTGACTGTAATTAAGTGAAATAAACGGATATGTGTAAATAAATTATAGTTCAACAGCATAAGGCAGATAAGGCTCGTTTCTTTGTAATAAGAATCACCATTTAGAAATTCTGCCAGGATTTGTGCACTAAGCATGAAAATCACTATGCCACATGTAATGCTCTTGCTTAAACTGTACTCGCTGAGTGGCTAAGTGCATTTGCATAAGTTAGAAAGATCCTGCCAGTCCATAAAAAGAATACAAAACAAAAGTGCAAGCTGCTGCAGTTTGCATCAACCGAAGGAATATCACATTGATTGAACTACAAGTTCAAGGCATCCCGGAACAAGAGACATGATTAGGGATACCAAGAAGGTCTTTTGTAGGTGCCTGTGGAAATCTGCAGAACAGTATATAGGGAAGTACCATGATTTACAGACAAGTGGCTATAGTCAATACTATCGTTAGCCAAATTTCCTAAAACATCACTTGCGTTTTACTTAAATGTGGAATAATGAACTTCCTTTAAAACATTTCAGTACTGACATTTCTTTTTGCAGCTGTACAAATAGCTCTGTTTTTTATTGAACAGCTGCAAAAATCATTTTCGATACTTTCTAATGCTCCGATTTACAAACTGGCTCTAGTGTGTATGCAGAAGTTGCCAAAAATTCTTGCCAATGTTTTTCAAACTGCAAATATAATGTTTTATTCCAATAAAGAATTACTATCATAATCTGCCACAAACTCTCTTACATAGCATTGTTCCTATATCTTGGGTGGCTTATCTTTCATTAACAAACCGTTCTCCTTTTCACTTTTTTTCCCACTGGTACAATAGCAACGCATTGGTGACAAGGCTGTAAAAATAACAAACAATTCTAGCTATCTGATAACCCATTTAAGAAGAAACAAACATTTCAATACAACTCTCAAATATGTAGTTTCTGTTACATCTTTAAACTACATCTCACCACTAATTTTGATTTATGTACATCTCTCACCTCCATTCAAGGTTTCTGTTTCACCTGGCAAACACAAGACAGAAATGAGATCTTAAAGTTCTAACGGCTTACAAACAGCTTCAGTGCAAATGACAGAGTTCAAAAACATGCATGAGTGACCTAATTGGTGGAGGAAGAAAAAAAAATCAAACATTCAAAAGATCTGAGTTATCTATTGATGAAACTTAAACACAGAGTTTTGAGATTAGGAGACACATATTACTAATGTGCTTGTGAGGCATTGTTAATAAACAATAAAATAGGTGCCTCATTCTTTCTTTAATTGTTCCTCCGTACATCATTCAAGACAATTCTGCCGATAGCTGTGTGTTGGTTGTCCGTGAGCTAAATTCAATCTTCAGTTTCTTCTCTGTACCTACCATTCAAGGCGCTGACCTATATCTGTTCACTGCTTTATTTCTCCTCTGTTCTCAAGTTTTTTAACCTCAGTTTTAGTCTGTACAACTTTTACTTTGTGGACAAAAGCAAAATACCATGAATACTGGAGATCTGAAATAACACTGAATTGCTGGAGAAATTCAGCAAGTCTGGTAGTATCTCTGAAGAGAAAGAGAGTTAACCTCTCAAGTCCAATATTACTTTTCTTTGAATTGTTTCCACAGTAGCATTCTCACCAGGGGCAGGGAGATGCAAATTTAAACCCCACTACACATTTCATCACACAACCTAAACTGATAGTATGGTAAGAGAAAGTGGTGCACTGTCAGAGACAATGTCATCTTTTAACTGGGAAATTAACAAAGATCACTTTTGCTTGTTCAAGTAGACATACAAAGATCTTAAAGCATAACCTACATAAGAGTAAATTTCTGGGTGAAATAATGAGTTTAACTCACATCCTAGCTATCATGCATCACTCAACGAGCATTATAAAAATGAGTTAACAATGTCATTTATCTCGGTCCGTTTTTTTTTAGAAGTTCACTTGTGGGACCTGGCCCTGTCATTTGCCCAGCTCTTATTCCCTGTACCTAGCTGTCCTTAAGGCTGCTTCCTCATTACAGAGGCACTAATGGTAGCGGTTTAGCTTGTGGGTCACAAAGCCCCAGGCAAGGGTAGAGGCTGGGAAAAAGTGTCCCTCATGGTTACTTCAGCGGTGTGGGAATTGAATCAATGCTGTTGGCATCACTGCGTGTTACAAAGCAGCCATCCAGCCAGCTGAGGCTCCCATGCCCTGACAAGGTGATGGTGGGTTGTCTTCTTGAATTGCTGCAGGCTATGTGCCACAGATAGATCCACAATGACTTGCAGGGGTTGAGTTGTTCCCAGTTATCTACTGGCAGTAGTCATAGTTTTGAAACAAGCTGTCTAAGGATCTTCAGCAAAGTTCTGTCTTGCATGTTTTCGAAAGTGATTACTGCTGCTACCGAGCATCAGTAGAGGACTGACTGAACATTTATGGGTGTGGTGTCAATCAAGTAGGTCAATATGCTGGATAGTGTCAAGCTTCGAGTATTGTCGAAGCTGTACTCACTAGGCAAGTGAGGAGTATTCCAGCACACCGCTGACTTCTGCCTTGGAGATGGTGGACAGGCTTTGGGGATCAGGAGGTGAGTTATTCACTGTAGTATTCCTAAGCTTTGACCTGCTCTTGAGGCCAAAGTTCATATAGAGTCAGAGATGTACAGCATGGAAACAGACTCTTCGATCCAACCCGTCCATGCCGACCAGATATCCCAACCCAATCTAGTGCCACCTGCCAGCACCTGGTCCATATCCCTCCAAACCCTTCCTATTCATATACCCATCCAAATGCCTCTTAAATATTGAAATTGTACCAGCCTCCACCACTTCCTCTAGCAGCTCATTCCATACACATACCACCCTCTACGTGAATACGTTGCCCATTAGGTGCCCTTTATATCTTTCCCCTCTCACCCTAAACTTATGCCCTCTAGTTCTGGACCCCCGATCCCAGGGAAAAGACTTTGTCTATTTATCCTATCCATGAACCTCATAATTTTGTAAACCTCTAGAAGGTCACCCCTCAGCCTCCGACGCTCCAGGGAAAACAGCCCCAAAACTGTTCAGCCTCTCCCTATAGCTCAAAACCTCCAACCCTGGCAACATCCTTGTAAATCTTTTCTGAACCCTTTCAAGTTTCACAACATCTTTCCGACAGGAAGGAGACCAGAATTGCACGCAATATTTCAACAGTGGCCTAACCAATGTCCTGTACAGCTGCAACATGACCTCCCAACTCCTGTACTCAATACTCTGACCAATAAAAGAAAGCATACCAAATGCCTTCTTCACTATCCTATCTACCTGCGACTCCATTTTCAAGGAGCTACGAACTTGCACTCCAAGGTCTCTTTGTTCAGCAACACTCCCTAGGACCTTACCATTTAGTGTATAAGTCCTGCTAAGATTCGCTTTCCCAAAATGCATCACCTCGCATTTATCTGAATTAAACTCATCGTGCCACTTCTCGGCCCACTGGCCCATCTGATCAAGATCCTGTTGTAATCTAAGGTAACCTTCTTCGCTGTCCACTACTCCTCCAATTTTGGTGTAATCTGCAAACATACTAACTGTACCTCTTACGCTCACATCCAAATCATTTATGTAAATGACAAAAAGTAGAGGACCCAGCACCGATCCTTGTGGCACTCCACTGGTCACAGGCCTCCAGTCTGAAAAACAACCCTCCACCACCACCCTCTGTCTTCTACCTTTGAGCCAGTTCTATATCCAAATGGCTAGTTCTCCCTGTATTCCATGAGATCTAAACTTGCTAATCAGTCTCCCATGGGGAACCTTGTCGAACGCCTTACTGAAGTCCATATAGATCACATCTACTGCTCTGCCCTCACCAATCTTCTTTGTTACTTCTTCAAAAAACTCAATCAAGTTTGTGAGACATGATTTCCCATGCACAAATCCATGTTGACTATCCCACATCAGTCCTTGCCTTTCCATATACATGTACATCCTGTCCCTCAGGATTCCCTCCAACAACTTGCCCACCACTGACGTCAGGCTCACTGGTCTATAGTTCCCTGGCTTGTCCTTACCACCCTTCTTAAACAGTGTCACCATGTTAGCCAACCTCCAGTCTTCTGGCACCTCACCTGTGGCTATCAATAATACAAATATCCCAGCAAGAGGCCCAGTAATCACTTCCTTAGCTTCCCACAGAGTTCTAGGGTATACCTGATCAGGTCCTGGGGATCTAACCACTTTCATGCGTTCCAAGACATCAGGCAGTTCCTCCTCTGTAATATGGACATTTTTCAAGATGTCACCGTATATTTCTCTACATTCTCTATCTTCCATGTCCTTTTCCTTTTTCATCTGCCCTGCCTTATTTCTCAAGTGCAGGTCAATTTTGCACCTTCTTTAGTAGGTACATCCACATACTGAATCTGAAAATTTTCTTGTACACACTTAACAAATTCCTCTCCATCTGAACCTTTAACACTATGGCAGTCCCAGTCTATGTTTGGAAAGTTTAAATCCACTACCATAACCACCCTATTATTCTTACAGATAGCTGAGATCTCCTTACAAATTTGTTTCTCAATTTCCCTCTGACCATTAGGGGGTCTATAATGCAATCCCATTAAGATGATCATCCCTTTCTTATTTCTCAGTTCCACCCAAATAACTTCCCTGGATGTATTTCCAGGAATATCCTCCCTCAGCACAGCTGTAATGCTATCCCTTATCAAAAATGCCACTCCCCCTCCTCTCTTGCCTCCCCTTCTATCCTTCCTGTAGCATTTGTATCCTGGAATATTAAGTTGCCAGTCCTGCCCATCCCTGAGCCATGTCTCTGTAATTGCTATGATATCCCAGTCCCATGTTCCTAACCATGCCCTGAGATCATCTGCCTTCACTGTTGGGCCCCTTCCATTGAAATAAATGCAGTTTAATTTATTAGTCCTAACTTGTCCCTGCCTGCCCTGACTGTTTGACTCGCTTCTGTTCTCAGCTGTACCAGTCTCAGCTCCAGCAAATCTCCCTGCCAGTATATTAGTCCCCTTCCAATTTAGGTGCAATCCATCCTTCTTGTACAGGTCACTTCCACCCCAAAAGAGATTCCAATGATCCAAAAATGTGAATCCCTCTCCCATACACCAGCTCCTCAGCCATGCATTCATCTGCTTTGTCCTCCTAGTCCTGCCCTCATAGCTCGTAGCACCGGAAATAATCCAGATATTACTACTCTCGAGGACCTCCTTTTTAAATTCCTGCCTAACTCTATAATCTCCCTTCAGAATCTCAACCTTCTCCCTTCCTATGTTGTTGGTTCCAATGTGGACAATGACCTCTTGACGGCCTCTCTCCCCCTGGAGTACATTCTGCACCCTGCCCAAGACATCCTTGGTCCTGGCACCAGGAAAGCAACACACCATTCTGATTTTTCACTGCTGGCTACAGAAACGTCTGTCTATACCTCGGATTAGAGAATCCTCTCACACAATTGATCTCTTGGAACCTGACGTACCCCTTGTTGCATTAGAGCCAGTCTCAATACCAGAAACTTGGATTTTCGTGCCACGTTCCACTGAGAATCCATCACCATCACCCCCCCTACATTTTCCAAAACAGCATTATTGTTTGAAGTGGGTATAGTAACAGAAGGCTCCTGCACTAGCTGCCTAACTCTCTTACCTTTCCTTGAGTTACTCCTATGTGACTGTATGAGAGACTTCCCCCCCCCCACCCCCCCTTCCTAGAACTGCCATCCATCACATACGGTTAATGTTGCAAATTTCTCATTGCTTCTAATTGTCTCTCCAACCGATCCATTCGATCTGATAAGATTTGCAACTAACAACATTTATTGCAGATATAATCCGCAGTAACCCTTGAACTCTCTTTAAACTCTCACATCTGACAAGAAGTGCATATCACTCTACTAAAGGCCGTTTTTGCTCCTTCACAACCTACAGACCCAGGAAATAACACCGTCGTATTCCTCTACAAAACACTGCCCCAGGTTAAATTAATAGCTATGGCTTATATTTTAAGTTTAATCAAGAGCCTTCTCATAAAAATATATAATCAAGAAAGAACCCATTTTACTCACTACTGCAGACTTTCCGCAGGTCACACTTAAAAACAATACACTTATCTGCTTCTGTGCTGTGAACTTCACCCAAACAGTTCCTCCAAAATCAGTTGTGAATTTCACTCTTTGTTAATTTTCCCAGGTGCACTCTGATGTCCAGCGATACATGAATTCAAACAGCAAAGGCAGTAACTGTGCAGGTTCACTGTGTCAGTTTCTTTCTCTCTCTCTCCTGCACTGACCTCATCATGTGCTTCCTTTGTCTGTGCTTCTCCCTTTTAAAACTGCTGTTGTTTTGACATTTTTTCCAAAGTTCCAAAACAATGCAACAGCATATAAAACAGTAATTGCTGCTCCTGGAATTCGAGGAAATCACCTCCAAAACCTAAAATACCTCAATAAAGGAGAAGATGTTACAGCCAGAAATTTTTCCCGTCCTTCATGGTGAGTCCAATTAAGTTTTAGATTAATGACAATCCCCAGGATGTTGATAGTAGGGGATTCAGTGATGGTAATAAAACTGAATGTGAAGGGATGGTGGTTAGATTATCTTTTATTGGAGATAGGCATCATCTTACATTTGCATGCGAATAAGACTTGCTTCTTTTCAAAGTTAAAAATCACACAACACCAGGTTATAGTCCAGCAGGTTTAATTGGAAGGAGTAGCTTTCAGAGCACTGTTCCTTCATCAGGTGGTTGTGGAATTCACAATTGTAAGACACAGAATTTATAGCAAAAGTTTCTGTGTCTTATAATTGTGTCCTCCACAAAGTCCTGATGAAGGAGCGGCGCTCCAAAAGCTACTGCTTCCGATTAAAGCTGTTGGACTACAACCTGGTGTTGTGCGATTTTTAATTTTGTACACCCCAGTCCAACACCAGCATCTCCAAATCATGCTTCTTTTCAGTCCAAGCTCAGATATTGTCCAGGTCTTGTTGCATTTGGGTATGGGCTTTTTCAGTATCTGAGCAGTCACAAATGGTGCTGAACATTGTGCAGCCATCGGTGAACACCCTAACTTCTGACTTATGATGTAGGGAAGGTCATTGATGAAGCAGCTGTAGATGGTTGGGTCTTGAACACTACCCTGAGAAACTCCCGCTGAAACTTCATGGAGCTGAGATGACTGATCTCCAACAACCATGACTATCTTCCAATGTGACAGGTATGGCTCCTACCACAGAGCCCAGGTGAGGGTAGCCAATTGCATACAAAATTGGCTTGAAGGTTGGACAGCATCATTTTTCAGATTGAAGGCTTGTGACCAGTGGTGCATCTCAAGGATTGATGCTGGGTTCACTCTTTTTTTGTCATTTACATAAATGATTTGGATGTGAACATAAAAGGCATGGTTAGTAAGTTTGCAGTTGACATAGGTGGAATTAGGTGGTGTAGAGGACAGTGAAGATTACCTTAAGAGTGCAAAGGGACCTTAATCAGATGGGCCAATGGACTGAGAAGTGTCAGAAGGAGTTTAATTTAGATAAATGTGAGGTGCTGCATTTTGGCAAGGCAAATCATGGCAGCACTGACACAGCTAATGGTAAGGTCCTGGTGTGTGTTGTCAAATAAAGAGACCTCGGGATATAGGGGCATAGTTCCTTCAAAATGGAGTCCCAAGTAGACAGGGTGGAAATGGCTTCTGACGGAAATGGCTTCTGGCATGCTTGCCTTCGTTGGCCAGTGCACTGAGTATAGGAGATGTCCTGCTGCTGCTGTACAGGTGAGGTCACTATTAGTATACGATGTTCAATTCTGGCTTCTCTGCTATTAGAAAGAAACTATTAAAGTTGAAAGGGTCCAGAAAAGATTTACAAGGACATAACCAGGATTGATGGCTTGAGTCATAGGGAAAGACTGAATGGGCTGGGGCTTTTTTTCCTGGAGCACGAAGCCTGAGAGGTGACTTTATAAAATCAGGAAGGGCATGGATAGGTTGAATTGCAAAGGTCATTTTCTTAGAGTAGGGGAGGCCAAAACTAGATGGCATGAGTTTAAGGTGAGAGAGAAAAGATTTAATAGGGATGTGAGGGGCAACTTTTCCACACACATGGTGGTGCATAAATGGGGCACGAGCTGCCAGAAGTGGTGGTGGAGGAGGTGGGCACAATTATAACATTTAACAAGCATCTGGATGGGTACATGAATAGGAAATGTTTAGAGGGACATGGGCTAAATGCTGGTAAATAGGATCAGTTTACAATGTCTGGTCAGCACCGACGAGTTGGACTGAGGGGTGTGTATCCATGCCGTATAACTATATGACCCTCAACTGTTTTAAATAATTTCATACAAAGACATCAGTGTCACTCTACATATTTCATTGTAACATAAATCAAAAATTTTCTCTTTATTTTGCTGTAGGACAGGCCATCCTCACCTTTCAAACATTTACAACTGGATTTCATTTCCCATGCTTGATGCACATTCTGCACCAAAACAGCAACTTTATAGAACATATTTACCCACTTTGAGCTGTCTGCACATAACAAAGAAATGAATGCAAAGGTCATAAAATATCTAAAGCAACACAAAAAGTACAAAATTTATCTAAATTGAACTTGGATCAATGTATTTAGGTTATAATGGAACTTAGAACTTACAGGCTAAATATATTGAGTTGGTTGAATTGGAAACGTAGTACTCATTCCAAACGTCACGCATTCATCTGTAAAACATGATGGCTTGTGTGACAGGTGAAAGAATAGTAAAATTTCTGCAGCAAGTTGAAAATCAAATGTAACAGCAATATAGCCCTGATTTAATGTAAAATATGGAGAAATCTGTCCTAATTAAAACAGAGTGACAATGTTCCAGTCAACATTTATCTCACTGAGACAATAATAAGATTTTCTTTGTTCATATTCAAAATGTGCTATTTGGTTACAAATGAAGGACTATATCTTAGGACTGACTCAATAGCCCTGCAAATCTCATACAGTTGAACACTAACAATACTGATGTAGCATTGCAGCAAACCTAAATGAGCTTTGATTGCAAGCAGCATCACCCACCCAATTAGGAAACCCTTACTAAGTTCAAAGTTTTGTCAGAATGAGGATACATTTTGCAGGTTTTATGTTTATCCAATTTCTACCTAACACATCCCACTCGCCATTACTTCATTGTGAGTTCTGTTGCAGAGAACAATAGTCAATAATAAATGCAAACTTGTAACTAGCCCAGAAATTCATATCGCCTCAGACTTCAGGAGTGCCACTCAAGCAATTACTATCTGCCACATAAACCCAAATTAATACAGTAGCATTCAAACAAAACTGTGATGGTCTGAAAAAGCAGTCAAAATGAAGTTGAGTTCATTATTTGGCACCAGTTGGCATTGCTTGGAAAGGTTTATATGCAGGAGTACTGACTGCAACATCATAACTGCAAACTGAATTCAGGAAGAATTTACATTTGCTCGGGAAATGGCAAATGTTTTGGAAACCTTTAAGCTTAAACTTTTTCATGTCTATTTGTATTGCTGCTTATCTTATCATCTCATCTATTATTATGGATGTTTGTTAACTTTATAGTACCAGAATAACCAAATGGCATGTTAAAATAAACAAAACAAAAACTGAGCTTCAGGAGTCACTGTAATGTCTTCAGAAGTGACCACAATTGCTTACTG
Organism: Chiloscyllium punctatum; assembly: GCF_047496795.1. Lineage (NCBI taxonomy): Eukaryota > Metazoa > Chordata > Chondrichthyes > Orectolobiformes > Hemiscylliidae > Chiloscyllium > Chiloscyllium punctatum. The sequence goes on from NC_092764.1 coordinate 25,751,486, forward strand.
ATACAAATCTTACTCTGCTAATAATGGTCAGCAAAACATTCTGCTCATCTGTATATGCTTTTCCAATCTATTGGAGATGATATGATGACCTGAAACAAGAACAAATCAGGGCCTAAAATAATTGAACTTGTGCTGCACATTTGCTTGTCTCTTGATCTGTTTGAAACTCTCAATGCTCTCTACGCCAGTAACACAAGAAGTGATGTCACCACAGGAAATGATATCACCAACCCAAGAAACACAAACACAAAAATAGAAAACAGGAATTATCAACAGTGCTTTGCCTGGAGGCCCACTGAACATGTTATCTAGCAGGGTGACGAAACATCTGGAAAGGAACCTTCCAGCTCAGTGAGCAAACCTACATCCAGAACCTCAACCTGAGCTAGTAAATCTTCTCAAAACATCCAGAACACAAGGTACCATTAAAGAAATGATTCCCAAAGTGATTTGGCAACGTAACTGCAAAGAAACTAACTTACTTTCCCAAATAGGCATGGGAAAATTGTAATAAAAACTGAAAAAAAAACAGCATATGCTGTAAATCAGAAATAGCTGGAAAAGTTCAGATGGTCTGACAGCATCTATGGAGGGAAATCAGAATTAAGGTTTTGGTTTGAGTGACCCTTCCTCAGAACAGAGAACAACTGTCAACAGGATGGTTCTGAGGAAGGGTTACTTGGCCCAAACGTTAATTCTACTTTCTCTCCACAGATGCTGCCAAATCTGCTGAATTTTTCCAGCAACTTCTGTTTTTGTTTCTGATGGGAAAATTATAGATGACCACTTCAACTAAAGAAGAAATGACCAAGACGTCACAACATTCATTTAATTACATCACCTGGCTTGACTTGGCAAGCTATTTTATGCTTTAAGCTCAAAGTTAGAATAGATAACATAACTTAATTCTGGTATTCTAACCAAACTTCTAGGGTAAGGTCTCATTCCAAACTTTACTTTCCAAGCATTTTAGACTCACAAAAGTCAGAAACAGAGCAGGCTTTCACACAATCTTTCTAGCATCATTGTATATGGAAGGTGTACCAGAGGACAAGATGACTGCTAATTCAAAACCTCTCTGGTCAGAAAGCAATAAACCAGGTAACTATGTATCAGTGGCTCGCCTAGAATCAGTTGTGGTTAAGCTTCTTTTAAACTATAATGCAAGATAAATACACACATAGAAAGGCTTGCCTTGAATAAGAATGAATTTGTAAAAACTGTCAACCTGACAAATTTAACAAAAGTTGTTTGAGGAAATAACGGAATATACAGATATTGTATAGATGAAGTGTTTGCTAAGACATTGCATAGGAAGCCTGCTAATAAGGTTTGCACAAGTTATAAAATGGAATGTGGAAACCGGAATAAAAGTCTGTGAAAGCACAGAAAACAGTCACAATTAATTAATATTCTTTAGACTGACACAGAGTATTGTTCTTCCACGATTACAGGTTCCTAACTATTTACCTTACAAAAGAAGCGGACTTGGATATAGAGGGCACAGAATTAAACTTTGTGGACAATATAAAACTCTGACAATGATAAACTGCAAAGAGGGGGCTGTAGGTTAGATGATGAGGCAAATAGATACATTTTAATAGGGAGCAATGGGAGATGATCCATTTTGGCAAGATAAAGAGAAAGCATATTCAGTAAACGGTGAAACATTTAAATCATTTTAAAGCAGTGACAGAGACAAGATTCAGATGTATAAAATTGTGTGAACAGGAGGATAAGTTGATGAAGCTATTTTAAAAAAAAACGGAATTCTTAGATATTATAAATGAATCATGAAGTACAAATGCCAAGTAAAGCTGGATAAAAAGAACACTGGTTAGGGCAAATACTCAGTGTAGTGAAGGGAAGCTGGGTTAAGAAAGAAGGTCACAGCCCTACAGAGGACGTAAGTGACATTTTACAGGAAGGAAAATCTGTATTAGATGGCTGCAATGAAGTGATTCCAATGTGGGAATTTGAAAATCTGTCCCAATACTTCTAAAAATGATTCCCCTTTCCACTGACATTCCCATGGTTTAAAGACAAAAAAAAGTGGAAAAAAGAGCAAGTGTGTTTCCAGTTTGTTTTATTGCAATCATGCTAAAAATGCAGAAGTTGACACTCACTGGTTCACAATACAATGGAAGATGTTGATGCACACTGACAAATGCTAACCACTGGCTGCAGTATTTCATTTCCTTTTGACCTATGCCAGATTCCTGAAGAAGGGCTCATGCCCGAAACATCGATTCTCCTGCTCCTTAGATGCTGCCTGACCTGCTGCGCTTTTCCAGCAACACATTTTCAGCCCTATGCCAATAGTTTGCTTTTAATTCAGTTGGAAGCACTTTCACCTCTCAAATTCCACTGCAGCACTGTAGCGCATAGACTATTTCAACACAATACTGAGGAAATAGATACTTGCAGTACCAATTTGGTCTGTTATTTGGCTCAGTGTTAGGGATCCTGTATGTTGACTTTAAAGAAAAGCCAGCTGTCCAAGCTTCCAGCATTCTTCCTTCAACCAATATGAATGTGATTCCATTATTTGATCATTTGTCCTATTGATGCTCGTGAAAACCAACTCCATTTGTCTACATAACAAGGAGTGCACTTCAAAAGTAATTCAAATCTATTTGGAGGGCTTTTGATCAACTGGAAACATGAAGCAGCATCATATGAATGTAAATTATTTCCTCACAGAAAATAAGTATGACAAACAGACTTGGTTTTAAAAATATTGGTGCAATATCACACTGTGCCATTACTGGTTATTTTTAAAATGATCGTTTGTGGAACCAGCAGTTTCATACAAGGAGGCAAAATATTCACCAGCAAGTCAAACAATAAAAACAGTTTTAAAGGAGAGTATGAAAATGGAAGTGTCCCAAAATTCAAGAAAATATTGCAGGCAATTCTCTCATATAGCGAGACCTCTTAAACGACATCTTACTTCAGAGATACTTGTAAATACTTTGAAGTTACTCTAAGAAATCTGTTAAGTCTTTTTAACTTGTTATACATATTCTACGTATAACAGATCTTCTTGTTTTTTGTAAACTAGCATAATAACACATGCTTAATCCAAGCTTTAACTACTTTTCTTAAAGAAAGGATTAAGAGATAAAGAATAACTCACTCTATCTCAACAAACCTCATGATTGTAAGACAATTCAGTAGACTGATCCCAACTCAATAAACGTCCATTTAAAATAAAACTGCTACTGCTGTGGACAATGACTGTTAAGTCTGCTTAAAAAGTATGTATAGGCAAATACAAACAACAAGATTTAGGTGGTAATAAAATTAAACTGAATGCACATAGTAAGGGCTACTATTGCACAGATGCAATAAAAGAATACTTGTCAATTCTCAAAACTCTCAAAAGACTTAGCTGAAATAGTTTTGTTATAGGTCAAATAATTGTCTCTAATCAAATAGGATGAATTTTCAACTTTAATGTAGCACAATTACAGGCTTAATATAGACAATAAATAATAGGTGCAGGAGTAGGCCATTCAGCCCTTCGAGCCTGCACCACCATTCAATATGATCATGGCTGATCATTCCTAATCAGTATCCTCTTCCTGCCTTATCTCCATAACCCTTGATTCCACAATCCTTGAGAGCTCTATCTAACTCTTTCTTAAATGAATCCAGAGACTGAGCCTCCAGTGCCCTCTGGGGCAGAGCATTCCACACAGCCACCACTCTCTGGGTGAAGAGGTTTCTCCTCATCTCTGTCCTAAATGGTCTACCCTGTATTTTAAGCTGTGTCCTCTGGTTCGGCACTCACCCATCAGCTGAAACATGCTTCCTGCCTCCAGAGTGTCCAATCCTTTAATAATCTTATATGTCTCAATCAGATCCCCTCTCAGTCTTCTAAACTCAAGGGTATACAAGCCCAGTCGCTTCAGTCTTTCATTGTAAGGTAATTCCGCCATTCCAGGAATTGACCTCGTGAACCTACGCTGCACTCCCTCAATAGCCAGAATGTCTTTCCTCAAATTTGGAGACCAGAACTGCACACAGTACTCCAGGTGTGGTCTCACCAGGGCCCTGTACAGCTGCAGAAGCACCTCTTTGCTTCTATACTCAATTCCTCTTGTTATGAAGGTCAGCATGCTATTAGCCTTCTTCACTACCTGCTGTACCTGCATGCTTGCCTTCATTGACTGGTGTACAAGAACACCCAGATCTCTCTGTACTGCCCCTTTACCTAAATTGATTCCATTGAGGTAGTAATCTGCCTTCCTGTTCTTGCCACCAAAGTGAATAACCATACATTTATCCACATTAAACTGCATCTGCCATGCATCTGCCCACTCACCTAACTTGTCCAGGTCACCCTATAATCTCCTAACATCCTCATCACATTTCACCCTGCCACCCAGCTTTGTATCATCAGCAAATTTGCTAATGTTATTGCTGATACTATCTTCTATATCATTAACATATATTGTAAAAAGCTGCGGTCCCAGCACGATCCCTGCGGTACCCCACTGGTCACTGCCTGCCATTCCGAAATGGAGCCGTTTATCACTATCCTTTGTTTCCTATCAGCCAACCAATTCTCAATCCATTGCAAAATGATCAATATTTATTGAAATTAATAGAAGAATGAGAGGCATTTCCTTAGAATGGAATGTCATGGTCAGAGAACAAAAATGACTGATTATAATCAAAGCAAATAGGACGACAACTAAAAATCAATGGCACGTTCAAGCATTAGCAAGGTTCATTGGTAGCAATATTGCCACTGGATCTGAAGCTTGTAGTTTTCACTACAAGTCTGAAGCACATAATCTAAGCAGAGGCACTACTGCAGTGTTGGAGGGATGCTGCACTGCCCTTCAAATTAGATTACTCCTAGTTCCTGGGGATGCAAAAGATCCCTTACTCGAGTTGAAAGGAAACATGGAGTTCTCCTACTCTTCTGGTCAATATTCCTCTAAGCATTCCCACTATCATTCAGCACAGTGGGTCAGCTCTATTTGGTTCCACTCCTATTTGTCTTATGACAGCCAGGGGAACATTTATATTAGCTTTGCTTCCCTATCCATCCAGTTATTTCTAGCGTCCCCCAAGGAGATATCTTTGACCCCCTCACATTAATTATCTACACCATGTCTCACGGTGACATTATCTAAAAACCCAACATTAATTTCCACATGCATATGGATGACAACTGCTCTATCTCACCAGCATCACTCTCAACTCAACTATTGTCAAATTATCAGGCTGCTCATCCACCATTTAGTACTGGATGATAGAATGTTCCGCCAATTAAGTTGGGAAGATCAAAGGCATTATTTTGGGTCTCTGCTCCAAACTGATTCCTTGGCAACCAAGATCATCCCTCTTCCTGACACAACCAGAGACCAGGTCAACCTGTTCACAGCTTTGGTGACATATTTGAAGCAGAAGTGAGCTTCTGACCTCATATGCACCCCATTCCCAAGACTACCATTGCATCATCTGACATTGCTACAGTGTGTGAAAAAGGCTTATAATATGCTATTTTTGTTTGAGAACCTGGATTCTAAAGTATACATAAAACTGATTTTTGGTTTTAGTTCTGTGAGGAGGGCTATTTTCTTTAAAAAAAAGTAATTTTCAAGCAGGTAATTCAAAACACCCTGAGAAAGCATGTGACTTCAGCAAAGTAAAATAAGAAGCAACCTGTGGGGCTAAATGCTAAATTGTTTACCAAATCAAACTTTTATGATCTACAGAGACAGATGGTCAAGGGCCACAACCAGCTAAGTTCAAAATAAAACACTGATACCTGGAAAAGGGAAGCTTAGAGAGAGTCATATCTGTTAACTCATGCACAAAGTCACCAAAAGTGAATGCTTTTGATCTCAGATAGGAGTATCAGATAGTAATCAGATGACTGGGATTGAGTGACTGGAAAGGATATCACTGAGAAGTAGGGTTGAATCTCCCTTTGGTGTTTATGAAATTTGTCATATGTGCATTCCTATACTTTTTCTTTTTGTGTGATAAACTTATGTTCTTTTATTAAAAGTACATGAGTAGCCTTGTGTGAATATGTTCAGTGACTGACTACTACAGTAACCAAATTGCAAAAATAAAACTTATAGTTTATCAAGCTAGGTTTCACTTGCCCAGAATTATCATTTCGGGATCATAACATGCAGCACTGTTGACAATAGTTTCCATCACTTCAGTGCTGATTGAGAATAGACTGCTGGGGCAATAACTTGCCAGACTGGATGTGTCCCATTTTCTTAGATAGAATATTCCAGTAAATACCAGTGCTGTAGGTGGCATGGTGGCTCAGTGGTTAGCACTGCTGCCTCACAGCACCAGGGACTCAGGTTCAATTCCAACCTTGGGTAACTGTCTGTGTGGAGTTTGCACATTCTCCCAGCGTCTGTGTGGGTTCCTCCAGGTGCTCTGGATTCCTCCCACGATCCAAAGATCTGCAGGTTAGGTGAATTCGCAATGCTCAATTGCCCATAGTGTTCAAGGATGTGTAGGTTAGGTGCATTAATCAGGGTAAATGTAGAGGAATGGGCCTGGGTGAACTTGTTGGCCCAAAGGGCCTGTTTCCACACTAAGGATATTATTCTATGATTCTACTAGAATGGCTTGATGAGTTCTGGAGCACAAGTCTTTAGCACCATAACTGGAATGTTGCCAAGGCCTAAAGCTTTTCTGTATCCAATGTACTCCGCCATTCTTTGATGTCACAGGGTGAATCAAATTGGAAAAAAATTAGTATCAGTAATGGTGAGGCCCTCATAAGGAGACTGAAATGAATCGTCGATTCGGCACTTCTGAGTGAAGTTGACTGCAAACGTTTCAGTCTCCTATTTTTGACTCATGCTGGTTTCCATTTTATTGAGGACAGGGATATTTTTGGAGACTTTTTCTCCTGCTATTTATTCATTCCTCTATTATTATTCAGGACTAGATGTAGCAAAACTGCAAATCTTTGCCTGTTGGATTTCTTGGCTTGATGTTTCGTTTAGCATGCAAGTAAGCTGATGTTGGTTTACCAGGTTGGCATCTTATTTTTAGCTATATTTGTTGTCCAGCTTATGTTCCAGGATAGTAATATATGCTTAGCCATATGAAGTATCAGTTTTCATATATTTACCTTGTACTATGAATTTTACTACTATTCTTGATAAATGTTTGTGGGCTTCTGTGATAAATAATTAACTGTTGGGTTACAGTCAGTCATAGAGATTTATAGTACAGAAAAAAAATCCCTTTGGCGATTGCTGGTCAAAAACAACCACTTAACTATTATAATTAAATTTTTAAGCACTTTGCCCATAGCCTTATGACATTCCTGATGAATGGCTTATGCATGAAACGTTGATTCCTTTGCCCCTCGGATGCTGCCTGATCTGCTGTGCTTTTCCAGTGCCACACTTTTTGATATAGCCTGATGTGCCTCATCATTCCAAATAACATTTAAGAAATATTTAAACGTACATGGAGGTTTCTGCCTCTATCAGCCAGGGAGGCAGTGAGTTCCAAATTCTCACCACCTTCTGGGTGAAAAAGCTTTTCCTCACATCCCCTCTAAACCCCCTGCCCCACTCATTGATCTCTCCACTAAAAAGGAAATGTTTTTTTCCCACTCATCCTGTCTTCGCCCCTCAATTTTATACAAGTCATTAATGTCCTCCACCAGTTTCCTTTGCTTCACGGAAAACAACCCCAGTCTATACCAATCTCTCTTCATAACTAAAACTCTCCAGCCCAGGGAACATCCTGGTAAATCTCCTCTGTACCTTCTCCAGTGCAATCACATTCCTCCTATAATGTGGATTCCAGGACTGCACACAGTACTTTAAGTGACATCTAACCAATGTTTTATAAAGTTCCAGCATCACCTCTCAGCACTTAAATTCTATGTCTTTGCTAATAAAGACAAGTTTCCCATATACATTCTTAACCACTTTATCTACCTGTCCTGCTGTCTTAAGAGACTGACTGATGCACACACTGATGCTTCTCAGGGTCCTGCCATTCACTATGTATTCCTATGCCTTATATGTCCTCCCAAGTGCATCACCTTACACTTATCCAGACTGAATTCCTTTTGTCACTGATCAGCTCATTTGACCAGCCTGTCGATATCCTCCTGTCATCTCAGGTTATCCTCCTCACTATTTACCATTCCACCAAATTTAGTATCATCTGCAAACTTACTGATCAATATTCAAGTCTAAATCATTTAGATATATGTCAAATAGCAAGATGCCTGTGGAACCCGACAGGGCATAAGTATCCAGTTACAAAAACCCCTTGATCATCACCTGCCACTTCAAATTGAAGATTGCTGCCAATACTGGTTTTTTAATAAAAGGATGTCATACAATGATTAAGCATCACATATTGTCTCTGCAGACGTCCAGTTTCATGCAAAAGGTCAAGCGGTTAGAACAATTCATAATGATTACTTAGTAATTGGATCATTTAAAATGAGAAGATTATCTGTGGAATGTACAGTTTAACAATGGAGACAGGAAAAGGACAATTCAAAATAATTAAGCTATCTGTATATTTCTGATTGAATTGCTACTTTCAGGTTGTAATTGGGTTAGAATGAACAACTGAGAATCTAAATTGTTTGTGTGTCCTAGACTTTATTAATTGCAGCTATTGGTTGTGCATTGGTGATCTATTGACATAAATGTGAATGACGTGCTGATCATATTAATTGTATTATGCAAGGTATGAGTCAATTGTTTTTACCAAAGATGATTTAAGAAATTCAGTGCTAGAGCGGGATAAATCCAACACAAAAGTTATACAGGTTAACAGAAGATAGAAGTTAAACAGTACCAGAACAAATGGTGACTGGTGTCTGAGCTGCTCTTATTTTGGTATACCAAACCTATTGACTTACATATTTTTGTCATTTTAAGAACACAAATAAAAGGTTCAAGACATTTACAGGAACTTAAAGCCATCAAGTTACAGACTGTGGGTAGACATAATTCTGTTGTTGCAAATAGTCCAGAACAACTCATAGACGCTCAGTTTTAAGCTGCTGACTATGTTGTGATGTATCCTATTTAACATGGTGGTACGATCACACAACATTGTGGAGAATGTGCACTGTTTGAAAATGAGACTTTGGTCCACAAGGGCTGTGTGGTGGTCATTCCCAACAATAGTGCCAGGGACTGATGCATCTGAGACAGGTAGATAAGTATACACAATGGCATGTAGGTTTTTCCACTTACATCGGTTCTCTCACTATCTTATGCAATTCCATTATGTCATTCCAGACAAATCCAGCTTGGTCAATAGTATGTAACCAAGCTACTCTTAATGGTGGACCTTGAAGTCCTCTATCCAGAGTACATCCTGTGTTTTTGATATCCTCTTCCAAGTGGTCTGAAATCTGAAGAACCACTGATTTGTCTGCTCATGGAGAACAATGGGTGGTAATCAGCAGAAATTTTCATTCTCTATGTTTGACTTGATACTATAGGATTTAAAGACATTCAGAATCAATGGTGAGTATATCCTGAGTCAATGAGAAGGACACCTAGAACCACATCTCCTGACGGAAACCTCTGGAGGATCTTTGCTGCTGGAAAAACTGGACTTAGTCAGGGATAGTGATAAGAATCTGCAACATGGGCTAAAAATGTGTGATTTGGTGGGTATGATGAAGTTCAACTGCTGCTTGACCAGTCTATGGAACAGCTTTCTCAATCTTGGAAAATGTAACCAGATATTAGTGAGTAGCATTTTACAGGGTTAAAATTGCTTGTTATTCTTTGGAGAAAGTGAGGACTGCAGATGCTGGAGATCAGAGTCCAGAGTGTAATGCTGGAAAAGTATAGTAGGTCAGACAGCATCCAAGGAGCAGGAGAATCAACATTCTGGGCATAAGCTCTTCATCAGGAATGGTTATACTTTGGTCACATCTGGTGTTAAGGTCAAAGCTGGGTGTCTGCCTGGTTTTATACTTTTCTATAGTAGCTTGAAGGAATGGAGTGGTTTGCTAGGTCATTTAAGAATGCACAAGGAGTCAGCCACATTGCTGTTAGTCTGGAGTCACATAACGAGATCTTCAATAATCAGATGTCAATCTAATACTTTTATGGGCACAACTATTACTAGTTTCAGGTTTATTAACGGAATTTAAATTTAGCAGTTCCACTGGTGAGGTATGAACACATCTCCAGATACATACACAGGTCTCTGGATTAGCAGTCCAATAATGTAACCACAATATTGCTGTATCCATGTATAATCTTCAGAAAATGGAAGAATTAATTTTTAAAAGGCTGTGATACGACAATCTAATCACTATTGTTAGGTTACTTTGTACCTCAATAGAGATCAATTATTTGAACGTGTTATTACAGCTATTGTATAAAAATTGATTTAACACACATCTCTCTCATTCAATTGAATGCAGTGACTCAAAGTAAACCATAATGATCACCAATACTTAGTTTGCAAGATGGAATCCAAAGTTTGCTTGGATGTTTGCAGCTAATGAGTTCATTATCAGTATTATTATTAATAATAACTGTTATTAAAAATTCTTTTGATTTCTAACAATAAGCTTGCCTTTCTGAGGTTAGTGTAGCAAAGATTGCATCCTTGCTTTGGGTTACCTTTTGAATTGATCATGGTAAAATTCTGATCTGCAGGTGACCATTTCATTGCTTTCCGCATCATGACCTTCACGGCTGCGAACACCGCCAAAAACATATAGTTCCAAGCCAACACCACATGCTACTGCACCAAACCTACAAAGTAAAGAAACATACAGTAAAAAGACCTACTTGCAAGTTTGACGCATCTAGCCAACATTTAAAATGTAAATATTAACAGTCAGTCAGTCAATCATACATCATACGAAGGCTTCCTACATCATACTAAGTACAACAATTACAATTTATGGGGTTTAGGATGAATTATTGAAGTGCATTTTTTTCACTTAAGAGGCTCTATGAAAATGTAGAGTTTTACTGTGGTTATAAAAAGAGCAATATGTTGACAAACAGGCCTGAAATGTATTTCTCATCATCGTCAAAGGATCATTTACTGTCTCCCCATCCCCTTTCTTTGATTCTCAATGAAGATAAACTTTGTAAGTAAAATATTATTAGAATCTAGATTTCACTGATAGAAAACCATGTGCATTTTGTTACAAATACATCTCACGTTATCATGGGTTCAAATGAGAAAACAAGGGAATAAAATTAAATTACTGTTTAGCCATGCTGACAAAAAGGCAGGAGTACAAAAAACATTTAGCAATTATTATGAATTCTGTTTAATGTCCTGTGGCACGGCATATTGCAAGTCAGAATATAATTTCTCTCACTCATCCCTCAACTTTAAGTTGTGGGAGTGGTTAGGGTTGTGATGACAGCATTCCTGCTTCTCCTGGCAGACCTGGTTCTGCTGGAAATGCATTTAACTTTAGGATCCAGCAGTTTCCATTATTCTCTCGCTGTTGGGCTGACAGCCCCATGGAAAGCATAGCGCACAGATGTTAAAATTTAAAAATCTGTTACAACTGGAGACTTGCAGACTCATTAGCATAATTAAATTCATAAATCATACCTCTACAGCAAAGTGATTCCCCAATCCTCAACTTACTTCCATAATATCTGAATGCCACTTCAATCAATTTAACTTACATATGCCCATTGGGCTAAGTAAGGGTGGAACAGGGTAAGTTTGGGGTATGGGGGGAGCACATGGGGCAGGAGGGGGGATAATACATAGGATTAAAATCTGTCGTATATTCAGCAATTATATTCAAGTTCACCACAACTCCTTGCTCTACTTTTTCACTCCCCATCCTTCACTTGCACAATACTTTTCAAGCAAATTCCTATTTTTTCCCACTACCTGCCTAGTGTCCACTCCTTACATTCCTAAAGTCCACTGAGATAACATCTTTCTGCAAGATAGCAACCTTCTGGGGATGTAATATAATTATCTCTCACATCTAGTTTTCACAGTCTGAGAATGTTTTACATTAATACGATATCTCCTGCTACCAGAGATTGCTGATATCAATGTCTGCCTGCATAGCCTGGTACAGGGATCCTAAGTGAGGACTGCAAATACTCGAGATTAGAGTCAAGAGTGTGGTGCTGGAAAAACACAGCAGGTCAGGCAGCATTCAAGGAACAGGAAAACATCAAAATTTAGGGCAAAAGCCCTTCATCAGGAATGAGGCTGGAGTCTCAGGGGTGGAGAGATAAATGGGAGGGGGTGGGACTGGGGGTAAAGAAGGTAGCTGAGAGCGCAATAGGTGGATGGAGGTGGAGGTAAAGACGATAGGTCAGGGGGAGGGTGGAGCAGATAGGTGAGAAGGAAGATGGACAGATGGGAAGAGTCATGAGGACAGTGATGAACTGGGAGGTTTGAGCTGGAGTAAGGTGAGGGGAGAGGAAATGAGGAAACTGATGAAATACACATTGATGCCATGGGGTTGGAGGGTCACGAGGCGAAAGCTGAGGCGTTCTTCCTCCAGGTGTCAGGTGATAAGGGAGTGGCGATGGAGGTGGCCCAGGACCTGAATGTCCTCAGCAGAGTGGGAGAGGGAGTTGAAGTGTTCGGCCACAAGGCAGTGGGGGTTGATTGGTGCGGGTGTCCAGGAGATATTCTCTGAAGCACTCTGCGAGTAGGAGTCCTGTCTCCCCAATGTAGAGGAGACTGCATTGGGAGCAACGGATAAAGTAAATGATGTGTGGAAGTGCAGGTGAAACTTTGATTGGTCATGCTCTTTCCATTCACACAGCTTAACTAATCACAGCGGCTTCAATAACAGGATAGAACAAATCATTGATTGCAACTGTCAAATGGGTGAAATTTTGAATCTGGAAAAACTCCTGTCAATTTCACTGCAGGAAAGGGAAGAAAGAAAAGTTTTAATTCTCTGAATAATTTCAAAATCTGAATTTATATTCTAACTTTGGTATCCCAAATTGTTGGTAGAATTTTACAACTTGTCAAGTTGCTACTTGGTCGCTCTGTAGCGCCACACCCCTGCAATGCTCTAATCTTACATACAATTGCACATGGTGTTTCACTGAGTGATGGTAGTACCCTTAAACATGGCTTTACATATAATCACAACACGTGAGCGGTAACCTGTGTTACAGGCAATAATATAGAAATTCTTGTCATTGGTTTGACTCACCTAGCATCCAATGTATAATTTTTGGAATTTTTTTTAACACTTAAGGGCAGCACGGTGGCACAGTGGTTAGCACTGTTGCCTCACAGCGCCAGAGACCCGGGTTCAATTCCCACCTCAGGTGACTGTGTGTGGAGTTTGCACATTCTCCCAGTGTCTGCATGGGTTTCCTCTGGGTGCTCCGGTTTCCTCCCACAGTCCAAAAATGTGCAGGTTAGGTGAATTGGCCATGCTAAATTACCTGCAGTGTTAGGTGAAGGGGTAAATGTAGGGGAAAGGGGCTGGGTGGGTTGCTCTTCGGAGGGTCAGGTGTGGACTTGTTGGGCCGAAGGGGCTGTTTCCACACTAAGTAATATAATTTAGTCACTTACTGACATGAAAAAAATATCACTTTAATTTTTGCCTTGGAATTCTCAGTTTTAAAATAATTTGAAAGAACTCAAATTATAATTTGATTTAACTAAAATAACACAATTAAATTATAATGGCACATTAATTCAAATTGCTCTTTAATGAGTTAATCAAAATCACATTATTTTAGAAGAAGCAACTTTGAATTAAGTGGTTAAATGGATCAGATGGTTTGTAGTGCCAGAACTAAATTCAGGTGGTTGATTCAGTGACAAAATCAAGTTTTATTGAAACTGTTTAGAATTGATGGGCTAAATTACCTGTTCATAGCCCACTCAATTTAATACTTCAATGAAACCATGCGGTCAATGTCACAGCTGCAGGACAGGAAAACAAAACTCAAGGAGCTCTTTAAGAACAGACTTCAACATAAACTTAAAAACAAATTTGCTGCAAATCACTTCTACATGTGTAATTCACAATCACGTTATTCCATAAAACAAAGCAATTTTAACATGACTGGGGCTAAAGCTATTACAGGCCAGAATAAAAGTCTGATAACTGAAACATGCTCAATCTGTTTATGATAGTATAAACAAGAAAAAGATGTCAAATATTAATATTTAAAATAATAGCAAAATACTGTCAATGCTGAAATCTGAAGTAAAAAAAGAAAATGCTGGAGAAAGTCAGGTCTGGCAGCAGATATACAAAGAGAAACAGTATTTTGAGCCCAGATGACTTTTCTTCAGAATTAATGTTTTAAAACCATTTTAACTTTTAAATGGCTAAAAATCACATTGTGCTGAGTCAACTGCACAGTATTAGTACTTAAATAAATATTGCTTAAAATATCTGAAATTCATATTTAAAACTGTGATAAACACATCACCTTGGAAAAGTTTTGATGAGAAACCTAGATGCTAACAAAAAAGAATTCTTATTATTTGTCAATTACAAGCTCTTCAGTAATGTTAATTTGGCTTACTTCTATTAAACTTATACTCCCCTCAGCCAGTCTGCTCCAATGAATGAGGTTTTAATAACTATTTAAAACAAATACTTGCCGTGTTAAAAAAACATCAAAGAAAACAGATGACACTAACATATAACTCATAGCAACCTTGATATTTAAATACAAGGTGCTAATTGTGAAACTCCCTATTTGCAGAATGGCTGGATGTCAAGATGAAGTTTTCAGAAGACTCAGTTGTTGGCAATTCTCCCTGCAGCCAACTCCAAAGAAAACACAAGAACTAGCGCCAAACTATACACTAGAGGACTAAAGCAGAATCCATATCACAGCACTGTTCAACTCTCTTCAATTTAATCTTCGCTTTAATGTTATCAATTTTTGTTTTAAAATTCCAACAGAAGTAGCTAGCAAATGATTGATACAATCCATTGCACATTGTGCTCAGTTCTGTTCAATAATAGTTAATGGAAATTTAACCCACTATTAATGCTTGTGGAAAAAGTCCCAACAAAAAAAAGTCATTTGAGCAGATCATAGCATCAATACACAAACCCACACATGTTGATATGATAATTACCTTAACAAGAAAATGCTGATTACACACTGACCTTTTTTCTTTTAATGGGCAGATCGCAGTCCACTGCTGTGTCTTGGGATCGTAGCACTCAACAGACTCAAACAATTTTCCATATGAGCCACCACCCATTGCATAGATCTTTTTCTTCATAGCTGCATAGCAGCCAATCTATTCAGAAGGAAAACATGGAAAATTTAACCTTTCACCACCCCCCCCCCCCCCCCACCTCCCCCGCTCTCAATTTGTAAACAGATTTAGCCATTTTTTTGGATAAATCTCAGAACAAGTCCTAAAATGTTACAACTGATTTGTGAATTGGCTGAATTTCTCAATATTGGTGACATGTGAAGGATACTTCCATCTCCAAGTAGTAGGTATCAGAATAGGCAAATATTTCAATACACTCAATGGCTTTGTCTGCCTGCCTTCTTGCAGTTTTGATCCTTTCTCCCATATGCTGAAGGACACCACTTTTTTTTGTTTCATGACCAACACAATCAACCAGATATGTCACCCAAATGTAAGCCTGAACAATGAGTCTAATAAATCATTCAAGCGAAATTGGCCCAGATTTTGAGGTGGTAATGACAGTGAACCTATTAGTAGGTTGCACTGAAACAACCGGAACTTTCACACATGTACAATAAAACAGAGATTCCAAAAATTGCTATCAGTGACTGTACACTTTTGAGCAGATACGCTGGTTGGAGTTGGGCGTTGTATCATCAATGGGAAATCAATTTAATTGATGGCAATTTTCACTCAGAGGATCCGAAAACCCTCCGGAAGGCTCTGTAGGGGTGTCCTTTCTGAGCAGATTCAAGTCTCATCTACTCCAGAAGTACGTAATAACATCTTGGAATAGATTGATTAAAAATAATTATAACTGACTTGGTCGAAAGTTTAAAAACCCTTAAGAAAGTTATGCAAAAAAAGTGCTGATGAAACCTGGAATATTAACTCTTTTTCTCACCACAGATGCTGCCTGATTTGGCGAGTATTTCAAGCATTTTCTACTTACATCTTATTCAACAAAATGCAACTGGGGATTGTACTGTGTAATGACTGGCCCTGAGAAATTAATTTTATATTTATGGAAAGTTAGAATGCTCCAAAAGGTGATTAAAAATGAAACAAAGGACCTTGATACTGGAGATCTAAAACAAAAATGAAAATTGCTGGAGAGAAACTCAGCTGGTCTGGCAGCATCTCTGGGGAGAAAACAGAACTAAAAGACCTCACCGAACTTGAAACGCCTAATTCTGTTTTCTCTTCACAGATGCTGCCAGACCTGCTGGGAATCTCCAGCGATTTGTTCTCGATTAAAAAATGATTTCATCGATGCTTTCAAATACACACAGTGAATAGTGATAAGCAATGGGAATCCTTGACTATTTTCCCTCAATGACAAACCCGATTGTTATAAAAATTGACATTTTTACATTACCAATTTGTTGTTTAAAAAAATGTAGACAGAATTGGCTAAATTGCACTATCAAAAGCCTTTTCTATTAAAATGATACCCACAGCATTAGAGAAGGACAAAATTCAGAAACAAGGGCAGTGTATTATTAAATGAAGCATAAAAATACCATTTAAACTAGATGAACGTCTACTGAACTTACTCAATTAAGATTGAAACAAACAAGTTTTTAAAAACAAACTTTTCCCTGTAACAGCGAACAGTATAATTCCTAAATCTGTATGTCTACATAAAAATAATAATATTAATCCACAATATAAAAAAATCACTATGAGTACATACATGAAAAGTTGTTTTCACTGAGTTGTGGTTTGGGGAATTAAAAGCATGGGAGCGCTCATCACAATTGGTTCAAACAACTCGGTGTTTGAAAACAACATTGAAAATTTCTTCCAAGAGGGAAGATGATACAGAGATGCTATGTTTTTAAATTAGTTAGACAGACAGAGATCTTTTTGTGCTTTCAGGATCTATGGTGTGAAAAGGTTTGTAGAAGTCACTTTCACAATCCTCATTAAATTCACAAATATGAGTTTTTGAGATGCATTCTTGACATCACTGTCTTACTTGTTAAAAGGTTTGAAAGTTGGAGACAGTTAAGAGCACAGATTGAAAGTGAATTCAGAGGTCACTAAACTAACTTGGTCAACATTAACTTGAAATTGATATTATTTAAGACAATAACTGGGTTGTGTTGGTGTGGACCCTTCTTTATTAATTATTCTTTATTAGCAACTCGACAACTTAGGGTAGGCAGCATGACAGATTTGGGTGACATATTTCCAGCAGACAGAAATCAGACTGCTGGCCCTGCAACGTGATCGGATTACAAATGAACCTCTGATTATGTTTGCTTTCATGCAATCACAAAGCAAATTAACTTGGAAATGCTGGTTACATTTTAATGTTTGAAGAGAACTTAAAGTTTTGGCCATTTCTACATATTTTGCAATGCAACCAAAGTTTATTAAATAAAATCCAATAAAGCTAAGACAATATCCAGTTGTGTTGTGATGTCATTAACCTTTAAATCAATTGCTTGACCAAATACCCATACATGATTCAATGGATGAGCCTTTTGCATTTTACAAACACATACAAAATTTCAACTACAATTGCATGATGATGCATAGACCAGCATGCTGTAACAAAGATAGTGGCAATTCTTTCTAAATAGCAAATTTACAATTACCTCACCTTTCGAACCATAGTCATGTTGGGTTGTTTTGTCCATATCTTAGTGTGAATGTCATAGGCCTCCATTGATAGCAACTCATTTTCACCATCTTCACCTCCCAGTACATAAAGAACTCCATCTATTGCCACTATTCCAAAATTGTGCCTTGCCTGAAAATGCGTATTTATGTTTAAACAGGTCAGAATGAGAAAGTGATTTTAAAAACTGTACAACAAAGGAAATACGCTCAATATTATAAAATGACTTGTTTATTACACACTGCTGCAATAAAAGTGCTATTTAAATGTAACTTGTGCTAGAACAAAAATCCAAAACATTAAAACAATGCACATTTTGAATGATTTTCAATAGTGTGAATGATGGGGTATGAAACATCAAGACGTGAAGCACATCTACAGACTTGATTGCTGTACACAGACGTCAAGGAAATAAATGTCGGAGCTGCAATTGGCAGGGATGATTGATCAGTATGGGTTGATAGTTTTATGAGTGAGTTTGGGAAAATGGCTTTTGTGCTTTCCAACTTTAAGTTTAGCTCAGTATCTTCTAGAAATTCTCTTGTTGTTTATGGTCTAACGTGATCTTTTTATGATAGTTTATTGAGTCACATTTGGGTCTAGCTTTCATGAGTACAGTCAAAGATGGCACTGTTGCCTTAGAGCAGAAATAGCTTACAGTTGGATTTCTAATCAGCATTGGAGACATGTGTTATGTACCTTTAAGAGAGAGTGAACACCGTCCTACACTGAGAGCTTACAAGCACCTTTCATATCACTAGCTAGCAGTCTCAGAGTGCACTGGAATATTGAAAATATGTAACATTTGGCAGTGAAATGGATACCTGGGTTGGTTACTGTTTTGACAACAATTCAAATTTAGCCAGTTTAACCAATGCCCTAGGATGCTAAAAATCCAATTGAGTTTGAATTTATTGTTTTGCCAACCTCAAACCAATGAGATGATCTGATGTTGGGGGTACAAAAAAGGCAGACATTTTGAAAGTCAGACAGGGTAAATGCCATTGAGACAGATACAAGACAATGAAACACTATCAAAGTTCATATGAAGCATATTTGCAGTAAAAGAAAGACGACCACCCAGGGAGATCGGCAGCCGAAAGAAGAAGGACACCAAAGACAACAGCCACTGCATAGCTTTGAAATTAAGTTGATGTAATTATAACAAGTGTTTTATTGGAACAGTATATTGTTATAGATTTGAAGGCAGATAATAAGCAATTAAAAGAAACGGGGCTTTGAATTGTGAATAGTTGTTGTTTAAAAATGTTCACTTTTAGAGTTAAAGTATAAATTGCTATTATTTTCTTTAAATAGTGGAATTTGGGAGTCCTCTGTCACTCATATTTTAACAGGTTATGCGGCACGGTGAACTTTTCTGGGTGTTTGGTTTAATTAACAGAAGGGGTCACTGCCGTATTGTAACAGTTTGGGGGCTCGAGTCCGACTTGGACAGGTTTGGACAGATCCAGTCTGAGATTTGAACAGATTTGAAGCACGAAAGATCCTAGCAGATTTAAACACTTGCTGATTACTGTCCTAGATCACAGAGTCATAGAGATGTACAGCACGGAAACAGACCCTTCTGTCCAAACTGTCCATACCGAACAAATACCCAAACCCAATCTCGTCCCACCTGCCAGCACCCGACCTATATCCCTCCAAACCCTTCCTATTCATATTCCCATCCAAATGCCTTTTAGATGTTGCAATTGTACCAGCCTCCACCACTTCCTCTGGCAGCTCATTCCATACACGTACCACCCTCTGCGTGAAAATGTTGCCCCTTAGGTCTCTTTTATATCTTTCCCCTCTCACCCTAAACCTATGCCCTCTAGTTCTGAATTCCCCCACCCTAGGAAAAAGACTTTGTCTATTTATCCAATCCAAACCCCTCATAATTTTGTAAACCTCTCAGGTCACCTCTCAGCCTCCGATGCTCCAGGGAAAACAGCCCCAGCCTGTTCAGCGTCTCCCTATAGCTCAAATCCTCCAACCCTGGCAACATCCTTGTAAATCTTTTCTGAACCCTTTCAGATTTCACAATGTCCTTCCGAAAGGAAGGAGACTAGAATTGCACGCAATATTCCAACAGTGGTCTAAACAATTTCCTGGATTAGTGGTGCTGGAAGAGCACAGCAGTTCAGGCAGCATCCAACGAGCAGCGAAATCGACGTTTCGGGCAAAAGCCCTGGCTTTTGCCTCTTCTAGCACCACTAATCCAGTATTTGGTTTTCAGCATCTGCAGTCATTGCTTTTACCTAAACAATTTCCTGGACAGCCGCAACATGACCTCCCAACTCCTGTACTCAATACTCTGACCAATAAAGGAAAGCATATCAAATACATTCTTCACTATCCTATCTACCTGCGACTCAATTTTCAAGGAGCTATAAACCTGCACTCCAAGGTCTCTTTCTTCAGCAACACTCCCGAGGACCTTACTATTAAATGGATAGGTCCTGCTAAGATTTGCTTTCCAAAAATGCAGCACCTCGCATTTATCTAAATTAAACTTCATCTGCCACTTTTCAGCCCACTGGCCCATCTAATCAAGATCCTGTTGTAATCTGAGATAACCATCTTCACTGTCCACTACACCTCCAATTTTGTTATCATCTGCAAACTTACTAACTATACTTCTTATGCTCGCATCCAAATCATTTATATAAAATGATGAAAAGCAGAGGACCCAGCACCGATCCTTGTGGCACTCCACTAGTCACAGGCCTCCAGTCTGAAAAGCAACCCTCCACCACCACCCTCTGTCTTCTACATTTGAGCCAGTTCTGTATCCAAGTGGCTAGTTCTCCCTGTATTCCGTAAGATCTAACCTTGCTAACTTCTTCAAAAAACTCAATCAAGTTTGTCAGACATGATTTCCCATGCACAAAGCCATGTTGACTATCCCTAATCAGTCCTTGCCTTTCCAAATACATGTACATCCTGTCCCTCAGGATTCCCTCCAACAATTTGCCCACCACCAATGTCAGGCTCACTAGTCTATAGTTCCCTGGCTTGTCCTTACCACCCTTCTTAAACAGTGGCACCACATTAGCCAACCTCCAGTCTTCTGGCACCTCACCTGTGGCTATCGATGATACAAATATCCCAGCAAGAAGCCCAGTAATCACTTCCCTACCTTCCCACAGAGTTCTAGGGTACACATGATCAGGTCCTGGAGATCTATCCACTTTTATGCATTTCAAACATCAGGCACTTCCTCCTCTGTAATAAGGATATTTTTCAAGATGTCACCATCTATTTCCCGACGTTCTATATCTTCTATGTCCTTTTCCACAGTAAATACTGATGCAAAATACTCGCTTTAGTATCTCCTCCATTTTCTATGGCTCCACACAGAGGCCACCTTGCTGATCTTTGAGGGGCCCTATTCTCTCCCTAGTTACCCTTTTGTCCTTAACATATTTGTAAAATCACTTTGGATTCTCCCTAACCCTATTTGCCAAAGCTATCTCATGTCCCCTTTTCGCCCTCCTGATTTCCCTCTTAAGTATACTCCTACTGCCTTTATACTCTAAGGAATCACTCGACCTACCCTGTCTATACCTGACATATAGGTAAAAACAAGGACTGCAGATGCTGGAAACCAGAGTCTAGATTAGAGTGGCACTGGAAAAGCACAGCAGGTCAGGCAGCATCCGAGAAGCAGGCAAATCGACGCTTCAGGCAAAAGCCCTTCCTTAAGCTGCTAGTCCTGCCCATCCCTGAGCCATGTCTCTGTAATTGCTATGATATCCCAGTCCCATGTTCCTAACCATGCCCTGAATTCATCTGCCTTCCCCGATGGGCCCCTTGCATTGAAATAAGTGCAGTTTAATTTTTTAGTCCTACCTTGTCCCTGCCTGCCCTGACTGTTTGACTCGCTTCTGTTCTCAGCTGTACCAGTCTCAGCTCCTCCTGAGCAGCTCTAGAAAATCTCCCTGCCAGTATATTAGTCTGCTCCCAATTTAGGTGCAATCTGTCCTTCTTGTACAGGTCACTTCTACCCCAAAAGAGATTCCAATGATCCAAAAATTTGAATCCTTCTCCCATACACCAGCTCCTCAGCCATGCATTCATCTGCTCTGTCCTCCTATTCCTGCCCTCCTTAAATAAAACGTAGGTGAGACAATTTATTTAATTTTGGTTAGATTAAAAGCTCTTAAGATTGCTAAAGAGGTTCCAGGATTTGCAAATGATTTCTACATTTGCCAAGAATTAATCCAACAAGTTTACTTAGAAACACTAACTTTCGGAATGCTGTTCCTTCATCAGGTGATTGAGGAGAATAATATTGTAAAACCTTGATACCATACAATCTTGTCTTGCAGCGTCTACCGTGACGTGTCAGAATGTCGACACGAATACCACTATTACACGTGGGGACATCTCCCACCATGTACATGGCAGGTACTCATGTGATTCAGCTAACGTTGTCTATCTCATACGCTGCAGGCAAGGTACATTGGGGAGACCAAACAGAAACTACAGCAACGGATGAATGGACACCGCAGAATGATCAACAGACAGGAGTGTTCCTTCCCAGTTGGAGAACATTTCAGCGGTCCGGGACATTTGACCTTGGACCTTCGGGTGACCGTCCTCCAAGGCAGTCTTTGGAACAGGCAACAACGAAGGTGGCCAAGCAGAGGCTGATAGCCAAGCCATGGGGATGGCCTCAACCAGGACCTTGGGTTCATGTCACACTACAGGTGACCCCATTGCACTATACACACACTCTCACACAGTCAGAAACACCTACACACACTCAGACCCTCTCTCATACACACACACACACTCACCCTCTCACAGACTTAAACCCCTTTACACTCACACATACACACACCCTCTCACAGACACTCATAACCACCACGCAGCCCCCCTCCCCCCACCCCCCCCAAACACACACACACACAAACAAACACATACAAGTTTGTGGGTTGAATTTGTACTTGCAGAATTACATTTTACTTTGCTCAAAAACTGCCTGAATCCATGTAAGATTCTGTAAATCTGTTTTTAGATTAAAATCAGTCTGACCATTGTGGCAGAGACAGCCTCACAGGGAGCTAACACCTTCAATACATTATCTGGGCCGACATGACACCAATTGTTAAAAGTTCACTTGAGAATGTAACTTTTAAAAGAAGTTTTGCAATTTACATAAGAACGAACTGAAACCAACATGGTCATTTCTAAAAGATGAGAGACTTAAACAATCCAGGTCTTTTTCAATATATAATTTCAGTTACATCACACTGTAAACTTTTGCTTTAAATTGTGTCTTGCAATCTTATTCTCCACAACCACCTGATGAAAAAGCAGTGCCCCGAAAGCTAGTGCTTCCGAATAAAACTTGTTGGGCTATAACCTGGTGTTGTGTGATTTTTCACAATGTTAAAACAGTGCCACAATTTAATGAGAAAGATGTCAAAGCCATCATGATTTCATTTGAAAAGTTGGCTTGGCAGATGGAGTGGTCAGAGAACTTGGGCCTAATGCTAGTTCCGGCAAAGTTGGTAGGCAGAGCTAGTGAGGTAGTTGCAGCGCTGTCACATGAGGGATCAAGAGATTATGCAGATGTCAAACAGGCTATTTTGACAGCTTATGATTTGGTACCAGAAGTGTATAGACTGTGGTTCAGAAACAGAGAGAGCCAGGTCAGACTTATGTTGAGTTCAAAAGAATTAAACATAGTAATTTTGCTAAATCGGTGTTGGCCTTGAAAACAGATAAAACCTATGAGGCTCTAAGAGAGATTTTTCTACTGGAGGAGTTAAAAAACTCACTTCCAGAGATGATAAGAATTCATGTGGATGAACAGAAAGTTCAAGTAGTGAGAAGAGCAGCACAGATAGCAGATGAAAATGCATTGGTGCATTAGACAAAATTTAGCTTCTCGCAAGAATTTCAGCCTTTAAGGGATAGAAATTGACAGAAGGGAGATCCCACACTATAAAACAAAAATTAGAGCACACTGGTAATAATTCACCACAGGTGAAAGAAGAAGCCCAAGAGGGTGAAAAGGAAGTGAAAGGCCTCAGTTGTTTCCACTGTGATACATGGGACACATAAAGTCACAGTGCTGCTTGTGAAAGGAAGCACTGTGGGAAAGAATGTAGTAAAACAGGCTAAATCAGTGGGATTAGTAAAGGTAGGAAAAGGAAATCCCAAGACAAGTCGAGGACAGGACAGTGCACAGCTAGACAGGGGCTAAGTATTGAATTAATGCCTGATCTCTATAAAGACTTCACCTCTGTGGGTAGAGTTTACTCAGGAAGAACAGGGGGAGAAGGGAAAGAGGTTACAATTTTGAGAGATACAAGATCTAATCAGTCTCTAACAGTAAGAGTTGAACATATTTTCACTTTTTCTGACATATTACTAGAGAGAGTGGTAATTTGTGGAACAGATGGATGGAAATTTTGCATTCTCCGATGTAAGATCAGGTTGGAGCAACTCAAGACTGGGGAAGTAACAGTGGGGGTGATTGACAGAGTGTCAGTTCCAGGAATACAGTTTGTTCTTGGGAACGATTTAGCAGGATCCAAGGTGGGAATGACACCTCTTGTTGTGGAGAAGCCAAAGGAAGACCAGGGAACTGAGGAGTTAAAAGAAAAATGCCCTGGAATTTTTCCAGACTATCTAGTAACAAGATCCCACAATCATAAATCGTAGTACAAAGCAAAAACTAAAGAGAAAGATGAAGGAGTTGAGATTCAGTTAGTAAACACCCTGTTTGATGTAATGATGCAGGAAAGACCTGAACAGGCAAAGGGTCAGGCAGAAATGTTTAATGCTGAAAGGCTAATGGACTTGCAGCAGAAAAACAAGACAATAAATGATATATATATTGAGCATACTCAGAAAAGGAATCAGAATGTAATCCTGAGTGTTACTATCTTAAAGACAGAATCCTAAAATGAAAATAGAGACCACAGCAGGCTAGTGCAGAGGAGAAGTGGGCAGAAGTGCACCAGAATGTGTTGCTGGTAACATACAGACAGGAAGTGTTATAGGTAGCACATGTATTACCACCATCGTGTTGTAACATGTGCCTTTGCCAATATGATGGACAGCATGTTTTCTCAGAAGGTAGCGGTGAATCTATGAGATTCTTTACAACAGGGCTGTAGCAGCTAGATCATTAAGCATATTCAAAGCTGAGACAAATAGATTTTGAAATCAGAAAGGGAGCTAACAGTTATGGGGAAAAGGCAGGAAAGTGGAGTTGAGGATTATCAGATTAGCCATGATCTTGTTGAATGGTGGAGTAGATTAGATTAGATTAGATTAGATTAGATTACTTACAGTGTGGAAACAGGCCCTTCGGCCCGACAAGTCCACACCGCCCCGCCGAAGCGCAACCCACCCATACCCCCACATCTACCCCATACCTAACACTACGGGCAATTTAGCATGGCCAATTCACCTGACCTGCACATCTTTGGACTGTGGGAGGAAACCGGAGCACCCAGAGGAAACCCACGCAGACACGGGGAGAACGTGCAAACTCCACACAGTCAGTCGCCTGAGGCGGGAATTGAACCTGGGTCTCTGGCGCTGTGAGGCAGCAGTGCTAACCACTGTGCCACCGTGCCGCCCAAACTTGATGGACTGATTGGCATACTTGTACCATGTTTCATGTTCTTGCTGATAGATGTTGAGCTTTTGCCACATTGGAGACTTAAGAGGCTACAAGAGTTGCCCCTGCAAATAACTTTTTAGACCACGGTTTACCTGAAATGCTGATATGATCAAAGCTAAAACTCTAGGATGGGAAGTGTTTTGCTAACATAGACTAACTTCTAAATTTTATATACCATGACACTCAGTGATACTTACCTACAATTAGTTTAAGTACAGAATGCAACTTTTTTTATAATGTCCCCAAGACAACCATTGCATTTTTCCTTTATCCAACCAAACATTCTGCTCTTTGTCTCAATTACTGGCTATAACGTGGGAGATGTTTTGCTACAAAAACTTTAAGACAGACACACAAAACAACTTTCCAACTGCTGAGGCCATTTTGCCTGTGGCAGCACTGATTCCATCAATCCTTCATTCTGGGTATATTGGGAGATGTGTTTCATCTCCCAAGTCAGGTTTCAGGAACAAATGGCTATGGCTGGGCAAAGATAGGCATATTATGGATTTGGACATTGGAAATGATTACACTGGAGAGGATAGGAAATTAAAGTCCATCTGAAGAGTCCTACTCAACTGTAGTAAGGTAATAGAGTCTGTACTGAGTTTTGGAGCTTGAGACTGTGCTGATCTCCACACTTTGGGTCTTCTCAAACTTATCCAGCCTGTCAAGCAGAGTGATTCATAGAGATAGTGCAATGGTTGAAACAGCTAGCGAAGAGATAGAATCTGATGCCATTATCAGATAGGTCAGAGTAACTCTTTGGTAACAGATGATACTACCAAAGACCAGCATTTATATAGGAAAGAGAAAGGGTCATTTGGGACTTGAGGTGAGTGTTTAGGGTGGAAAAAGATATTATGGTTACACTGAGCGCACAACAATCCCTCTGATGTGTACGTAGGAAATCTTTTGGAGGAGGATGACGTGGCTGATCACATCAATAGGTGACAAAAGCCAAAACTATAGACCTATTGAGGTGGTGTAACACACTATGATCACAGTCACACAAATGCTCTTCTTTGGTTCAAGTTTTGTCATCAATTCGGGGTGAACAATTGAAACATGTTGGCTGACAACAGTGACAGCTAGTTTTAGAATAAAGTAATGCAGATGTTTAACATTAAGGTTTGTCAAATTTACTGTGGAGTTCCTTTTCTAAAAACTGTTTTGCAAAATCAGCAATGCTCAAATACCACAACTCTTAACTGAATTGAAATAAACCAATGCTAAAGATACTTCAGTGAATAATGAACCTTGATAGTTTTGAAGAATGTTCAGAATGCAGGCACTTACCTCACTCATTGGAGGAATGGGAGTCCAACAGTTAGTATCGGAGTCATATTTCTCTCCTGAACTTAAAGTATTGTTGTCTAAACCCTGTCCACCCAGCACAAAGAGGAAGCCCTCTACAGAGAAGGAGAGAAACAGTACGTTTTTCTGAATGTGATCCCTTATTTTTTTTTAGAAATAGTATTTTCATTGCATTCATTTCTTACTATAATAATTCTATCAGTCAGAGACTTGGAAATGAACAGTTCAAGCCTTCATAATCTGCTTGAATAGTCCTTGCACAAACTAGAAAGACTATCTTGAACTGCAAGAAAATTATATGGAAAACATCATAAAATCATTAAAAACAGAACAGCAGTAAGCCATTTGGCCTATTAAGCATGCTCCACCATTCAATGTCATTTCTGATTGTGACCTTACATCTCTTTTCTGTCTTCATAATCCTTGCCTCAAATATCTATCCAACCGAGTCTTGAAAATATTCCATGACCTATTCACCACTGCTCTCTGGGGAAGAGAATTTTACAATGCAGCTGAGAGAAAATGTTGCTCACCTTCACCTAAAATGGGAAGCCTCCTGGTTTTAAAACTAGTTCTTGACTCTCCCACAAGGGCAAATGCCTTGTCAAGTTCTCTCCGTATCTTATATTCATTTAGATCACTTCTCATGTTTCTAAACTCAAACGTGTACAGGCCAAATCTTGACTTTTGCTCACAAGACAAATCTTTCAACCCCTTAAAATCAGTAGAGTGATCCTTCTCTGAACTGCTTCAAATGCAATTACTAAGGAGACCAAAACTGCACATAGTATCCAGACACATCTTACTCAGACCTTGTACAACAGTAGCAAGACTTTACTTATTTTATACTTTATTCAATTTGTAATAGAGGCCAGCATTTCAGTTAACTTAATTACTTGCTATAACTGCATG
Source organism: Chiloscyllium punctatum (assembly GCF_047496795.1). Lineage (NCBI taxonomy): Eukaryota > Metazoa > Chordata > Chondrichthyes > Orectolobiformes > Hemiscylliidae > Chiloscyllium > Chiloscyllium punctatum. Next base: position 25,779,142 of record NC_092764.1, read on the forward strand.
CTAGCTTTTGTGATTTATGCACCAAGACACCTAGATCCTTCTGTAACATACATTTTTGCAGTCACTCTATTTCAATAATATTTTGATTTTCCTTTTTACATGCCAAAGTAGGCAACTTACAATATACTTCATCTGGCATTTCCCCCATTTAACATATCTACACCCTTTTACAAGTTTTACATCCTCTTCAAAACTTGTTGTCCAACTTTTGTATCATCAGCATGTCCTTCATCCATACCAATAATACAGATTGTAAAGGACAGAGGCACCATTATAGATCCAAGTAACACTTCACTAATTACATAGTTTGCCGACATGTAAATGACTCATTATTCGTTTCCTGTTGGCTAGTCCAATTCTTTAACCATGCAAACCCAAAACCTTTTTATCAAATGCCTTTGAAAATCCAAGCACACATATACTGGTTGAAATGCAGGAAGTGTAGACAGTTTTCATACATTCTGTTTTCTACATCCTCAAAAAACTCAAAAACATTAATCAAACACTCTTTCCTTTTCAGAAAACCATGTTGGCACTGGTATATTATCTTACCATTTTCTTTAAATCTTGCTGTTAAATTGTTGCTTCCTTTGGAACCACAAATTATATACAAGGTAGACAGGTAGACAAATGGTAAAACTGAACAGGAACACTTTACTGACAATATTCAACTCCACAGCTGGTTCTAGATTGGACCTAAGGTCTGGCAGCTCCCGCTAGGTCACCTGACCAGCTCTTAAAGGAGCAGCATAGTGAACATGTCTAACACCCCTTACTCCTTTATTTTAAAATGCACATTAATAAACATACTTGCAACCATTATAACTGCAATATAAGCATTGGAGCTACCACGTATACATAGTCAGGAAAATACACCAAAGGAAAAAAAACTACTGTTCTGTATTCAACACTGAGGTGATCAGTCTCTCAGGGGGTGGAGACTCCGAGAAGACTGTCTCCCAATCTCAGGAAGCTTTTCTAGTGTACTCTCCTAGGCTTCAGGAAGCTCGAGTTGTTCCGCACGTATGTCCCCCTCTGACTGGCTGTTGTAGCCCTGTCTCACTGCCATTGTCATTCTGCTGTGTATGGCCAACCCTGGTTCGGAGACCCCTTGTTCCATCTGGACTGGCTTCATATTCCGAAGGTCTTACCCAGCCGGTGAGGTGCAGTGACCAGATGGACCACATGTCTCCTCCATACTGTTTCATCCCTAGTCTATACCATATATCACAAAAAAAATTCCCGTTTGAGCCACCAACACCGCCGGGGATCCACATTTCCCCAGACATATAATTCCAAGCCAACACCTTGAGTTTCCCACCCTTCCGGCCATCTGCCTTCATGATTTCACTCTACGACCTCTGTGGCCTCTTTCAGTTGCAGCAAGTCAAACATGGTTCTCAGCTGGTAGTTGTACATTAAAGATACTGGCGAGCACTGGATCACACCAGTCCATTCTGAGGAACTTGTTGAGTGGCTGCCCAAGCAATCTCTCCCCTTGTGAAGCCTTTAAGGCCTACTTCAAGGTTTGTACAAATCTCTCCACCTGGCCATTTGTCACAGGGCAAAATCGAGCCATCTCCGATTTTCTAGGTACTCTTCAAAAACTCTTGTGCCATAGCCAATGTCACTCATGACTTGGTCAGACACCCTGACCTTGGCAAATATTTCATCCAGTTAGTCTATCGATTTCATGACTGGCAACTTGGGCCATTTGGAGCAGGCACCCCACGAACATTAAGAGCATCTGTCCCTCTACTGCTCCCCAAAAAAACTCAAGTGAATTTGATGCGTTGGTGTTAGAGAGGTGTTAGAGTGATAATGGTGGTGCCTTTCTTACTAATGCGCAGGATTCACATTATCCCGCCTTCCTTCCCCCCCACCCCCAACCCCTCACCCAATCTGGAGGTTCACATTCAGCCTCCAAAAATGGGTCATGGCTCTCTCCTTCATTCACAATATACTGGGATGCCCTTGTTCAGCATCTTCCCTGTCAGTAGGAAAGGAATACAACTTTCATTCCCTGCATTAAACACCCATTCAATTCAGACAACTCCCAGCTCCTACAGTTAAGCATATAATTCCAGATGGTTTCCATGTCTGGTTTTTCCTCTCAGGCCTAAGTCCATCACTCGGCTCAAAACTGAGTCATTCTGAGTTGTGTTCCACACCGGATTTCCTGACACTGGCATCTTGTTATCCTGGGAAAAGTGCACCATTTTCAGTTTCCAACTGGAAACATCTTCATTCCCTGGCAGTGGCAGTCTTGACAGGGCATCTGCATTATCATGTTTCTCTGCCTGTTGGTATTTGATCACATGTGAGTAGGCGGACAGTGCCAGTGCATTCTTGGTATCTCCATATATGGGCCAAAAAATGGAAGTCGGGGCTTATAGTTGGTCAGTAGCATGAAATGTCTGCTATAAACAAACTTAATGCGGGACGTGGTGCTCAATCCTTCCTTTTTGACTTGAGTGTATACTTCTCCTTCATTTTTGTTCGTGACCTCGATGTAAACACGATGGGCCTTTCCCATTGATTCGGTAAGAGGTGCGAAAGTACATCGTTAACTGTACAAGGTGTGGCGTCACATGCTAACATGCCAGTGGCAACTTTGGGTCGAAATGTATTAACACTTCCTACCTTCCGGTAAGCCACCTCACATCCCTGGGTCCATTTCCAGGGCCACCTTTTTGCCAACAACCAATGCAGGGGTTTTAGCAAAGTTGCCAGATCAAAAATGAACTTGCCACAGTAATTTACAGAAACTAAGGTTGAACTGAGGCATGGTTAATAGGCTGGCGGACTCAATCATGAGTTTGTAAGAAATCCTGGACAAGTACAAAGATGCCTTCAAAAGAACACTGGTGGAAATGAAAGTAGTCAAAATTGAATTACGGTTCAAGCCAGAGCCTTGTCCTAAGAATCTGAAGACCCGTCCAACATCATTTGGTATTCGGCCTAAAGGAGAGGCAGAACTGGAATGATTTGTGAATCTGGGAGTGTTGGAACCAGTAACCACCAGTGAATGGGCCACTCCCTAGTTACCCTTTTGTCGTTAACGTATTTGTAAAAACTCTTTGAATTCTCCTTAATTCTATTGCCCTCCTGATTTCCCTCTTAAGTATACTCCTACTGCTTTTATGCTCTTCCAAGGATTCATTCGATCTATCCTACTTACATATGCTTCCTTCTTTTTCTTAACCAAACCCTCCATTTCTTTAGTTATCCAGCATCCCCTATACCTACCAGCATTTCCTTTCATCCTAACAGGAATATACCTTCCCTGGATTCTTGTTACCTCATTTCCGAAGGCTTCCCACTTTCCAGCCGTCCCTTTACTTGCGAACATCTGCCCCCAATCAGCTTTCGAAAGTTCTTGTCTAATACCATCAAAAGTGGCCTTTCTCCAATTTAGAACTTCAACTTTTAGATCTGGTCTATCCTTTTCCATCATTATTTTAAATCTAATAGAATTATGGTCACTGGCCCCAAAGTGCTCTCCCACTGACACCTCAGTCACCTGCCCTGCCTTAGTTCCCAAGAGTAGGTCAAGTTTTGCACCTTCTCTGGTAGGTACATCCGCATACTGAATCAGAAAATTGTCTTGTACACACTTTAAAAATTCCTCTCCATCTAAAACCTTAACACTATGGCAGTCCCAGTCTATGGTTGGAAAGTTAAAATCCCCTACCATAACTACCCTATTATTCTTACAGATAGCTGAGATCTCCTTACAAGTTTGTTTCTCAATTTCCCTTTGACTATAATACAATCTCAATAAGGTTATCATCCCTTTCTTATTTCTCAGTTCTACCCAAATAACTTCCCTGGATGGATTTCCAGGAATATCCTCCCTCAGCACAGCTGTAATGCCTTATCAAAAATGCCACCCCCGCCCCCGCCCCCCCTTTTCTTTGGGAAGAATCCAGAAACAATCAGCTTCATCCCATATCAACAAGATGTTTAACCAAACCCTGCTGACTCTGAGCCTCTCACAGACCGAGCTAATTCCCTGCCTACTCTCTGGATGGCAGCATCCACTTCATGCCTCATCATAGGATTATTTCTTTCTGAATCCCCTTCTTTTGTTTAGGTTCTACCTGGCAATTTCGGGCAATATGACAAACTCACTTACACCTGTGTCACTGGGCGTCTTTGAGTCAGACTCCTCATGGCCATTCTAGCCACATTGGTGGCATTCAACAGTTGATACTGCACTTTACTGAATTTCCACGACTTAATGCACTCAGGTGTTGCCAGCTGAGTTGCTTTGCTGACGGTCAACTCCATCAAGGTAGCAATTTCAAAAGATACCTTGAAATCCAGGTCTCTCCTTGTTATTAGCTTCCATTGGATGGCTTCATGCTGGAAGCCACAAACCAAACTGTCCTTCAAGGCATCTTGGAGAAATCCACTCAATTTGCAATGTTCTGCTAATCTCTAAAATGGTCATAAATTGGGTGATGGACTCTCCCCCTCATGTTGAACCCATTTGTGAAAATGGAAATGTTCTGTGAATATCAGCAATTTGGGTACAAAGTAACTTTCTAATACTTCGCATAGCTCTTGGAATGTCTTCTATCCGGGTTTCTCTGGTTGCAGCAGACTCCTTAGAATTGTGAACATCTTGCGCCCAATGCTACATAAGAAAAAGTAACATGATGTCCTCAGCCATCTTGTTCACATTTACAAACAAATTAATGCTTCTATGTATGAAGTCCAATTTTCTGGTTCAAAGATTCCCTTTCCCCCAAATTAGCCCGCCATTTTGTTTTCCTGCCACTCAATCTAGTAGCCATTTTCAGTCCAAGTCCCCTCAGCGAACACTCCTGTATCAGCCGCTACCTCACTGGCTGTGCTAGCATACGATTCCTCCCTGATACATACTCTCTTCTTCAGCTGTTGGCCCAATAGCCGCTCTCTGCCCCCTGCCAGTCCCCTAGCTTCTTTATTGAAGTCGAATGCAGTCTGAGTCCCCTTGTGACTGCTTCCCTTGATGTTATCTCTTTGCCATTTCCAAAGTCCAGGCGACTTGACCTCTGGACACAAAAAGGACAATGCATGCACACAGTTTGTGGCCCAATCCCACTCTTGTCACCAGTTGTTTTCTCAGTGCATCCTTTGGAACCAGGAATTATATACCAGGTGGACAAATGGCAAAGCTGAACAGGAATGCTTTATTTATGATGGCTGTGCCTCCACAGTCAGTTCTAGACTGGACCCAACCTCCACCCCTTCTGGGTCACCTGACCAGCTTTGTTAACAGGGCAGAACCACAACTACACACATAACACTTGCTACAATCATATTAAGAATGGTTTCTAGCATTTTTTTCATGGAAGATCTTATGCTAAATGATCTATAGTACCCCACCTTCTGTCTTCTTTCTTGAACAGGTATGTTACTTGTACACTTTTTAAAATCTACTTGGAACTTTCCAGCCTCTAGGGAACTTTGGTAGATGACCAGTGTACAAATCTAAACTTAAAGGCTCATTTTAAAAAGAAATTATTTAGACCTCTGTGTTGAGGATTTAGTAGGGATTGCTATTTATTTCACTTTCATTAATGTAAATTTCACATATTACATTTTTTCAACTGAAAGGCCTTATGAAATCCCTGTCCAGAAATGAGGAAATTACTGGACCTGAAACCAGCCAAAATCACCTTTACAGAGAGCACAAAAGAAAACGACATTATGTTGACTTACATGGTTCAAGTATTGGCAAGACTACAACAGCAGTTTTGACAGCATACAACAATGGTCCAGTCAAATTTCAGACGATGCAGTAGTTGCTTAGAGCTACTAACACTTTTATAAAGTGGTTTCAAGGAGTATTGATGGATGTTCAAATCAACTGTTTCAAACCCTACACACTTGTCACACGTGTTAGATGATAATCTCTGACAGTGCCTGAAGATGGAGTTTCTTTTGGCTCACAGCAAGGAAAAATCTGAATTTATTGTTGTAGCTTCAAGCAAGAGCTTGCAGATAAATTGTGCTGTACTAAAATAATAGAAGTCACACCTGATATTACAGGAAATTCAACAAGCTCATCAGCAGCAACCAGGCTTGAATGTATATATTTTTGTTTATTGCTTAAATCATCTGCCTATTTAATTTCTTTCAAGCAAATCAATGAATTGCAAGCATTTTGCACAGGCAGTACAATTTCGTAAGTACTTACTTCAAGAATTACATAGAAAATAATTATGGTGGTAGGCATATCACACAGTGGATATCTTAAAAAGTTTATTCATTAGTAAATGCCTGTATATAGTGCACGCTATGCCAGATGAAATCCCATATTAGACAATTTCCTATGGCAAACGGTAAGGGTACCACATTCTTACCTGCTGACAATATTCCATGGTTAATGCGTGGAATACTCATTGGGGCCAATTCTATCCAAAGTTGTCTGTTACGGTCATATAATGGACACATGCACCGCATGACAGCCGTAGGCTTTCGTGTACTAACAAATAACAAAATACCAATCAATAGGTGTACATATTTTTACTGTCAGAATTTGTTTTAAACAAAGGCATACCATGCTCTAACAAGCCTGTCTAAGACAATGGCGAAAGCAGAATATGCAACGCTATTAATAAAGAAGTAGATGAATATTTGAAAAATAAAAAAAATTGAACTGCACAAGAAAGGGGATAAAACATACAATTCTTTCAGAGTAGTCATTCCATAATGAATCTATGGCCTTTTTGGGAACTGTAGAATTCTATAATTCCTCAATTGCTTGGAATATGATATTCTTGGCTAACCGTTCTATGGTGCCCATTTTTAGTAAACAATTCAAAATATTGATTCTTGCTAATTTCCTCTTCTGACTTTGCTCTTCGTAATATACTAGGTCATTTTTAAAAAATGGTGGGTGTGCAATTATTCCCCTTATTTCTGTTTTGCTAAACAGTGCCCTCTGCTTTATCACACGGGACGTAGAGAGGTTGAACTTGTACACGACACTTGTTGAACCTCAGCTGCAGCATTGTGTATGGTTGCCAGCACGACATTAAGGGAAAGATGTGAACACACTGGAGACAAGCTGTTAAAATGGTTTACATGACTGGTTCCAGGGATGAGAAACTTCAGTGGTGGTGAAGAAGGTATTTGACACCCTTGCCTTCATCAATCAGAGCAGTGAATACCAGGCTTTGGGACATGATGATACAGGCGTACAAGGCATTGGTAAGGCCACTTTTGAAGTACTGCTTAGAAATCTGGTGACCCTGCTATAGGAAGGAAGGTATTAAACTGGAAAGGATGCAGAAATTATTTACAAGAATGTTACTAAGACTAGAAGGTTTAAGTCATAAGGAGAGGCTGAATGGGCTGGGACTCTTTTCCTTCAGCATAGGAAGCTCAGGGGCAACCTAGTTGAGGTTTATAAAATCATGAGGTGCATAGATAAGATGAATAGCCAAAATCTTTTCCCCAGCAAAGGGGAGTCCAAAATTAGAGGGCATAGGTTTAAGGTGATAGAAGGACATGAACACTTCGGGCTGAAGGGCCTGTTTCCATACTGTATGACATTCTTCTGTGAGGGGGTGACTGCCAGAGGATATGGTGCAATATGGACATGGTCAACAACATAGGAAGGATGCGAGATGCGGGCTGGTTAGTAAGAATTTAGGAAACTTGGCATAAAACTAACAAGCAGCACCTGAAAAGTTGCGATTGCTGAATAAATCCTAATGACATATACAAATCAGTACATACATTGGAGGAAAAGGAAGATGAATGAGTGGTTCAAATGATGGTGCAGGGGGAGGGTGTTGGGACTGTGGATTGGCTTTGGTGGGAGATTGCACATGAACAGAGCAAGTTCTTTGTGGGGTGTTTGCTAGTATTTTGGGCTGGCAGGGTGACTTTAATCCAACTTGGCAGGTATATGAGAACAAAGAGAACACATAAGGAAATACCACCAGGGTTGACAAAATACTAGGAGAGACAAGTAGGATTAGAGTAAAGAATAGTAGGCTAATAAGTGAACTTGCAGAAAGGAAGAAATGAATGCAGTTTAAATCAGGGTTACACAGAATGTATGTGAATGCAGAGTATAGTCAAAAAAACTGGAGAGTGACACTTGCAGATTACTATCTGGAATTAGGATGTTGAGTTACAACAAAGACCTGAGTCAAGGAAAGGTAGGACTGGTCTTGGTTATATTATACGAATGAAATGGAATAGATAAGATAGGAATAGGGGAAAAAAGGGACAAAATTGATCAAGAAGACATTGTCATCCTGCAAAGCAAGGACGTCGTAGAAGATTTAAATGTTTTAGGAGATCTAGAAGTTGGACAGAAGATGATCAAGAAGTGATCTCGTAGGGATTTTCAAAATCAGGTGGGGACTAATTTGCATAGATAGGGAGAGACTGGCCCCTCTCATGAAAGGATCAAGAGTTCTATGACTTTATAAGAGCGAGAGTGTTTAGGGTAATGTGTAAAAGCAGATGTGAAGTGAGAAAAAGCTTTTCTCATACAGCAAGTAGTTAGAGACTGGAAAAGGGCATTCGGTGATTACTTATATGGAAACCATTTTCAGGGTTATAGGGAAAGTCAAAAGAATGACACAAGGTCATAATGCTCGTTCAGAAAGCTTGTGCAGATATGATGATCCAAATCGCCTCCTTCTGCAATGTAAGAATTCTATGATGTTTAAAGTGCAGCTTACGACAACTTATCATTATTACATCATTACATTTAAATAAATAAATGCCTTTGGCAACTGCAAAACTGAGAGAAAGGGGTGCAGAGTAACAAAATGGTTTGAAAAATAAGACACTTCACCTTTGCTACAACGTAGGCTGTTATTTTCAGCCGATCGGGCTGGACTCACCTCCTTTCTTCACCTCCCACCGTCACTATACATTCAGAATACCCTCTAGGTTTGAAGGTAGCTAGCTGAGCCTCTCCTTCTCTTTGGCTGAGAGGAATATTGGTACACTCCTTGACAATTTCTCGCACCACAGGTTCATTCAACATTTGCTCTCTCAGATAACTAGGATCCAGACCATTGACCCAAACCATAGACATCACATCCTTCATGTGAACCTAAAATAATTAGATATTTAATTACAAAAACATATAAGTTATCAATTGTCTGTAAATTCCCAATTTTCAACAAACAAATTTTCCTCTTATTTCAATAAAAATAAAACAAGGTCAATATTTAGTCATTAAGTTGTACTCAGCACCTTTCAAGTACAAAATCAAACATGGACTTGGGAACAACCAATGACTTGAATGATGTAACAAGAGAAAGAACTTGTCAGAATCTGGAAAAAAAAAGCCAAGTAAACCAAGTGAAGATCTGGATGGAAGCTTGCTCGCTGAGCTGGAAAGTTTGTTTTCAGACATTTCGTCAACATATTAGGTAACAGCATCAGTGAGCACTGCTGGTATGGCCCACTTTCTATTTATATGTTTTATTAAGTGGAGATATCTAAAATTCTTGGGAGGCAGCTGGGTGTCTAAAGCACACTACATTTAAGTATCTCCAGTTCAAACTACTAATGCAAACCTCTGGGTTTCAATCTAACCAATATTCAGTGCACTCTATCTCGAGGGACACATGACACTGAGTGTTTAGGTGCAGATAAGTAGACCAGCATTACGGACTCCACCAGGGCAATGGTCTGCAGGATTACCTGGAGCTGGTTAAAAAGCCTCAAATGACAATTTGAGGTTCTGTTAGTGATCTGGGCTGTTTATTTACCCTAACTACATTTACTGCTCATAGTAATGTAAATATATCGGGCCTAAAAATGGATACAGACTGCTTTGCAGTTTAAATTGGAGACTAATAATTAACGGAGAAAGATAACCCAATGTGTTCTGGAGTGTTCTGTGCCCGACTGCCACAGAGGCTTCTAAGATTTGGGTTGATTTGGTTCCAATATATTCTTTGCTAGATTACCTTGATCCCAACATGATGCTATCTATCTTGGTTTGAAGAGGTAATATTGGTTATGGGACACATGTAGAAAAACAGGTACAGGTGGCAGGCAGAAATGGGGAATCATTTCACATCTCCAAAGCAACATTCCAACTACTTCTATAAACAATGTAGTTATTCACTTGTCTGCAATGACAAAATAAATCAGAAGCAAGAAAACCAGCTTAGAAATTAATGAACAATTTACTTAATGTTATGCGTATGCAAGTAGTTAGCAACCAAAAATAAAATCCTGCTCATCAATAATGTGCCGGTTAACATATAAAGAAAACCGCTCGAGAAAGGTAACAGGCAGCTTACAGCAAAGTTATATCTTAGTATAAGTCGCCACCTTCTGTCCAGGACAGGGAATAGCTGATGACTAGAGATACAAAAATAGTACAGCCCAAACCAGAATGTCTTTTAACATATTTTTGCTGAGATTATCTAAGGTTGGAAGTGAATTTTTGACTCAAATGAACACATAGAAGTAAAGTTAATTTTTCATAGTTACTGCGTAACTGTCCCTTTATCAGAATCATCTTCATGGAGTCTGGACTCAATGAAAACAGATGATGCATATACCACATTTAAGTTTCAAATTAGAGCCTTGAATTTTAGATTTAAACCTGCAAATACATGTCAGTTATTGTAAAGTACTAAAGCTGGATGTCACAAAATAGAATTAAGGAAATATATGGATCACCAACATTTTCATATTTGGAACAAGTATACTTCTACTCAAGAGTACAAAATTCAAGTGTGATGTATTTTTGATATTTAGCATCATTTCGTAATATCATGCTAGCTAGAAAATGTATTGCTAACATAATTATTTGTAATACCATTGCTGGTTACTTTAAGTAATCATAGTTTTATTATGTGGATATATGTTAAACTGTCAGTATCACAGACCTAGCAAGAGCTTGTCTGGTGGTAACTAAACAGAAACAGTCAGTAAGTTCTTGTGCTACCAAGTACCATGAAGTTGATATCTCTTCACTATATCCTATTTCTGTACTAAATTCCTCATCCTGGTGTATGTGTGCATGCATGAATGTGGGAGTTTGAAATACGCAGCATGGGGACTGCTCACCAGCCTATTCAGTGCTCCAGTTGGGAAGGTAACAGAGTGATGCGGCTGGAAATAGCGCATAGCAGTCTTCATGATGAAAGAAAGGGAAAAGGATTTAAAGACTGAAGCACATCTTATGCCAGACTTAATCAGGAATATGTAAACCCATCCAATTTTAAAGATAGCTCCTGTGAATGCCACAAAGCTGAATTTCTGTATTTTACTTTTGAAATAATGCACAATATTAGAAAAGTTGTCATCACTGCTACTTATTTGCTTACTTAAAGTGATAATTTGAATACAACTAATGCCTGAACAAGCTTTGAAGAAATATTTGGTCATAGAGAGGGGCGGAATGTTACTCTTCCCAAAACAAATGAGGTACTATTTTGAGATTCTGAGGAAGGGCCACTCTACCCAAAATGTAAACTCTGATTTCTCTCCACAGATGCTGCCAAATCTGCTGAGGTTTTCCAGCAATTTGTGTTTTTGAGGTTTTTGTTTCTGAGGTGCTATTCAAACTAGTGTTCAGATGGCTAAGAGAGCAGAAATCCACAACTCAGTATATTGTAAAAGAACTAAGGAAACCTGATAATTGAATAAATCTCCTTAACTAGGCTATCGCTCCAGTGCAGTCCTGAGGAAGCAATGCACTGTCAGAGGGGTTGTCTTTCAGTTGAGTAATTAAAGATCTGTTGCATCAGTCTGCTGACTCAGACAGATGACTATTTCCCTGGTCTTCAACAGAGTACCTTGGAGACTTTTACATCTAAGTCCTGGCCAATATTTATCCCTCAGTTATCAATAACAGATTATCTAGTCACTGTCACAGTGCTGTTCACAGGAGCTTACTTTCTGCAAATGGGAGGCTGCCACATTTTCTATTTTACAACATTGTAAAAGTATTTCATTGGCCCATCTTGAGATTGTGAAAGGCATGATAAAAATGCAAGATTTCATCTTTGCCTGTTCCTTATTAGAAACACAGAAAACAGGTGTGGAACTAGGCTGTGCAGCCCATTGAGCCAACCTTGCAGTTCAGCATGAAGATGGCTGATCCTCTCATCAAATGCCATAAATCCAGCTATCTCCCCATTGCTCTCCACACTTTTATCCACGAGAAAAGACATATCTCTTTCTTAAATAGATTAGGCACCTTGGTTTGACAACCTACAGAAGTAGAAAATTCTACAGGTTTACCACTCTCTGAGTGAACAGCTTTCTCAGCATTGCAGTCCAAAATGGCTTACCATATATCCCTTACCATGTGACCCTTTGTTCTGGACCAGCCTCAAATCTTCTTACAATGAAGATCAACATGCCTTTTGCCTTTGTAATTGTTTGCTGCACCTGTAAGCTAATTTGCAGTTACCAATGTACAAGTACACACAGGTCCTTTTGTACATCAACATTTCCCAATCCATCATTTAACAAACTCTGTTATAATGTTTTTCTTGGTAAAAACAATGACTGCAGATGCTGGAAACCAGATTCTGGATTAGTGGTGCTGGAAGAGACCAGCAGTTCAGGCAGCATCCAAGAAGCTTCAAAATCGACGTTTCGGGCAAAAGCCCTTCATCATTCATCATGCCCGAAACGTCGATTTCGAAGCTGCTTGGATGCTGCCTGAACTGCTGTGCTCTTCCAGCACCACTAATCCAGAATATAATGTTTTTCTTACCTACATAGACAAAATCACACTTCTCTATGTTATACAGTCATACATGCGCCTACTCAACTTGCCTTGAAACCTCTTTACATTTCCATCACCCACAATTCCACCAACTTTTGGCGTCATCAGCAAACTTAGAAATATTACATTTGATTCCCCCATCCACATTACTTGGTTTCCTTAAAGCCCTCAGGTTTAAATAAACTCAATGACTGAATGTGCACTGCACTCGGAGGCCGATAATTCCAAAGAATCATAACCCTCAGAGCTTCAATAAAGAAATTCCTTTTCATCTTAGTCTTAATTGACCAACCTTAAATGCCTTCTGCAACACACTAGACTCATCCCTGCCTGATGCATGGTCACTTTTGGTTTAAGCCACCAATAGTCATCTCTCATGACAGAGTATCCAATGGCGACTTAACCTTTACACTAGTCTCTCCAGCTGGGACAAAGGGCCTCTTATAACATCTACCTTGTCAAATGCTTAAAATCTTATTGTTTTAATGATACCACTCATTCTTATAAACTCCAGAGATTGTATGCCAAAAACACTCAATTTCTCCCATAGGCAATCCTCTCGTCGCAGAATCAATCTCAAAACCAAGTGCACCTGCTCTAAGATAATTCTGTTCCTCCTTAGGTGTGGTGACCAAAACTGCACAAAGTACAATTTCACCAAAGCACTTGCAGCAAGACTTCTTTACTCTTGTATTCTGATCCTTTCCTGATAAAAACCAACATGCTATTTGCTTTAATTGCTTGCTGTTCTTGCATGTTAACATCCTTTGATTCATGTACAAGGCCACAAAATCCAACATCCTCTGAGCACCAACATTTACTTGTGTCTGTTTATTCTTCTTAAAATTAACTTTTCAATTTGCTACTTACAATAACACTGTCCAATCTTCTCCAATCATTGAATATTCAGGTGAACTTCATAAACGCTATATCCTCAAAGTTTACTTCTCCACTAACTTTCTATCATTAGCAAGCTTAAAAATATGACATTTTCTCTCTTCACATTAACCTTCTCTTTAATACAGCCTGTAAATAACCAAGGTCCCAACACCAAGTCTTGAAACACAGCACTGCCAAAATGACTCAATTACTCTATTTTCTCATTTGATCAATCCCCTAAATCTTTATTTTTACCCAAACCACGAGCAATCTCATTTTACATAGAACATACAAAAGTACAGGCCCTTCGACCCACTATGTTGTGCCGAGGATTATTCCCAATCTAAAATAAAACAACCTAACCTATGCACTCCTCAATTCATTGCTATCTATGTGCATGTCCAGCAGTCGCTTAAATGTTCCTAATGACTCTGCTTCCACAACCACTGCTGGCAATGCATTCCATGCGTTCACAACTCACTGCGTAAAGAACCTAACTCTGACGTCTCCGCTATACCTTCCTCCTAACAGCTTAAAACAATGACCCCTCGAGCCAGTCAATCCTGCCCTAGGGAAAAGTCTCTGGCTATCGACTCTATCCATGCTTCTCATTACCTTTTATAGCTCGATCAAGTCACCTCTCTTCCTTCTTCTCTACAGAGAGAGAAGTCCAAGCTTAGTCAATCTCTCTTCAAAAGACAAGCCTTCCAGTCCAGGCAGCATCCTGGTAAACCTTCTTTGCATCCTCTCCAAAGCTTTCGTATCTTTCCTATAATAGGGCAACCAGAACTGGGCACAATATTCCAAGTGTGGTCTCACCAGGTTTTTGTAAAGCGGCAGCAAAACCTCACGACTCTTAAATTTTATCCCCCTGTTAACGAAAGCCAAAACACCATATGCTTTCTTAACAACCCCATTTACTTGGGTGGCAACTTTGAGGGATCTATGTACTTGAACACCAAGATCCCGCAGTTCCTCCACACTACCAAGAATCCCGTCTTTCATCTTATATTCAGCATTCATGTTCAACCTTCCAAAATATAACACTTTGCATTTATCCAGGTTGAACTCCATCTGTCATTTCTCAGCCCAGCTCTGCATCCTGTCCATGTTGCGCTGCAGCCTGCAATAGCCCTTGATACTATCAACAGTACCTCCAAACCTTTGTGTCATTGGCAAATTTACTAACCCACCACTCAGCCTCCTCATCCAAGTCATTTATAAAAACGACAAAGAGCAGAGGCACAAGAACAGAACCCTGCAGGGCACCACTCATCACTGACCTCCAGGCAGAATACTTTCCATCTACAACCACTCTCTGCCTTTGGTCAGCCAATCAATTCTGAATCCACACAGCCAAATCTCCCTGTATCCCATACCTCCTGACTTTATGAATGAGTCTACCATGGGGAACCTTATCAAATGCCTTGCTGAAGTCCACAACACCACAACCACTGCTCGACCTTCATCAACCTGTCTTGTCACCTCAAAGAACTCAAAAGATTTGAGGCATGACCTGCCCCTCACAAAGCCATGCTGAGAGCCTTTAATCACGCTATGCTTTTCCAAATAGTCATAAATCTTATCCCTCAGAATTCTTTCCAAAACCTTGCTGACCACAGATGTAAGACTGACTTGTCTATAATTGCGAGGGATTTCTCTATTACCCTTCTTGAAAAGAGGAAAAACATTTGCATCCCTCCAAACCTCTGGTACAACTCCAGTGGAGAGTGAGGAACCAAAGATCTTCACCTGCAGCTTAGCAATCGACTTTCTCACTTCCCGGAGCAGCCTAGGATAAATCTGGTCTAGCCCTGAGGATTTTACTAATTTTACGTTTGCCAAAATTACCAGCGCATCACTTCATCAATCTTGATCTGTACAAGCCTATTTCCCAGGTCCTCAAAAGTTCTCATTCACAACAAGATCCCTTTCCTTCGTGAAAACCGAAGTAAAAGATTCATTTAGGGCCTCCCCTGTGCGCTCAGACTCCAGGCACGAGTTCCCTTTGCTATCCCTGACCAGCCCTACCTTCTCCCTGATCATTCTCTTATCCCTCGTGTATAAGTAAAATGCCTTTGGGTTCTCCCTAATCCTTCCTGCCAAGTCTTTGTCGTGCCCCTTCCTGGCTCTCCTCAGTCCATTTTTGAGCTCCATACTAACAAGCCTGTAATCGTCTAAAGCCTTGCTTCCTCCACCTTACGTAAGCTGCCTTCTTCCTTTCGACAAGAAGCTCCTCTGTTCTCATCATCCAAGGCTCCTTAATCTCACCCCTTCTTGCCTGTCTCAGAGGAACAAATTTATGCATCACTCGCAACAACTGCTCCTTAAATAAACAGTCTCCACATGTCTGTTGTGCTCTTTCTGTGGAATTGCTCCCAATCTGTACTTCCCAACTCCCATCTGATCACACCATTATTTCCTTTTCCCCAAAGTCCCCCATTTTGCGCTGCATTTCATCTTATCTAATGCCTTATGCTACATCCTCTTGCTTTCTTTATCTATTTATGAGTTAAAGCTACAAAAGGCTCAAGTACATTTGACAAAAAGGATTTCCTTTATAAAGCATGATTAGTCAGAGTCAACTTGATTTTATGATTTGCCTTGTTACAATGTCCTATTAACATGTCCTCAAAAGTGGACTGTAGCTGTATTTTCTGGCTGTCGTTCCTTCAGCCTTTGTTCTTTTTTTAAATAGTGGTGTTAAATTTAATTTACTGTGAGGGAAGGAGAATTTAACAAATTGTGGAAGATCAGACCCAATATAGTGGACTAGCTCTGCAGTTAATTCAATCCAAAGGGTCTATCAGCTTTCAGTTCCATTAATTTGGTCATGTTTGAAGAAGTTAAATTCCTTACTTTCATTTGACCCTTGGCAGCCAATACATTTACTAACTTTTTTTGTTTCTTTGACTGTAAAGTCAGATGAAGTACTCATTCAATATTGCTACAGTTTTCTTATTCTTCATTTTAATTTCAAGCCTCAACCTCCAGGAAATCCACATTTACTTTTGCTATTCTCTTCCTTTTTATCTAACTACAGATCCTCTCTTTGCTAGCTTACTTCCTCTTTATTTGTCACTGTAGTTTTCTATTATTTGTCCTCACTAAGTAGGGAATGCTGGCATGCAGGATTCTTAGCAATTCTGAAGTTCTGTGAAGGTGGTAGTGGGCCTTGTTGAACTAAACAGTCCTTCTGGGCACAGTGAACTTACTATGCAGCCATGATAAAGGACATAAGCTAAAGTTAAAACAGAAAGGGACTTGGTGAGAATCTACAAGATGCTAGTGTGGCTATGATGATGCTATATTTGAATTTCTTGGTATTACAAGTTCCAGGATAGAAATAAGCTGTTCATGTAAATACATAGCACATCCTGTAGATAGTATTACTGCAGCTCCAGTTTATTTCTGGGAGCCCTTGGCCAGCGGAGGTATTTTTCAACATAATTGATTGTCTGCCACGTAAATCGTATGTTAAGGAGCTGAAGAAATGCTTAAGGTATTCTTTGGATAGTGACAACTGTCTGCAATTCTCTGGTTTTGCTGCAAATTGTCTTCCAACTAACTATTTCCATACCAATTTCAAGTATTCAAAGCTCTGTGTGTTTTGGGGTACAATCCAACTTACATCCATCGTTGGGTTCAGAAATCATAAACTTAAGTATATCTGGCCTTTAAACGTATAATGCTAAAGGTGAGTTTCCAGCTTCAATAACGAAGTGTTCCTGCAGTTTTAAAGCAAAGCACAATACAGGTACGTACTGGATTTACATTTCGATATTAATTGTGATTTACATGAGCAATTCACTTTTCACAGAACTACAATAAAACTGTTCCCCCAGACCTACCATGTGCCTGAAAATCAGATTGGACTGCTTGGGACATACAAATATAAACATAATAGTCATGCATCCCAAAGGATCCCCTTCTTTTGAATGAGGGGCAGAAGCTTACATACTGGCAGAAGGTCAGAAAGAAGGCAAGTAGCCTTGAAAATGAGGTAGGTTGTCATTGTGACTGGGTCCTTGTCTTCACAAAAGAAGATTAAATGGTCGATTAATAACTTCTTAATGACCATTTCAAATTCCCTTTCTGCCTCATCTACAATTCTCCTAGCTGCAGTCCAGCCTGCCAATGTGTTCTCCATGCTACTGTTTGAACAGTGGCCCAAGAACCACACACCACTACCCTCACTGCCCCTCCCATCCACTACCCCTGCCCCCTCTACTCTTGATCCTGACCCTCATGGTCTCCTTCTGCCTATAAGACTAAGCCAGAAGACCCCCTCCATCCTACAATTAACACTTGGGTGAGCTCCTCAATCCTGGGACTCTGCGGTGTACTGTTAATGCAGCAGTCACAGTCTCTTCAGGGTTCTAGTATCACAGAATCCTCAGCACACAAGACAACTGCCAAACTTAGAACATTCTGCCCCATTTCTTTTCTTTTACACAGACCACTCAAATTATGATAACCTACTGAAAGGAATGCGAAAAAAATAGCCCACAGACATAGTTTGAATTCATCACTGCAAACTGAAGAGAATGACTTAAACAAATCACATTGATAAGTTAAAATGGAACCCCTTCTACATGCCCCTTATTAGGCAGTGGCACCAAAATGTAGGTTATTCTATCTAATAATGTCATAAAAGGAAGTTATGTTATCTGTTAGCATCATGATGGAAAGAAAAACATCCAGCAATAATGACGATGAGAAGTGTTTAGTGGGACTGCAATGTGGATAGCTACTGCGCTATTACATTTTGTCACTTTGAACCACTTGCTAACTTTAACACAGTTGGGTGTTAAATTAATAATGACCAAAGGTTATTGTTATGTCATTCATTGTTATGTCATTATCTTTTTTCCAATACAAAGATAATTCCAATGACTTCCTGCATATTTTGCACGTACATTTGCTAATTCAAATAAAAACTACCTTTAAGCTTCTAGCACGTAATCATCCAGATTCTTCGCAACTACATAATAGATTAAACATTTCCTGTGGTAGGATGGAAGATATTGAACAATATATTTGAATAACATGCCCACAATGGTTCATTTTCTTTTCTAACTGTCCTGCACAGAGGGAAGAAAGAACAAATAACTTGCATTTATATCAAGAAATTCACAACCTCAGGAAATTGTTGAATTCTACAAACATCAAAACACTGAAAATAGGAGTGGAAGTAAGCCATTGGCCCTTCGAGCATCCTCAGTCATTATGATCATGGCTGATCATTGGCTCAAAAGTACGTTTCCACCTTTCCCTGTATCCTTCGATACCTTAAGCCCAGAATGCAAAACCAAATCCATCTTGAAATCACATGATGTTTTGGTTTTGACTGCTTTCTGTAGAAGTAAATTGCACAGGCTCACCACTGAAGAAATTTCTCCTAAATGGCTTACCCGATATCCTTAGACTTTGCCTACTTATTCAGGACTCCCTTGCAATCGTAAACATCTTTCTTGCACCCCCGATTGTGTAACCCTGCATTTCCCACCTAATCCACTTAACCTGCACATCTTTAGACTGTGCAAGGAAATTGGAGCACCCAGAGGAAACCACGGGGAGAATGTGCAAACTCCACACAGAGTCGCCCCAGGATAAAATTGAACCCGGGTCCCTGACCCCAAGAGGCAGCAGTGCTAACCACTGAGCCACCATACCGTCCTATGGATAGACTGTAGCAAAGGTTTATTGGACTGATTCCTGTGGTGGTGGGCGTGACCAATGAGGACAGGTTGAAACTGTTAGATTTGTTGGAGTTCAGAGTAATAAGGGTGATATCTTAGAAGCCTCTCAAATGCTAACAGGTTGGATGCAAGCAGGATGTTTCCAATTGCAAGGGTGCACTTCAGAGGGGTGATATGGACTTGATGGGCTGAATAGCCTGTTTGCACACTGTAAGGATTCTAAGATTCTGTGACCAAAAGCAGGAATATCATCCCACAGATGAAAAGATACCAAAACTGCACACAATACTCCAGACGTGGTCTCACCAAGGTACTACATAATTGCAGCAAGATATTCCTGCATCTGTATTCAAATCCTCCTGCTAGGATCAGGGATTCCTCCTGTGAAGTATTGCTAAATTGATTTGCCCAACTTATATGCAGATTAAAATCACCCAGAATTACAGATGTTCCTTTATTGCATGTGTCTCTAATTTCCTGTTTAATGCCATTCTTGACATCACCCGAACAGTTTGGGAATCTATATACAACCTCTACAAATTTTTTTTGCACCTTGGTGTTTCTCAGTTCTACCCATACAGGTTTCACATTATCATCATTGCATTTACTTTTTTTTAAAAACCGTGTTTGCTACTGTAATATACATAACATGGCACCAATGTGGATACACAAACTCCCACTAACAACAATCTGATGAGAAAAAATGCATGCTAAAATAGAGGGATCATAAAATGACTTTGGTAGGTGGTGTTTTGCACAAATCTGTAAAGACGACAAGACAGGTAAATAAAGAGGTTGATAAAATATTTGATTCCTGGTTTTTAATTATAGAAATACAGTGCAAAACTTGAACACTAATTCAGATGTAGTCAATTTATTGCAACATAATGACTAATTCAGACCTAGCCGATACATTGGGTCCAATTCTGGGCACCACACTTCACCATACAGGGAATGCAGCAGAAATTTACCAGACTGTTTCCTGGGATAGTTATAGACTTTCTGTGGGGGTCAATTGAAGACCCTGGGCTTGTACTCCCTGGAATTTAGAAGAACAAGAGGAGATTTCATAAAGGGGTAGAAAGAGTGTGATTTGCTGGTTGTGGGGTCTAGGACCAGGAAACACAGTATCAAAATAAATGGCAAGTCATTAAAGACTGAGCTGGACAGGAGTTTCTTCATTCAGAGGGTAGTGAATCATTGTAACTCTATCCCATAGGGCTGTGGAACCTCAGTCACTAAATAAATTCAAGACGGAGATTGATAGGATTTTAGTTACTAATGACATCAAAAGATATGGGGATAGTGTGGGAATAGTGTATTAAATTTGATGTTCAACTATCATCTGAAAAAGCAGAGCAGATTCGAAAGCTTTGAAGTGTTTGCTCTTATTCCTATATTTCAATGTTCTATAAAGTCAAGAGGCAGGAACATGAAGAGGGAGTGTGGGACAGGACTTAAAATAAGATCTATCTGTCTTCAGCTAACTTTTCACAATCAAAATACGCCCTCCACCCTGCCCGAGCATTACTTCTAGATGTGTCATGCACATTTGAATTTGCTGACATTCACATTTTTTTGATCAGTAATCATGGCAAAACACCAACATAATTAAATTTCCTTTCAACCACCTTGTACTATGCAATGCTTAAAAAAAGTTCGGTTAAATGAGTAATGAAAAATGTGGTAATTTACAAAGTTAGCACAATCATCAATAGAAAGTAAGAGAAATATTAGTTTTTCTATACCTTTCGAACCACAGGATCTTGACAAATCCATTTTACCACTGCTTCAAAGATATACCTTTCATTTCCAACATTCAACTTTTCCAAAGAGATTACTTCTTTCACTCTTTCATGGCTTAGTTCCAAGAACTCCTCTGTGTGGGAGACATCACGGAAGTGTGTTTCCAGATACTCAGTAGCAATGTAGTATACATGTTGCAAAGAGTAGTGCAAAGCAAAATCTCGTATTCCAATACAGTTCTCAGGAGCAATGCAACTTTCTAAAAATTCACAACACAGAGCTTTTAAATCAGTAAGGAGGAGAAGATCTGCAGCCTGTACAATATCTTGAATAGTGTCTTCACTCAGCTTAATCTGAAAGAAAGAAAAAAAGGTTGAATAGCACAAACTCAAGAAGCACATCAAGTGAATTTTCATTTCATATTCATCAAATTTAGTTTATTAACTTGCTAGCCAGAGTCATAAGTTTCTAACTACAATCATTCTTCAATTGAATTCTGAGAACTCCTCCCATCAGAGCTTATTTAAAGTTAACAACCTGCATTCATTTATACAGTGCCTTTAACACAATAAAATGGCCCACAGTGCTTCACAAAACATTATCAACCAAAATTTAATATTAAGCCTCAGAAGGAAATGTCAGGATAGATGATGTATAGTTTGGTCAAAAAAACAACTTTGAATGACTATCCTAAAAGGGCAATAAAACACATGCAGGGAGGGAATTCCAGATTTTAGGATAGAGACAACTTAAAAAGCACTGTCACCAATCTTAGGCAGATTATAATCAGGAAGATGCAAACTAAATGAACTGGATGAGTAGAGGGAATTCCAAACTTTTTGGGGCTGGATAGGGTTAAAGAATGGAACCATGGAGGGATTTGCAAAAGAGGATGACAATGTTCAAGCTGAGGTGTTGCTAGATTGGTAGTCAATGCAGCTCAGCAAACATGGATGACAGATGAATGGCACTTGATATGAATTAAGATACGGGCAGTAAAGATTTGGTTCAGCACAAAATTATGCAGGGTGGAAGATGGGCTCGGAAAACTCATGCATTAACGATGTGAGGTTTTCCAATACGGTCTTCTTTTAAAAAGACTTTACAATCCAATATAAAATGGAATGATAAAGAGATTCATGAGGTCGACTACAGGTTCCACTCAAATTGTGTTACTTAGTTACCAGAGGGACAGACATCCCTGGTCAAATATTATTGAATTTCATACAGTAGATTTAACCACAGAAAACAAAGAACAGAGCATATGGCTTTGCCATCGATCAACTTGTAGACTCTAAGACAGCTGTTCTTGGTTTGTGCAGTCTGATTATAAACACTGGATATGGACAAAAGGACAGAGAAAAAGAAACCACTACATTGTGACGACAAGGAACAGAAAGAATATTGTTCTGCTTTACCGGGCAGAACGCTAGTCAAGCTTGTTCTCTTGGAAAGAATCTGCGGAAAGTTAAGGTCACAGAAAGATTAGTACTGGGGAGCCAGAAAGAACAAATTGCTAATAAGTGCTACGAAACATAGGTTTAAGAATTCTCAGCAAACCAAAGTAAAAGATTTTCACCAAGGCAGCCAGACGTTAAGACTCAGTGAAACGGGGAGAAGTGATCCTATTAAAAGCTGGAAGTGACTTTTCCAGTAAAGATCAATTTTGTTGTGAGTATGCTACAATGTACAAAATATGACATGGTTAATCAGTCACATGGGCTATATTTTCTGTAGTTCAGCCTATTAGTTGCCTACTCAGTAATGCTTAGTCAAGGTTGATTTTAGTTTGTTTCCAACAGTCAAAGTCTTAAAACCTAAAATCTTGTTAATGATTCCTTGAAGTTTACAACTAGCAACCACATTTTTTAAAGTTTCTACAAGGATCATTAAACAAATCGAGTGGGCGGCACAGTGGCACAGTGGTTAGCACTGCTGCCTCACAGCGCCAGAGACCCGGGTTCAATTCTCACCTTAAGCGAATGACTGTGTGGAGTTTGCACATTCTCCCAGTGTCTGCGTGGGTTTCCTCCGGGTGCTCTGGTTTCCTCCCACAGTCCAAAAAGGTTAGATGAATTGGCCATGTTAAATTGCCTGTAGTGTTAGGGGCAGGGGTAAATATATGGGAATGGGTCTGGGTGGGTTGTGCTTCGGCGGGTCGGTGTGGACTTGTTGGGCCGAAGGGCCTGTTTCCACACTGTAAGTAATCTAAGTAATCTAAACATGGATGAGGATTTCAGCTGAACTTATGCTGAAATTGGTCAGTTGGATGATGTTAGAGGTAGAAATAGCAAGCTTGGCGATGGAACAGCTGTGTGTCATATTAGAGGAAAAATAAATCATTCCTTAGTATTAAATCAATACATGCTCAGCCTCCCTTTTTGAAAATAAAAAAAAATTCTAAAATGTGCCATTTAAGAAACTGCAGTTTCTTCACACAACAACCACTCGTTACATATTGCTGCAAAATTTAGCAGGGACAGCTAGAAGATTAACACTGGCATGAAAGTTTTTTGTGTCTTTTTGCCACTTAATGGAAGCCTTTTTCATGACTCACTTAGTTTTGGTTCTACTCCATCTCTGGACTGCCTCATCACAAGTAGCAGCAAAGCACTGAACTAGATTGTGTTTTTTTTACTTTAGCGACATAGGAACCATGTTAAATAACCACAGGGTAAGAAAGCAAAGGAAGAACATTACGTATTACTGACTTTACATTTAGCTCTAGTCATTGATACATTATTTTCGTCCCTTAAATTAATTATGCTCAATAGAAGTGTTTACATCTCTACTGTTATAATTTTGACTTTTTAAAATCAGTCTTATTTCTTTTTTATTAACTGAAGAATTTTCAAATCTTATTCAATTAAGGCTTCAGTCCTACAATCATAGTTCAATAATGTCAAATCCAATAATTATTTGGGAATATGGCAGGCTGCTGTGTCCCCCGAAACAAGGAGTATGCAGAATTTGAATGTCAATCTGTCAAATGTAGAAAATTGCCAATAAGATACTAACAAGTCATGTAGCATTTGTATTAGATTTGAGTGACTTAGCTCATCTCTGAAACACTGCTCAGTGAATGATTAAACTACCATGCAGCATGATATTGAATTGAAGTGGGTATGATTTCCGAGTGAAGCTGACATTTATATTAATTTTAGTTTATAATACATTATAAATTAAAACATTTATCAGAAAAATAGAGTGCAAAACGATTGCCCCAAAATACTGCCAAAAGATGGACCTATTCAATCTTTATTTATACTTCTCAAAATGATTACTATTTTGATAGAACATATTTCAACGGTTGAACTGTGCATTCAAAATAGTTACTATTTCTTCTTATCGAAGGGTGAAAAAATTAAGAACAGACTGGATAAACTTCATTTATCTATGTTTGGAGTTGTCAACATCTTATTAAAAGATTAGTGGTACAAAAATCAAATTTGTCTGTATATAATGCACTCTATAAATTAACGGGAAAAAAAATCCTAAATTCTTCAACTGACCTTCAAAATCAGAGTATTCGGTGGCATTTTGTTCTTTACTGAAGTAAACATTAGACCAAAAAGGGTCCATAATACAGCACACACAAGATATATCAAGTCAATATAGAAACAAAAGTTCTGTACCTGGCCACTAAACATATAATCCAATAATTCATGCATAACAGCGACAGAAATGCCATCTAGGATAATTTTATACACTGAACCATCATCTGCTGGAGGTGTATAATTCAATTTAGTCCTGAAATGCAAACATCAGACTGCAATAAATATACAAAATGGTTACACTTTGCAATATTATAAACACACAGCATTCACAATTTAGTAGGTTTGAAGCTGAAAATAAAAGCACTAATCAAAACTATTGCTCTTTTTTAGCTTAACTTTTAGCTGGGGTATTACAGAGTGTTAGTTGTGAAACAATATAAATAGGAACAACAGAAATAACAAATCACTGATGTAAAATCACAATTCATATTGTACAAAATTTGCAGTATGATATAAAAATCAAATCAGTAAGTTTTCTTAATGCAAGTATCAGTCAAATTTGTTTCAACATGAAATTCATTTTCTATTAGTTTTTTTCCATTATTTTTGATAGCAAATTAGTGAAGAAATGTATGAATGAAATGTACAATACAACACAACTCAATACGGCACAGGAACAGGCCATTCCTCCCACCAAGCCTGCATCAATTCCTTACCATTATTTAAACCTGCTACTTATTGTCCATGTGTGGTTTCTCTCTCTATTTGTCTCTTGTTCACTTGTCCATCAAAACATACCTTAAATGTTGCTAATGTACCTGCTTCCACCACCTCCACTGTCAATGCAAGCATCCACCACTTTCTGTGAAAAACTTTCCCCACACTTCCCTAGAGACCCTCTTGTCCCTAACATATGGATAAAATCCCTTGGGATTTTCCTTATACCTGCTGGCCAAGGACATTTCATAGCCCCCTTTTAGTCCTCTTGATGTCCTGTTTGAGCTTCTTTCTATTTTCTCTGTATTGTTCAAGGACCTTGTCTGTTTTTAGTTGCCTAGACCTTAGGTATGCTTCGTTTTTCTTGGTTGACTAAGCCAATAATTTCCCCTGTCATTCAAGGGTCCCAAATCCTGCCATTCCTGACCTTCATTTTCACAGGAACATGCCTGTCCTGCACTCTAAATAACTCGTCCTTTGAAGAATCTCACATGTAAGATGTGGATTTACCATCAAACAGCCGCTTCCAATCCATGTCACCAAATTTTTGCTTGATTTGGTTATAGATGGCCTTCTTCCAATTTAACTTCTTCATCCGAGGTCCACTTTTGTCCCTCTCCATAAGTATCCGAAAACTTGTGAAATTATGCTCACTCTTCCCAAAATGCTCTGCCCCATTGAAACAGTGATCACCTGGCCAAGCTCATTTCCCAATACCAGGTCCAGTATGGTCCCCTTCCTGTTGGACAGTCCTCATACTGTTTCTAAAAGCTCTCCTAAACACACCACAAATTGCTCCCCATCCCAAGCCCTAGCACTAATGGAGTCACAGTCAAAATGGGGGACGTTAAAATCATCAACCACAATGACACTATTATTTTCACATCTTTCCAGAATCTGACTACATATCTATTCCTTTATCCCCTGCTGGCAGCTGGGAGGTCTGCAGTTCAATCTCAGCATTGTGATTGCACCCTTCCTGTTCCTGAGCTCTACCCATAATGCATTTCTACAAGATCTCTCCATTGTGTCCGCCCTCAACACATATTTAGCAACAATATTAGCATTGAATAAAGCTGACTACTTAAACTGATCGGACTGTAAATTTGCAGATGCATAATTGTAGTGATTGGACCAGGTGGATCTTATTGACTATGAGATCCTGGATTGGGCTTGTTAACCTGGGCCGATCAGGGACCTCTAGCTGACCAATACAAACAGAGGATTTTTGGAAAAAGGAACAGGGGATTCAGAATCTTCTCACTTCAGGAACTGATTCCAAGCTGGCTGGCCACAGCCAGTGTACTGTACAAAGGTAAATAAAGGGTGACTCGGTGACAGGATACTGGCCTCTGAGCAGTTATTTCAGAAATTATCTATCACATCACATTGCCTGTTGAAGTTCTAACCTGGCAAATCAAATTTAAGAACAAAATATTTCTGAGGATAACTTCCAGCAAGCATAAATATAATTGATTAAATTGCTTTATAACCAAAATCTTGCTAAAAATTCACCATTTTATTCACAAGAATGATGATCCATTACACTATTTATTGTTATATCTTGGTGTTTATTTTATCATCTCGTAACTTCTTTTATAATTTCAAATATGCATTTAGAGTCACAGAGATCTACCACACGGATAAAAGGTCTTTCAGCCCACCATCGGTCAAAATAAACCACCAGACTATTCTAATCTCATTAAAGTGCACACCTAAATACTTCCTAAATGTTGAGGGTTTCTTCCTCTACCACCTTTACAGGCAGCAAGTTCTATCTTTACCACACGTCCTCTAGACCTTTGGCACCTTTCCTTAAATCTATGTCTTGTGGTTACTGATCCCCCCTCCTGGAGGGAAAAATTTTCTTCCTGTCTAACCAACCTGCATCACTCATAATTTTATACATCTCAATCTGCTCTGACCCAAGGAAAACAAACTCAATCTCTGCTCATAACAAACTCTCCAACCCAGGCAACATCCCAGTACATGTCCTCTAAACCATCTCCAGTGTTGTTATATCCCTCCTAAGGTGTGGATTCCAGAACTGCATGCAATACTCTAGCTATGGCTTAACCAACAATTTGTGCAATTCCAGCACAACTTCCCTGCTCTTAAATTCTATGCTTGATTAATAAAGATAAGTATCATTGGCCTTCTAACTATACCTGCTCTGATGCCTTGAGGGACCAGTGTACACACAGTCCAAGGTCACCCTGATGTTTGGTGCTTCCCAGGACCCTACCATTCATAAATTACTTCCTTGCCTTGTAAATTCTTATCTGAAATTGCAAAGTGTAGCTACGGGTGCCAACTGGTACCCGGTCACAGGAAAGGGGGCAAAATTGCGCCCACTCCTGCCAATCGAAACAATTATTTTCTTCACAGGGCTCTTAAAATCAGAAGATAAGACATTGTATCACAAAATTAGTGCAGGTTTCAGTGGCTAGCAGAGCACCTTGGAATAAATGACTTGCTTGCTCTGCAAGCCAGGACATAATGTTTGATGCCGAGAGTTTCAAAGAGCATTTAAAAAAATGCCAGGTGGCAGATTACATTATGTAATTGAAAATAATCAGTTCTAATCCCATTGAGAAAATAAGCACTACTACACAGATGTAATGTTGACTGTTACAAATTCCGGGTGTGCAACAGATTGGGGCAGCACCGTGGCAAGCACCGCTGCCTCACAGTGCCAGGGACCCAGGTTCGATTCCAGCCTCAGGCAACTGTGTGGAGTTTGCACATTCTCCCAGTGTCTGAGTGGGTTTCCTCGCACAATCCAAAGATGTGCAGGTCAGGTGGATTGGCCGTGCTAAATTGCACGTAGTGTTCAGGGATGTGCAGGTTAGGTGCATGAGTCAAGGGTAAATGTAGGGGAATGGGTCTGGGTGGCCCCCTCTTCAGAGGGTCAGTGTGGACTTGTTGGGCCGAAGGGCCTGTTTCTACACAGTAGGGTTTCTAAATCTTGTTTTATCAGTTTCATCTATCTATCCCCTCATCAAATTCCATCAACTCTATGAAGAGGAAATTACCCTTACTGCTCAATATGGGGACATATAATCATGACCTATGAATCAAAATATTGAAAACTACTGGATGCACTGGACACAGTAATCTCAGATGTCCTCCAAGTGTTTTTCTTCCCAGCCCTGTAGACTAATGAACACGTTTTTGAAAGAGACGGGATTGCAAGCCAAAAGCTATACAGTTTTACATGTAATATATGAACTTTGAAATTTTTCCAGCTAATTTGATAGCAATGCTGCAACATCCCTTTCAATGAAGTTAATAAAATGTTTAACTGCATTAATTACAAGATAAATATAATTAGGATGAAGAAATACAGGCAACTATTCAATCATAACCTTACACAGACAGAATTTTCTGCCTGTTTGTTTTCTCTCCATATTTCTGCAGATTGTTTTCGAACCCCAACTAGGCTGTAAGGCAAAGTGACTGGATACATTTCCCTGGAGGCTCTACAGGTCTATCAGCTGAAGTGAAAACTAAATGTGAACTTTCCTGATAGGTCCCCATGGGTTTGCCATTCACACTTCCACTCCAAATAAAATACATTTTAATTTACTTCATATGTTTGGATGTGAACACAGAAGGTGTAGTTCATAAGTTTGTAAATGACACGAAAATTGGTGGCGTAGCAGACAGCAAAGGAGGTTACCTCAGTGTACAACCGAATGTTGATCAGATGGACCAATGAGTGGCAGATGGAGTTTAACTTCGATAAATGTGAGGTGCTGCATTTTGAAAGGCAAATCAGGGCAGGACACATATACTGAATGGTGAGGTCCTGGAGAGCATTGCTGAATAAAGAGATATTGGGGTGCAGGCTCACAATTCCTTGTAAGTAGAGCTGCAGGTAGACAGGATAGTGAAGGTGGCATTTCTATAGGAAGAATTTTGTGAGAAACTTGAAAGGGTTCAGAAAAGATTTACAAGGATGTTGTCAGGGTTGGAGGATTTGAGTTATAGGGAGAGGCTGAATAGCCTAGGGCTGTTTTCCCTGGAGCGTCAGAGGCTGAGGGGTGACCTTATAGAGGTTTATAAAATCATGAGGGGCACGGACAGGATAAATAGACAAGGTTTCATCCCTGGTGTGGGGGAGTCCAGAACTAGAGGGCATAGGTTTAAGCTGAGAGGGGGAAGATTTAAAAGGGACCCAAGGGGCAACTTTTTCTTGCAGAGGGTGGTACATGTATGAAATAAACTGTCAGAGGTAGTGGTGCAGGCTGGTACAGTTACAACATTTAAAATGCATCTGGATGGGTATATCAAAAGAAAGGGTTTAGAGGGATATGGGCCAAATGCTGGCAAATGCGACGATATTTATTTAGGATATTTGGTGGACATGAATGAGTTGGAGCAAAGCACCTGTTTTCATGCTGTACAGCTCTATGACTGGTACGACGGATGTCTTAAAGCAGTTAAATATTCAGCTCAAATCAAAGGGAACCAGATGTTAAGCATTTCCTACTTGACCAGTGCAAGTCAATTTTCTTTGCTACAGATGATTACTTAATTAGAAAAATACCACTGTCTTTCAGCAAATTATACTGTCTCAATATTTGCTCATCACTTATCTGCTGTACTTAAGATCTGAAACACTGTAAAACAGGCCAAGTGCTGACAAATGGGACTAGATTAGCTTGGAATATCTGGTTGGCATGGGCAAGTTGGACCAAAACGTCTTGTTTCTGTGCTGTACATCTCTATGAGTCTATAAGAATCTCCAAAAATTAAAATTTCACTAAGTATTGGATAAAATTCCAGTAGAGAACTTAAAATGGTTGAGATTAAGGAATGCATATCTTAAAACATACACTATCAACTGCCTGAGAACACAACGTGTGTGTGTGCACCCGTGTGCGTACACGCACACGTACGCGTACACAGTGTAAGTAAAGCTTGCAAATAGTGGAATCCTCATTGTGAAAAATACCAAGCTGTTAATCTGCTTCTTCCACAGACCTGAACACTATTTAGGTTTTCCAAATGAAAATGTTAATTTCTCTTTTCAATAAACACCAACTACCCTTATTTGTATTCTCCAGAAGGCACTGAAATGTGCTTCACAAGAGAACTGGCTGTAGAAACAGGGTTGAGAACAAGGAGAACTTTTTTTAAAAGTTAAAAATCACAACACTAGATTTTTTAAAAACACAACTTGTTTGTAATTCTCAATGTAATGACTGAAAGAGCAGTGGCAGATTTAATAGCACCTTTCAAAGGGGATTTGGATATATGCCCAAGAAGAAATATTTGAAAAGCTGTGGAGAAATACCAGGGATGTGGAACTGATTAGTTAGATTTTACAAAGTTACAGAATGGGCAACATGGCCTTCTTCGTTGTCATGTGATCCCATTAAAAGATAACAGAAAAGTTACATTGCAGTAGCAATGTATCATTAATCACAGATAAAGGTTTTTGAATTTCCTCAACTTAAAACAAGCAACATTGAAAACTAAGCTAGGCAAGACCTAGACCATTTTCTGTTTTATGTGCAGGTCAGTTTTTGCATACAAGAAATGTCAATGTTCAAATCTGAAATACAGAAACAGAAACAGAAACATTGATCACCATATTGAACTGATGGGACAAATCGGACATCAGGATTGCAAGGCTCTTCACAGCAACAATTTAAGAAAGACTCACACACCAGCTAATCACATGAAGTGGAAAAATACAGGGAGAATGAGTAATAACAGGGCAGTATTTAGTTATAAAATTCAAGGATTCAGAACCCAGAATCATTTGTGCAAAAGAATTTAATGCTTCAAAGCACTAACAGGAGGATTATCAACAACAAAAATCAACTTGTGATGTACATTTGCAGTAATAGCTGATGGTCTGTATTTACACTCTTAGGCATATCTGGTATTTATGAGTTTCCAGAATATGTAAACCACCTTCCATTCATTTCCAACAACCAATATAAGATGTTCTGTACCAACAACCACTTATTTTTCTTCCCGTTTGTCTTTCATGTTTGTTGAGGAATATGTATGTAGTCAATTCACTAAGACATGGAAACAAACATAATATAAGTATATTAAAAGATTTCTACCAATCCAATCTTAGTTGTGATAATCATAGCAGAAAAGAGTTCAGAGGGGGCAGATACCTTGAAATGTATACAGGATGGCTCATTATGTCCACGCTTAGATGGTCCTACAAGGGACGGTGCAATGCTGGGCCTGAGTCTGGGGATGAAGCCAGACAGGTGCTCGAGGTAACAGTGGGGGTGCATTTTAGTGACAGTGACCACAACACTACGGTTTAAATTTGTTCTGGAAAAGGAGAATGATGGTCGACAAAAAAAGTTTTAGACTGGCATAAGGTCAAGTTTATTAAAGTAAAGCAAGATCTCACCAAGATAGACTGGGAAAGCTACTCAGAGGTAATTCTAACGTAGAACAATGGGAGGAAGTGAAAAAGGTGTGGTGGGGGAAACATTTCAAGTATGAAGACAGGATAAGCGTGGGTTATTTCCTCTGTAGCATAGAATTCTTAGGGAGGACTTGATATAGAGATATATAAGATTGAGGGGCATGGACAGGGTGAATAGAAAGCAACTGTTCCACTTAGTTGAAGAGTTAATAACAAGGAGACATAATTTTACAGTGAAAGGCAGGAGATTTAGAGGAAACTTGAGGAAAATTCTTTTCATCCAGAGGGTTTTGGGGATCTGGGATGCACTGCCTGGGAGAGTGTTTGAGGCAGAACAACCTCACAACCTTGAAAAAAAAGAGCACATGAAATGTCATAACAAGGCTATCAGCCTAGGGTGGGCAAGTGGGACTAGTGTAGATAGTAGTGTAATTGACAGTGCAGACTCAGTGGGCTGAAGGGCTTCTTCTGTACTGTATGATTCTATAAAACAATGATCTTTCTATAATCCTTTT
Organism: Chiloscyllium punctatum; assembly: GCF_047496795.1. NCBI lineage: Eukaryota > Metazoa > Chordata > Chondrichthyes > Orectolobiformes > Hemiscylliidae > Chiloscyllium > Chiloscyllium punctatum. The sequence continues at coordinate 25,811,334 of NC_092764.1, forward strand.
GTTTCTCTCATCTCTAGTTCTGCAATTTTGCTTGGTGTTTGAAGTACACAGTTTTACAGAAATCATCAATCTCCAGTGGTTGATTAAAAAGACCTTCCTTCAAATAACTTCATTCTGTGAATCTGGACAATAAGGAATCAGCACGACATTGATCCCAGAGATATTGGTACCAAGATTGAGCAGAAGATATTCACCATTACCCATTAGGAGCGTGCCCAGTGTATGATTCTCCATCTTACATTAATTCACCGAGTGAAGCAAAATACATTTCCTTCCAACACTGTCAACTAGAATCTTAATCTGCAGTATCAGCAGCCTTTCTCCTACAGTATTCCACCCCCATACTATTGCATAAATGCTACTCCCTGCACACATCACATCAGCTCTAATGAAGTCATCCAGATTTGAAACAGTAGCTTGGTCTCTCTCCACAGATGCTGCCTGACCCACTGTGATTCCAGCATTTTTTGCTTTCTGCAAATTCCACCACCTGTAGCAATTTGCTTCTCAATTAGAATACAGTAACTTAGACCTGTTTTAAACATGAATGCTCAATATCACATCACACCCTGTTTATACTCAATATGCTGAGATTGAGGATTTGAAAAGAAAAACTTGACCTGAGAGGTCAATAAAACTTTTAGAATAATCATGCTTTAAAATGGAAGACTAAATTCAGCTGTGAATCATCTCAGCCAACTGGACTGAGTCACAAAGCAATTACCTAACCAGACAATGAATGTATGGGTGGAGAGTGTGCTGCAACAAAATTGATGAATCTGTGACTGAATGAAATCACCTTGACAACGGTGAAATTCCTGAACATCTCTGAAGTACGTGAGAAAATGTATTCAAGGAGGTTTGAAAAGGTATGGTGTGAGCTCCACTTGCCCTCCCTGATTGATTTTAACAGCCGAGGATGCATGTCACTCAGACCTAGTAACTTATTAATAGGAACAGTGATCGGCCATGAAATCCATCAAGCCCACTCCACTGTTGGATACATTCATGGCTGATTGAACACCTTTTTAGCCACAGCATCTCTCTAACCCTGTACACGATTGGTAACCAGAAATCTATTCATCTCTACTTTAAACATGCACGAAGACTCAGCTTCCACTGTGATAGAGAATTCCACAGGAGTAAATAAAAATTCTGATATTTGTCCATTGTTGGCATCCTCCTTATTTTTATCTTCTTCCTTGCATCTACCCTGTCTATTCTTTCAAGCTTCCTTGAGATGACCTCACATGCTTCAAAACTTGAGGGATACAAGCCCAGTTTACCCAGTATCTCTCAATTTTTCTTCTCACTTTTTCCTGGGTAAATTCATTTTCCACAGTCAGTTCCATTAATTGCTCTATATTCTTGTCTCATACATCTACATTCTGACTTCCACCATCTCTAGGAATTGATGTGAAATATTGAATAGACATGCCACAGTTAAACCTTCCTTGATCCGAAAGGTCTTGCGCTCTTTTACACAATTTTTTAACTTCACCCTTCTAAAAGTCTTGACTAGTTCAATTTCATATTACACATTTGCCTTTTATATTTTCTTTTGACTGATCCAACCTCTGCTCTTTGATATTTCCCATGATTCTTGTTTTGCATTGTTAGTACTAACTTTGTTATACACCCCCTTTTAAGGTTCAGTTGAAGTTTAGTTTTTATTTACTCACAAAACTCTACATTTTAACACATTCCAGTTTCGACCTGTAGGAACAGATGGATAGTTATGATGCTGGATAAGGTAAAGATCTTGCTGACTGGCTTGAAGAGTCAAGGAGACTAGCAAACTCCCAATAATGTCTTCATCAAAATCTTCAAAGAGTTCATTTTAATGGAGTGGAGGAAATCAGGAAAGAAGTGAAGACAGACATCATCTCGTGTCGTGAGGAAACCATTGCCTACACAACCAGGAAGCATCAAGACTGGTTCAACAAGAATGACCACACCACTCAAGAAGATTGACGAGGAGAAAGCTCGCTGTACCTGACAAATCAACAATCTGCAATCAGTCAAACAGGAGAACTCCACAAACAGATTAGATTACAAACAAGAATGAGGAAAATCAAGAACCAATCATGGACTGAGAACGTTAAGGAGCTGCAAATTCTTGCTAACTAGCAGGACATCAGGGATTTCTACAGTGTCACCTAGGCAACATACAGCCTGAACACTAAGCCTCGAACCAGTGCAGTGAGTGGCAACCTTTGAAAGGTAGAGAAACCATTAACCTCTGATGGAAACAAAACATCAGATAACTCCTAAACCATGAAATAGTCATCGTTGAGAATGTGTTTTTGGAAATGCCCCAACTCCCAAAGATGATCTTGGACTCCCACCTAATGTGGCAGAAGTTGAATCCTCCATTAAACCATGAAGAATGGAAAATCTGCAGTGGACAGGATTCCAACGGACATTTTCAAGTAAAGAAACAGAGCTTACCCATCAGCTCCATCAAATGTTCCTGAAAATCTGGACAAAGAAGACATCTTTGCCAATGTCAAGAATGCTGTCATTGCCACCATCACCAACACAAAAGACAAATTGGACTGTGGGAACAACAGATGAATCTCCCTATTCTCCATCACCAGGAAGATCAGTGCTCAATGCATCACTAGGAACCTTCCTCCAGTCCATGAAGAAATCCTTCTGGAAAGCCAACTTCTAATCAAACTGTGGAATACAGACTTTTTTTCCCCCCAGTGCTTGGCAACTAGATGAAAACGCCAGGAACAACACCATCCACTTGACATGGCCTTCATCTTTTTGACCAAGGTTTTGACTCAATCAATGGAGAAGGGCTATGGAAGGCCTGGTCAAAGGCAGCTGTCATGTCAAGTTCAACAACATCCTCCATGCCACGATGAAGGTGACAGTCCTCACTGATGATAATATAACAAATTCCTTTGAGATCAAGCAGGGATGCATCATTGTCCCCACCTTTTTCTCCATTTTTCTGGAATATGAATTCCATATTTCTGTAAATTTGTGGCAAGTGCTTTAAAATGCCCACTAAAAGCAGTTTGAAAACTCGACAGCTGGTTCAGTGGCTGTGTTGTACTGTCTTGGATCTTGTCTATATGTCGTGTAGCATCACTCAATATTGTCAATAAGGAATGGGCAATAAATTCATGCCACAGTGCTACTCATGTCCCAAGAACACATTTTAAGGATATAATTTGTACTCTTTGCACTCTAATTCTGCAAAAAGACTGCCAAGTGCAATTTAATTATACAAAGCTCGACCAGTGGCATTAAATCACTTGATTGGCTTGATCTCTTCAGTCCCAAAAATTGAATTTAGCAAAATGAATAAGCAAATGTCTATGTTTATCAAATAGAAAGAACAAAGTTCAGTTTAAATTCCAATCACTTCACCTAGCTAAATTTAAGTAGTTTATCTTGATGATCCTTAAATGATGTTTATAATTGACCCTGTATGACAAAAATGAAAAGACTTTATGGACATCCTTTTTGGAACAGGCACTGAATTAACTAAATCTAAGCACAAGTCGAGATGTTAAAACACTAGGAATAGTCCATCCTATAAAGCATTTCATCAGATCAACTTCAAATCCTAATGAGCATCAGCTGTCCAAAAATAAATAAAGGGTTATAAAGTTCATTTGTTTGGTTCTATATGATATGAAAATCAAAATCACAAGCTCATGAAACAGTACTGAAGAAAAGAATGAAGGAAAAACGTAGTAGGTACAAGCATGGCACTGCAGAATCCTGTATACTTAAAATTCTTTCTCTCCCTGTTTTAATTTAGTCATAAGTTTGGATATGCTTGCTTAATAGCACACAATTTCTCAAACTTTCAGCTTAGAAAAATTGTGATGACCCTATATATCACCCATACCAGATGGAATTAAGAAAGAAACACATGCAAAACAGCTTATGATAAGCCCTCAAATTAGGGACAAATTCAAAAAAGAACAACTTAAGCCTTTCTGCAAAAGAAACCAAAAGGAAAACAATTTATTTACCAGATGGCACCAATCAGAACTTGTGGTATTTTTAGACTGCTGCCAGATTGTGTGAAATGCTCTAAGCTCTTAAAGAAAAGCTCTGACTCAAAACCTCTCACTCCCCCAAGAATGAATGGAAAATGTGAGCATTTATCACTTCATACACTTTATTATAACACAGATTCCTAAATTGTTTTTGCTTAGCGCCCACTTTGGAAATACATATTACATGTGCACATCCAATCTTTCGGGAAGGCGAAAATCATTTCATTTCCTCAGCTAACACAAAGATTACAACAGAGTGAGTAACATTTAGACCATAGCATTAGCACTGGACTATTCAATAAACCTGAACATGACAGAATATATAATAACTCACTTTTAACTAAGTAAATGAGTTAGCCTGCTTGTTGTAAGCGCATTATATTCGGAATCTTAGTTTTATTTCAGAGGTTCAACTGTAAACAAGTCTCTACATTTAAGCAACTCCTGTCCTTATTTTGGCTGGAATTGAGGCAATATGTAATGAGAAGTGCAAAAGTATTTTAAACAACTCTTCAGGGAATTCTTTTTCAGTTGAAACCCACAGCGTATCAACAGACACTAAGTTAACTCCTCAAAAGCAGAGTCAACAGTGCTCATGTCTTTTTGTCTTGCGCCCTTTGCACCAACACCTTTGAAAATGGAAAACAAACCCAAACAAAATCGGCAATTCATTTATTATTTCTTAGGGCAAGAAAAAAATTTGATAAATTGCATGTAAAACTGAGACAAATGCTATAAAATTGCTTCTTCAACATAAAGGAATAACATCTCAGTTCACAATGTTAGAAAATAATATTGAGGTACATTAATCCAGTTATTATTAGATGACATATAGCTCGCATTCATCATTTCTAATTTGGAGAAGTTTTAGGAATTTGTGTGAAAAGGAGAAATGCCATGCATTCTAATTGATGACCATTTGCTGGATGGAATGGGCAGCTCAAACAAATCTCAAAAATAATGGAATGTCGCCACAAATCCCTCCAATGACACTCATTATATGTAAAGAAGTTGCTGGATTTGTGCTTCTTATGCAAATTGATCTGGCCACAGTCAATGGCAATTCATGTCATGTAGGTATTGTTAATCATGTGATTTATGGTCCTCACATGCCTCTCATCTCTGAATGTCCAGACAGCAAGATATAAGCCACGTAGTCCCATTCGTGCAGGTACTATTAGTAAATTGATCCCAGAGGTTGAAGTGTCCTAGAACCTTACATGAGTATTGAAGTTTTGAAGGGTTGCAATTTGTGTAGGACAGGATTTTGTGAGCAAAGCATTTGAGAATTCAAATACTGACAATCTATTTTCCCTACTCGACATAATAAAACTTTCATTTCGGGCAATTTTGTCCTGTGAATATTCAAATTCACCTTATGATCATAACTGGTTTGACTGTTAAGACTGTTGACTGTTGGGGCGGCATGGTGGCACAGTGGTTAGCACTGCTGCCTCACAGCACCAGAGACCTGGGTTCAATTCCCGACTCAGGCGACTGACTGTGTGGAGTTTGCACATTCTCCCCGTGTCTGCGTGGGTTTCCTCCCACAGTCCAAAGATGTGCAGGTCAGGTGAATTGGCCATGCTAAATTGCCCGTAGTGTTAGGTAAGGGGTAGATGTAGGGGTATGGGTGGGTTACGCTTCAGCGGGTCGGTGTGGACTTGTTGGACCGAAGGGCCTGTTTCCACACTATAAGTAAACTAACTAATCATCAAACGGTGGCACAGTGGTTAGCACTGCTGCCTCACAGCGCCAGAGACCTGGGTTCAATTCCCGCCTCAGGTGACTGACTGTGTGGAGTTTGCACGTTCTCCCCGTGTCTGCGTGGGTTTCCTCCGGGTGCTCCGGTTTCCTCCCACAGGATGTGCAGGTCAGGTGAATTGGCCATGCTAAATTGCCCGTAGTGTTAGGTAAGGGGTAGATGTAGATGTAGATGTAGATATAGATGTAGATGTAGGGGTAGGGGTATGGGTGGGCTACGCTTCGGTGGGGTGGTGTGGACTTGTTGGGCCGAAGGGCCTGTTTCCACACTGTAAGTAATCTAATCTAATCTAATCTAAGTAATCTAATCTAAAAAAAGTTAAGGTTGGACCTAAATACACACCACAAATGAACAAAGCACAGTATTCTAACAAACTCTGGTATTTCACAATAATGGCTTAGGAAGCCTGTTTCAGATTAACCTAATTAATTAACATATAAATTTTGCACATTAATTTGTATGTTTTGGTATTCCTAAAGGGAGCCAAAATACTCCTAAAAGGAGCCAGAGTACAAAAGAAAGACTTCCAAAAAATGAAACCTGGTGAATCCAAGATGCTTCGACAGATTAAGCAAAATTCCCAAACCAGGAGCCTCTCTCAGACCCATAGTCTCACTACCTGGAACACCAATGTACAGATCAGCCAAGGAGGTACACCAAAGACTAAAATGCTTAGTAGAAGACTCACAGCATTCCCTACAAAAATTCCTGAACACCAAAGACACCAAGGTAGAAGAGGATGAAATAATGATCTCTTTTGACATAACAGTCCTGTTCATATCCATCAACATCAACCTGGCCAAAGAAACACTGACTATGCTATTAGAAAAACAGGTACCCAATGAACACAGTCCACAGATTTCTCAGCAAAAAACCCAAACAAGCAGACAAAACGCATCCAGAAATCCTAACCACTCTCCCCTACATCAAAGAAATCACAGAAATGACTACTCAGACCCCTTGGTATCATGGTAGCCCACAAACCCACCAACACACTAAAACAGCAGCTAATGAACTTGAAAGGCCCCAGACAGACTACAAGCAAAACTAATGTCAATTACAAAGTTCCTTGCAAGAACCGTAACAAACAATCCATTGGACAAACAGGCAGAAAACTAGCCACCAGGATACGTGAACATCAACTAGCCACAAAAAGACATGACCCACTATCACTAGTATCCTTACATATAGATGAGGAAGTCACTACTTTGACTGGGACAATACATCAATCCCAGGGCAAGCCAAACAGAGAACCGGATGAGAATTCCTAGAAGCCTGGCATTCCAAATGGAACTCTATCAACAAACACATAAACTTGGACCCTATTTACCACCCTCCGAGAAAAAGAACAGGAAATGACTTCACCACAGGAACTGACATCAGCACCAGAATGACATCACCAACTCAAGAAAATCTAAAACACATAAATAAAACGCAGGTAACTTAAACCATTGCTTCACCGGAGGCTCGCTGATGATGTTATCTTGTATGGTGATGAAACAGCTGAAAATGAACCTTCCAGCTCAGTGAGTGAACTTACATCCAAAATACTCATTGCAACACAGAAATTTAGGTCTGAGCTCAGCAATTTGAGAACTTTATAGGCCTTCTACAGTGAAAGTATCAAATCTTCTCTCTCATTATAATAGAATGTGGAGCAAATGAGAATCACAAGCAACGAAGTGTACATGTGCATAATTAAAATCAGTTTCAGAATACATTTCTGCACTTATACAAGTCATGTAACAAATCAAATTGCACTTGATGGAAAGAAATGTCATTTATAGTCCACTCATGATCAATGGACACCTAAAAGTGCTTTACAGATCAGTTAGTACTTTTTTGGGGGGGGAGAGAGAGTAAAAAAGGGTGGCGGGGGGGGGAAGAGAGAGGGGGGGGGGGGGGAAGAGAGAGGGGGGGGGGGAAGAGAGAGGGGGGGGGGGGGAAGAGAGAGGGGGGGGGGGAAGGAAGAGAGGGGGGGAGGAAGAGAGAGGGGGGGGGAAGAGAGAGGGGGGGGGAAGAGAGGGGGGGGGGAAGAGAGAGGGGGGGGGGAAGAGAGAGGGGGGGGGAAGAGAGAGGGGGGGGGGAAGAGAGAGGGGGGGGGAAGAGAGAGGGGGGGGGAAGAGAGAGGGGGGGGGAAGAGAGAGGGGGGGGGAAGAGAGAGGGGGGGGGAAGAGAGAGGGGGGGGGAAGAGAGAGGGGGGGGGAAGAGAGAGGGGGGGGGAAGAGAGAGGGGGGGGGAAGAGAGAGGGGGGGGGGAAGAGAGAGGGGGGGGGGAAGAGAGAGGGGGGGGGGAAGAGAGAGGGGGGGGGAAGAGAGAGGGGGGGGGAAGAGAGAGGGGGGGGGAAGAGAGAGGGGGGGGGAAGAGAGAGGGGGGGGAAGAGAGAGGGGGGGGGAAGAGAGAGGGGGGGGGAAGAGAGAGGGGGGGGGGAAGAGAGAGGGGGGGGGAAGAGAGGGGGGGGGGAAGAGAGGGGGGGGGGAAGAGAGAGGGGGGAGGGAGGGAGGGGGGAGGGAGGGAGGGAGGGAGGGAGGGGGGAGGGAGGGAGGGAGGGAGGGGGGAGGGAGGGAGGGAGGGGGGAGGGAGGGAGGGAGGGGGGAGGGAGGGAGGGAGGGGGGAAGGAGGGAGGGAGGGGGGAAGGAAGGAGGGAGGGAGGGGGGAGGGAGGGAGGGGGGAGGGAGGGAGGGGGGAGGAGGGAGGGGGGGGAGGAGGGGGAGGGGAGGGGAGGGGGGGGAGGGGAGGGGGGGGAGGGGGAGGGGAGGGGAGGGGGGGGGAGGGGGAGGGGAGGGGGGGGAGGGGGAGGGGAGGGGGGGGAGGGGAGGGGGAGGGGAGGGGAGGGGAGGGGGAGGGGAGGGGGAGGGATGGGGAGGGGAGGGGGAGGGATGGGGAGGGGAGAGGGTGGGAAGGGGGGGGGAGGGGAGGGGGGGGAGGGGAGGGGGAGGGGAGGGGGGGGAGGGGAGGGGGAGGGGAGGGGGGGGAGGGGGGGGAGGGGGGGGGAGGGGAGGGGGAGGGGAGGGGGGGGGGGAGGGGGGGGGAGGGGGGGGGGAGGGGGGGGGAGGGGAGGGGGAGGGGAGGGGGAGGGGAGGGGAGGGGAGGGGGGGGAGGGGAGGGGGGGGGAGGGGAGGGGGGGGGAGGGGGAGGGGGGGGGGAGGGGAGGGGGGGAGGGGAGGGGGGGGAGGGGAGGGGGGGGGAGGGGGGGAGGGGGGGGAGGGGGGGAGGGGAGAGGGTGGGAAGGGGGGGGAGGGGGAGGGGAGGGGAGGGGGGGGGGAGGGGGAGGGGGGGGAGGGGAGGGGGAGGAGGGGAAGGAGGGAGGGGGGGGGGGAAAGGAGGGAGGGAGGGGGGGGAAAGGAGGGAGGGAGGGGGGGGGAGGAGGGAGGGAGGGAGGGGGGGGAAGGAGGGAGGGAGGGGGGGGAAGGAGGGAGGGAGGGGGGGGGAAAGGAGGGAGGGAGGGGGGGGAAAGGAGGGAGGGAGGGGGGGAAAGGTGGGAGGGAGGGGGGGAAAGGAGGGTGGGAGGGGGGGAAAGGAGGGAGGGAGGGGGGGGGAGGGAGGGAGGGGGGGGAGGAGGGAGGGAGGGGGGGAAAGGAGGGAGGGAGGGGGGGGAAAGGAGGGAGGGAGGGGGGGGGGAAAGGAGGGAGGGAGGGGGGGGGAAGGAGGGGGGAGGGGGGGGAAGGGAGGGGGGAGGGGGGGGAAGGAGGGAGGGAGGGGGGGGAAGGAAGGGAGGGGGGGGGGGAAGGAAGGGAGGGAGGGGGGGGAAGGAAGGGAGGGAGGGGGGGGAAGGAAGGGAGGGAGGGGGGGGAGGAAGGGAGGGAGGGGGGGGAAGGAAGGGAGGGAGGGGGGGGGTGGAAGGGAGGGAGGGGGTGGAAGGGAGGGTGGGAGGGGGTGGAAGGGAGGGTGGGAGGGGTGGAAGGGAGGGTGGGAGGGGGTGGAAGGGTGGGAGGGAGGGGGTGGAAGGGAGGGAGGGAGGGGGTGGAAGGGAGGGAGGGAGGGGGTGGAAGGGAGGGAGGGAGGGGGTGGAAGGGAGGGAGTGGAAGGGAGGGAGGGAGGGAGGGAGGGGGTGGAAGGGAGGGAGGGGGGGGGTGGGGGAAGAAGGGTGGGGTGGGGGAAGAAGGGTGGGGTGGGGGAAGAAGGGTGGGGTGGGGGAAGAAGGGTGGGGTGGGGGAAGAAGGGTGGGGTGGGAGGGTGGGGTGGGGGGGGTGGGAGAAGAAGGGTGGGGTGGGGTGGGAGGGTGGGAGAGAGGGTGGGGTGGGGTGGGAGGGTGGGAGAAGAAGGGTGGGGTGGGGTGGGAGGGTGGGAGAAGAAGGGTGGGGTGGGGTGGGGTGGGGTGGGAGGGTGGGAGAAGAAGGGTGGGGTGGGGTGGGGGGTGGAGAGAGGGTGGGGTGGGGTGGGAGGGTGGGAGAAGAAGGGTGGGGTGGGAGGGTGGGAAAAGAAGGGTGGGGTGGGGAGGGTGGGAAAAGAAGGGTGGGGTGGGGTGGGGTAGGGTGGGAAAAGAAGGGTGGGTGGGGTGGGGTAGGGTGGGAAAGAGGGTGGGGTGGGGTGGGGTGGGGTGGGGTGGGTGGTGGGGGTGGGAAAAGAAGGGTGGGGTGGGGTGGGGTGGGAGGGGTGGGGTGGGGTGGGGTGGGAGGGTGGGAAAGAAGGGTGGGGTGGGGTGGGAGGGTGGGAAAAGAAGGGTGGGGTGGGGGTGGGAGGGTGGGAAAAGAAGGGTGGGGTGGGGTGGGAGGGTGGGAAAAGAAGGGTGGGGTGGGGTGGGAGGGGTGGGAAAGAAGGGTGGGGTGGGTGGGAGGGTGGGGTGGGGTGGAAGGGTGGGGTGGGGTGGGAGGGTGGGAAAAGAAGGTTGGGGTGGGGTGGGAGGGTGGGAAAAGAAGGTTGGGGTGGGGTGGGAGGGTGGGAAAAGAAGGTTGGGGTGGGGTGGGGGGTGGGAAAGAAGGGTGTGGTGGGGTGGGGGTGGAGAAGGGTGGGGTGGGGTGGGGTGGGGTGGGAGGGTGGGAAAGAAGGGTGGGGTGGGGTGGGAGGGTGGGAAAAGAAGGGTGGGGTGGGGTGGGAGGGTGGGAAAAGAAGGGTGGGGTGGGTAGGGTGGGTGGGGTGGGGTGGGGGGTGGGAGAGGTAGGGTGGGGTGGGAGGGTGGGAGAAGAAGGGTAGGGTGGGGTGGGAGGGTGGGAGAAGAAGGGTAGGGTGGGGTGGGAGGGTGGGAGAAGAAGGGTGGGTGGGGGGGTGGGGAGAAGAAGGGTGGGGTGGGGTGGGGGGTGGGAGAAGAAGGGTGGGGTGGGGTGGGAGGGTGGGAGAAGAAGGGTGGGGTGGGAGGGTGGGAGAAGAAGGGTGGGGTGGGGGGGTGGGAGAAGAAGGGTGGGGTGGGGGGGTGGGAGAAGAAGGGTGGGGTGGGGGGGTGGGAAGAAGGGTGGGTGGGGGGGGTGGGAGAAGAAGGGTGGGGTGGGAGAAGGGTGGGGGGGGGTGGGAGAAGAAGGGTGGGGTGGGTGGGGTGGGGTAGGGGGTGGGGTGGGTGGGTGGGGTGGGGTGGAGGTGGGTGGGGTGGGGTGGGGTGGGAAGGAGGAGAGGAGGTGGGGGGGTGGGGTGGGAAGGGTGGGAAGGGAGAGGAGGTGGGGGGGGTGGGGTGGGAAGGGTGGGAAGGAGGGAGAGGAGGTGGGGGGGGGAGGGAGAGGAGGTGGGAGGGAGGAGGTGGGGGGGGAGGGAGAGGGGGGGAGGGAGAGGAGGTGGGGGGGGGAGGAGAGGAGGTGGGGGGGGAGGGAGAGGAGGTGGGGGGGGGGAGGGAGAGGAGGTGGGGGGGGAGGGAGAGGAGGTGGGGGGGAGAGGAGGTGGGGGGGGAGGGAGAGGAGGTGTTGGGGGGGGGGGGAGAGGAGGTGGGGGGGGAGGGAGAGGAGGTGGGGGGGGAGGGAGAGGAGGGGGGGGGGAGGGAGAGGAGGGGGGGGGGGGAGAGGAGGGGGGGGGGGGGAGGAGGGGGGGGGGAGGAGAGGAGGTGGGGGGGGGGGGGAGGAGGTGGGGGGGGGGAGGGCGAGGAGGTGGGGGGGGGAGGGCGAGGAGGTGGGGGGGGGGGAGGGCGAGGAGGTGGGGGGGGATGGAGGGCGAGGGGAGGAGGTGGGGGGCGGTAGGGAGGGGGGGGGGAGGGAGAGGAGGTGGGGGGGGAGGGAGAGGAGGTGGGGGGGGGAGGGAGAGGAGGTGGGGAGGGAGAGGAGGTGGGGGGGGAGGGAGAGGAGGTGGGGGGGGAGGGAGAGGAGGTGGGGGGGGGGAGGGAGAGGAGGTGGGGGGGGAGGGAGAGGAGGTGGGGGGGGAGGGAGAGGAGGGGGGGAGGGAGAGGAGGTGGGGGGGGGGAGGGGAGGGAGAGGTGGGGGGGGGGGAGGGAGAGGAGGTGGGGGGGGGGAGGGAGAGGAGGTGGGGGGGGGAGGAGGTGGGTGGGAGGGAGGAGGTGGGGGGGGGAGGGAGAGGAGGTGGGGGGGGGAGGGAGAGGAGGTGGGGGGGGGGAGGGAGAGGAGGTGGGGGGGAGGGAGAGGAGGTGGGGGGGGGGAGGGAGAGGAGGTGGGGGGGGGAGGGAGAGGAGGTGGGGGGGGGAGGGAGAGGAGGTGGGGGGGGAGGGAGAGGAGGTGGGGGGGGGGAGGGAGGAGGTGGGGGGGGGAGGGAGAGGAGGTGGGGGGGGGGAGGGAGAGGAGGTGGGGGGGGGAGGGAGAGGAGGTGGGGGGGGAGGGAGAGGAGGTGGGGGGGGAGGGAGAGGAGGTGGGGGGGGAGGAGAGGAGGTGGGGGGCTAGTTGGAGGTGGGGGGCTAGGGGGGCTGGCGGGGGGGCTAGGAGGGCGGGGGGCTAGGAGGGCGGGGGGGCTAGGAGGAGGAGGGTGGGAAGGAGGGTGGGGAAGGAGGGTGGGGGAGGAGGGGTGTGGGTGGGGTAGGGGTGGGTGGGGGAAGAGGGTGGGGTGGGGTGGTGGGAGAGGTGGGGTGGTAGGGTGGGGTGGTGGGGTGGGAGGGTGGGGGAAGAAGGGTGGGGTGGTAGGGTGGGGTGGTGGGGTGGGGAGGGTGGGGGGAAGAAGGGTGGGGTGGTGGGGTGGGGATGAGGGTGGGGTGGTGGGGTGGGAGGGGTGGGGTGGTGGGGTGGGGGAAGAAGGGTGGGGGGTGGGGTGGGGGAGAGGGTGGAGGGTGGTGAGGGGGGGAAGAAGGGTGGGGTGAGGGGTGGAAGGGTGGGGTGAGGGGGTGGAGGGTGGGGTGAGGGGGTGGAAGGGTGGGGGTGTGGGGGTGGGGGGGTGTGGGGGGGGGGGGTGTGTGGGGGGGGGGTGTGGGGGGGGGGTGTGGGGGGGGTGGGGTGTGGGGGGGGGTGTGGGGGGGGTGTGTGGGGGGGGGGTGGGGGGTGGTGTGGGGGGGTGGTGTGGGGGTGTGGGGGTGTGTGGGGGTGGGGTGGGGGTGGGGTGGTGGGGTGGGGGTGGGGGTGGGGTGGGGTGGGGGTGGGGTGGGGGTGTGGGTGGGGGTGTGGGTGGGGGTGTGGGTGGGGGTGGGGGGGTGGGGGTGGGGGGTGGGTGGGGGTGTGGGTGGGGGGTGGGGTGGGGGTGGGGGGGTGGGGGTGGTGGGTGGGGGTGGGGTGGGGTGGGGTGGGGGTGGGGTGGGGGTGGGGTGGGGTGGGGTGGGGTGGGGTGGGGGTGGGGGTGTGGGGTGGGGTGGGGGTGGGGGTGTGTGGGGTGGGGTGGGGGGTGTGTGGGGGTGTGGGTGGGGTGGGCGGGTGTGGGTGGGGTGGGCGGGGGGTTGAGGGTGTGTGGGGGGGTTGGGGGGTGTGTGGGGGGTTGGGGGTGTGTGGGGGGGTGGGGGGGTGGGGGTGGGGGGGTTGGGGGGTGTGTGGGGGGGGTGGGGGGTGTATGTGTGGGGGGGTGGGGGGGTGGGGGTGGGGGGTTGGGGGGTGGGGGGTGGGGGGGTGGGGGTGGGGGTTGTGGGGGGGGGTGGGGGGTGTGTGGGGGGTGGGGGTGGAGGGTGTGTGGGGGGGTGGGGGGGTGGGGGTGTGTGGGGGGGTGGGGGTGGTGTGGTGTGGGGGGTTGGGGTGTGTGTGGGGGGGGTGGGGGGTGTGTGGGGGGGGTGGGGGTTGTGTGGGGGCGGGGTGGGGGGTGTGTGGGGGCGGGGTGGGGGGTGTGTGGGGGCGGGGTGGGGGGTGTGTGTGTGGGGGTGGGGTGGGGGGTGTGTGTGTGGGTGGGGGTGGGGGGTGTGGGGTGGGGGGTGTGGGGGGTGGGGGGGGTGGGGGGGGTGTGTGGGGGGGTGTGGGGGGGGTGGGGGGGTGTGGGGGGGGTGTGTGGGGGGGGTGGGGGGGGTGTGGAGGGGGGCGGGGGTTGGGGGGTGTGGAGGGGGGCGGGGGTTGGGGGGGTGTGGAGGGGGGCGGGGGTTGGGGGGGGTGGGGTGGGGTGGGGTGGGGGTGTGTGTGGGGGGGGTGGGGTGGGGTAGGGTGAGGGTGGGGGGGGGAGAAGGGGGAAGAAGGGTAGGGTGGAAGGGTGGGGGAGAGAAGGAAAGGGTGGGAAGGAGAGTGTGTTGGGCGGGTGTCCTACCTGTCCCCCCGGGGTGTTGTTGCCCCATAAGTCCCTGGAGTCTTGTTCCCCTCCAGGGCCCTATTACCTCCCTGTCCCCCCTGGGATCTTGTTACTCATTGTCATCCTGGGGTCCTGCTGCCTCCCCCCCGGGTCTTGTTACCCCCCCATCTCCCCCCCCCCCCCCCCCGTGTCCCCTGTCTCTCTGCCACCCCCCCCCTCTCCCCGTGTCCTCCCCGTGTCCCCCCCGTGTCCCCCGTCCTGACCTGACGTACGGGCTGACCGCCGCCAGCAGGTTCTTCTGCACCGGGATCTCGTGGCCCTCGACCACCAGCACCGCGTCACAGAACAGCGGCTCGTTCCGGAAGGAGCTCAGGCTCTTCAGCAGCTTGTTGGAGTGCTGCGGGTCCCACACCGTGGACTCGGAGCCGCCCGGCCGCTCCGCCGCCATCCTGGCCGTGTCTCCGGCCCGCTGCCTGGGTGTGATCCTACCCCCTGTGTCTCCGTCTCCGTCCCGGTCCCGGTCTTGGTGTGAGCGCCCTGTCGCTGTCCTCCTCCCTCATCAAGCTGCGCCTCAGCCGGCTCTACGGCTCCCTCCGACAGCCACGCCGCCCGAAAGGCGTTTCTTTCAAAATCCTGCTTTCAATCTCCATCCTCATCCTTCTAACTCAGACACCATCCCTTCCCCAAACCCTACCAGAGTAATATTCCCAGCTGAAAATGTGTTGCTAGAAAAGCGCAGCACGTCTCACTTTCTCCTAATATGTTCCCAGCCTGCTCGTTTTTCTTTCTTTAATGCATTCATTGGATGAAGCTGTAAGCCACAGCGAGTGAGCAGTCCTCTCCTTCCCTAACTGTTCACTGGGTCAAAATTGTGGAATTCCTTCCCCACCAGCTCAGTGGGTCATCCACCTGCACCAAATGGACTGCAGTGATTCAAGGGGAAGCTCACTACCATCTTTTCAATTGGGGATGTACAATAAATGCTAACCCACCA